>NC_137697.1:39658867-39846367 GCF_964034855.1 Anser brachyrhynchus
CTATGCAAAACTGGAAGGATATGAGTACAGGGTGGATGGGCTGGCTGTGGCCAAAGCTATGGAGGAGCCAGGCAGCCACATTATTCACTGCCTGGAATATGTGCCTCATTCGCACATGCAGCTCCAGATCCTGTCTGTGACAGTCATCTTGCCTGGAAGTGACAAATGTTTGGACCGCAGTCGCTGTGGAGACCAAAGATAAAAGGAAGGCACTGTTTTTTTTGCCTCTAGATATGAGAGGAAGGAGGCAGAAGTAGAGGAGAGAGGGGCACAAGCTGAGGGTGCAGCTCACTGTTGTGCTGATGCTTGCAGCAGCCTTGCCTTTTGCTGAACGGGAGTTACGATTCAGTTATAATTGGTAACAGAAGGTTCTTGTGCTCAACATCAAACTCTGCAGAGCTGGGTTTCTGCTTCAGATGTATGAGTGTTTATGTGCTTTTTCCCACTACAACATTTGGTTTTATAAGCCCAGCATGCTTTTATTTGCATTTATAAATAGCTTGTGTTGAAATATATATGCAAACATTGTACGGGTAGAAACTCTAAACGTATTTGGTTGGAAACAGAGGTGATGGGCAGTATTTGAACCACTCATGATGTTGATGCAGAAACAAAATCATGGTAATACCAGAAGTATTATAGCCACTATTGTCGCTAAGCATTTTGGTCAAGGAGTCAGAGGGAATTTGGATGGGGTTTGTACATCAGACGGAGGCAGTTGTGGTCTTACATTTCGGGTGAGGGGCCAGCTGGGACATACATGCGTTCCCAAGCCTGTCTCACCTCCCTGACAGGCCTTGTCCCTGTGGCCTTTTGTGGCCTGAGGCTGGGACCTGCCCTTTCTTCCCTCTCCTCCGAGGCTCATACCCTGTACCTCAGGTTACTGTGCTGCTGTCCCCACCACCGCACGTGGGACCAGTGCTGCGGGTGGTGGTGCGGGGGCCTGCCATGGTGCCAGGGCATCCTCAGCACTGAGGGCACAGGGCGGTTTGGGAGGGCAGAGCTCCTTTGTTCTGCGGCGGGCCAGAAGGCAGCCTGAAAGCAAGCAGCACCACAGCAAAGCCCAGCTCGACATGCATCTCCGGTGGAGTAGTTAAAGAGGCAGCTGATGACATCTCTTCTGCCATCTCCATCTTGCTGCAAGCTGTGAAACGCACTAACAGTCCAGCCTGCTGAACATGCAAGGCTAAAAAAAGGCAGGGGCAAGGGGAAGCGTTTGGTTCCAGTGTAAGTAGTGTATTTATGTTTTTAATTAAGGCTTATTTTTAAAAACCTTTGTTTTTCAAACTAAATGGTTTCACATGCTAGGCTAAATACATCCTTACCTCACGTGGCATTACGATATAGGAGCCACTCCCCCTAGAACAGAGATCATGGGAGCCTAAATGGAAACGCAGTGGAAAAGCCTTCAGGCGCGGTGGGGATATGCTATTCCAGCAGGCACTGTGAATGCTAACTTGGTGCCGGTGCACGCTGCTTTTCCCCTTTCCTCATATAACCTCACTATAGGTTATTGTCCTATCATCACGTTATTGGCCCACAGTAGAAGGAGGAGGAAAACTTGAGGCCAGCTACTGTTGTGTTCGAGTCGTCTTCTAAATGGGAGAGAGGAGAGGCAGGCGGAGGAGCGCATGGGATGTCAGCATTGTGTCTTACCATGGTCACTGATTCATGACGAGCGCATTGACACCAGGAGAGAGACACAGCCAGAGCCACCTTTTAAGAAGGATTAGACATGGCTGCTTGATTTCTCACATTTTCTGCCTTTTTTTGGAAAACTTCTATGAACACAGATGTCATTGATTGCAGATGTGGCCCACATAGGGAGAAGAGTGTCTGGTCTCTAATTGGGAGCTCTCTTTTTGTGAACTGGAGATGGGGTAGAAAGGGCATTTGTTTTTTCTAAACAGGCTCTTGGCATACACTTCATTGAGCCTTGTCCTGGGATGCAACTCTCCAGTCAGTATGCCTTTCTGATCAGAGAAAGCAGCAGCGATGTCCTCAGCTCTGCTTGGACATTCCTAAGCAGCGTGTTTTGTGATTCCTAGGCTTCTGTATGTTTATGTGGGAAAGAGTTCCTGCGCTGGTTGTGGATTAGCTTATGTTCTATTTGGAAGCAGTATCGTGTGTTAGCAGTGTGGGGGACTCAGGCAAGAGGGACCTGCCTGGTTGCTCTTCAGCAAGGCCTAGGGACTGCAGTAAGTTTGTGAAAGTCACTGGGTTATGTCACGGAGGAATGGTTCAGTAGCCTGCAGTTGGACGGAAGGTGAAGGGACAGAAAGGAAATGTGTGCCCATAAATCAGATTTGTAAAGGGGAGAAGTTTCAAGCCCACGCCTGTTGGTAGCTAAGGCTTGCAGCAGCTGTGGGAACACGCTGCCTGGCTTTCTGGTGTGCTGGGGCAGTTACAGCTCCAAATGCTGCCGGTTGTCCCACGGCCTGCAGTTGGCCAGAATGCAGAACTTACTCCTTTTTTCCTTTTCTTTTTCTTTTTTAAAAAAAAGCTAGATCATACAGCCCTGTCTTCTCTCTTACTAAATGGAGGCAGTTGCTGCATGAAGCTCCACCCAGAGCCTCTGTCAGTGCTGCTGAGAGAACTAAGGAGAGGCAGGACTTGGAGTGCTTCTCCCCTGTCACGAACACCCGTCATAGCATGCAATTGCTTCATCTATGCAGAAACAGCAATCAGAAGGAGCAAAATGAGCTAAGGAAGTATGATATTGGTACCAATGTTACCAAAATCCAGTTTGGTATTCTGTTAAAACTATGTTTTAAATAACTTTTTTACAGCCAGTTCATTACTTCAGGTTTTAAAGTATTTAGACCTCTACGTAGTTCTCCTTAAAATGACAAGTATTTCCTGACAAACATCATTTTGATTAGCCCAGCCCTTCATTAGCTCAAGGTTTTCTGTATGACCATGTTCCTGTTTGCTGGGCTGCCCATTGGCTAAAATACTGGGGGACAGAAAGAGGAATAGGATGTTGTCCAAGGTAGCAGTAATGGTCCTGGAGCTACCTGTGCAATCACTGTCCAATGCAAAGCATGGTGGGGGTCCCTGAATCAATCAGGCTTGGGTCCTGCCAGCCCTGCTCCCCCTGAACAGCAGTCCTTCCCAGCACATGGATTGAAAAGCAGCATGAGTAAGGCTAGCAAGAGAGCCATCTTAACATTTAAGGTGTTACCGTAGTTTTGCCCACAGTGCTGGAAAATGACTTGTTTAATACTGGGAGAGAGCATTACAGTACACAGCATTAAATCTTGGCACTATGAGAAACCTTTTTCTCAGGAAAAAGGTTTGCTTTCAAAGATACCCGCTGCTGTGGCTCTCCATCTGGCCATGGTTTCTTTGGCCCTGCAGTGTTGTCAGAAGGAGCATTACAAATCACTGCCTGAGAAGTAACTTAGGCAATGAAGACTACCGATTTTTTTGGACCTGATTTAAGCAGTTACACAGCTTCTTTGCTCAGACTCCTCCTGACAAACCCTTGGCGTATACAGTAATCCCAATTACAGACCTCTCGTCAGAGTGATGAATCCGTTCTGCTTGCATTCAGTAGGTTTTTGGCTATTGAGTACATTTTTTCTAGATTGCCAATCTGATACTCTGTCAGCACAGTTGTAACACACATGGCTGTTTCATTGCTCCTTTTGAGCTCATTGAGCTTCCCTGATCATCTTACTTGGTAAATGTTCATGAAACCAAATTTACATGCTAAAGCATGCTTATACTGTGGTATAGAGCTTAGGAATGCACATGTGAAATGCAGATTATGTAGAATGAGAAGTCACTGATGCAACTTGGCTGGTGTGTTAAAGAGTAACTATTTCAGCTGTTCTTAAATGTTTGCTGTTGCAAAGCCACCAGGGGAAAAAAAAAAAAGTCATTAAAGCCACTTTGCCACAATAAGGTTGTAAAATTTGCAGTTTTTAAACTGTAATTTGTCCATGTTAGCCAATTGTAAAAGACTTTTTAGGCCAAATATTGCCCAGTAACATGTGGCATTGTTCCTTAACTGACTGAAAATGATCTAATATTTAAATCCAGTTTGAGTGCATACAGAAAGAGACTAGAGATAAATACTTTCAGATAGAACAGAACAGTTTTCTGGTGAACTGGAGATACCAGCTTCCTTTTTGTTAATTAAAACTAATCTATAGTAGGAAGGCATCGTTATTTGAAAAAGTTTCATTGTATTTTTCTTCTCCAGATTAGACTAGAGTCTTGCAACTGAGATCTGTTTAACATTTGTGATTATGGTTGTTCAAATACTTTTTCTTTTTTTTTTTTTTTTCCCAATCAGGTCTGAACTCATGCTTTATACAGATCACAAATGCCTCTTACCTTTAATAAAGATTCCGTTCTGGTGTTCAATAGCTCTTAATGTATTTCACATTAGCCTGTTTACTAGGATCTCTAAGTAAGTTGCTTTTGTTCTGTGATTTAGATTTGTTGTCTCTTGGCGCCTGTTAAATTGGATCCAGCTATTAGCAAAATGTACTCATTCTCCCTGAAGCTAGTCTCCCATTCTGCAGACCAAAAGCTTAATAAAACTCTCCTCCTCTCCTCTGTAAAATATTTTTTTTTGCTTGTATACATATTATTGAGAACTTTAACAAGCTAGATCTCTACAGTAGAATATACGGGGCTTTCTGTGAGAGTGTTTGTTTTAGGCTTGCCTGATTGTTTGTATGAGGCACGGGAGAATAAAATAGATTAGGCAAAGTAATTAATCCCCTGGGTCAGAAAAGAAAAAATATATAACGTAAGTCCTGTTTGAAATAGTTTAAAATTACAGTTTCTCAGATTTCTTATTAGTATATGTTATTAGTAGCTTTTCTTTTGCAAGTCAAGGCATGTGTTTGATGCCTGAGATGAGTGTACTCCATCATCCCCAAGCAGCATTTACCAAAAGATCGTGGCCCAGATTATTAAAACAAAAGGACTGTCTTAGAGCTGGATATTAATATATATTAATATAATTTATTATGTAATTTATGTAAGTACTTATTTCAGCCGAAATCTCATGTAGCAATTTACTCTCTGAAAATAGACTAGAATGGTATCATTTTGTTTTCTAAACGTTTCCCATTGCACTGTCAAAATACAGGCGATGTTTGAGTTCCTGATAACGTTGTGCAATGATGGGTATTCTTCCAGAAGTCAAATTAAAAGATAATATGAGACTACTTAAGTTATTTGTATAAGCTTCTAAACTGGAGATTCTGTGCTTTATGACAGTAGCAGCCCTTCAAGATATTTCACCTAGATGTTAGCCAACACATAGATCTTGATGCGGCTGGTATTTGTGAAAACCTATCAGTGGTTTTCAGTCATCACACCTGCGCAAGTGGCTGTCTGGGTGTCTTCCTGCCACTGAGGTGTGGCTCAGAAATGCACTGCTAGGATGTGTGGTGTCTCACAAACCTCAAAGAAGCGATTCCCGTTTAACTCGAGAAGGTGATTGTTCAAATACCGGCACCAGTGGTGAAAGCTGGGAGGGAGGAAAGAGACAAGGAGTGGGTCAGGGACTGGAGGTGCCACCAGGCCCCTGTCACCTCTCCCCTTGCCTGGGAGGACTCGTCAGTCTGAGGCCGGGAAAACCAGCAGCTTTTCTAGCTTTGGCACGTATGTCCTGCAGCCGCCGGACCAGAGAGAGTGGGTGGGCAGCTGCAGGTGCGTGCTTTCTGCCAGCGGCAAGGGGAAGGATGGCTGCGAATTGCTTTTTGGGTCTGTCTGGTGCCAAGGAGCCAGCCAAAGTGACATACGGCGCGCATCTCTGCACCGTGCGGGAGAGCGCTGAGAAATGTGCAGAGGGAGGACTCGGAGGGGATTAATGAATTCTTATTTTCACCACTGAGTATTTGCTCCTGGGAGGAAAGGAAAAGCCAAGAAGAGCATACACAGGATGCGGTACGGTTAGCTCGGTCCTACCACAAGCTGCTTAGCTTTCAACATTTCTTTTTGATAGGGGTTTGTTAGAGGGCCTGGTCGCATGACACATTCATTACGCTGCAAAGCTGTGGGGCTTCTTATGCTCCAAGCACTGGAAGAAACACTGGGAACCAAACTTATTTTTTTTCTGTCTTCCTCTTACATGAATAAAGTTCTCGTCTGTGCGGTATGAGCCTAGGGCTTGGATTGTGCCAGAAAAAAAATACTTTTTTGTAGCGCTCATGTCCAAGACGCAGCCGCGTTCGCTCTAGCGGCAGCTGTGTAACGTGGCGGCCCGCGCACCGTACAGGCCCCGCAGGACAGCAGCCAGGCCGTGCCCGCTCAGGCCGCCCTTGAGGCTTCGGTGGCAGGGCCGAGCAGGTTGCCGCGTGCCCCTGCCACATGCTGGGACGGTCTCGGTGCCCACAGCTGCCCTGCGGGTCCCTGCAGGTCGCCGGGAAGCCGGGGTCTGGCTGCCCCCACAGCTGGTTTTTACGGTTGCCTCAGCAGCGGCTGGTTCTCCTGCAGCTCGCCGCGCCATGACGGCATTCGGGGCTTTTCGGGAAGCAGGAGGCAAACGTGTAATCTGAGGATAACAGACGTGCTGCTCCTGCCCCAGCTGGCGAGCCTCCAGCACTTCAGGTCTGGGAATGTGCCAGGGTTTGTAATGACCCTGAGAAAGAAAGAAAGAGAGAAAAGAGAGAGAAAGAAAAGTGTGTGCTGTACCAAGTCTCACTCAACAAATCAATGCTTTTCTTTCAAACTCTTTGAAAGGAGGTGTACTGCCAGGAGTGGGAACCCTATGGAGGAAGGGGCGATTAAGGAAAGGATACAGCATAATTGTTCTTTGTTTTGCAAAACAGTGGGAATTCAGATAATCAGGCAATGATAAAAATACAAGGCAGACGTGCACTACGTAGGTACGTGAGTAAGCAGAAGCACGTGAGTACATCCACACCGATAACTTCTGCGCTGCTCTCCATGCAGGTGTTATGGTAACAATCACAAAAGGGAGCGTTTGCACTGTGCGAGCCAGGTGCCTGGGTTGTTACGGAAAGTACTAAAAAATTTTGGCACCCAAGGGCCTCTGACTATCTCCTGTAGGATCCTGTAATTATTAATGCTTTAATAATTACATATGGGGAAAAAACAGCTTCACCAGGAGGTATGAAGAGAGCCCCATCTCAAAATACTTCATAATTTGTTTGTTGAACGTTCTCACCAAAGGCGTGTTTCCAGATCTTGAGCAGACATAGAAACTGTACTTGATGGCTTGCCTCCCGGATAGGTGCTGTAGGTGCTGGGCCACGAGGCATGGAAGCGCAGCGATCACAGCAGAGCACCGCAGTCCCTTTTCTCTCCTCCGTGTCTATTCCGTACATGCCATGAATACATAAGGAAAATTTTCTTTCTTCTTAAATAGTTGACACCAGTGCTGCACAGGTAGGGTAAAGTGCTTCCAGTGAAGACAGACAACCTTTTCAGTGTTTTCTGTTCTGCGTGCTTAATTCAAGCTGCAGATGAGAGAGGGATATGCTTAATTTTTGAGCCTAAATTTCTGAGGTTTGTTCCAGGCATGGAGCTCTTTGGTGCTATGAAAAATGTCCTGTAAGGGAGCTGGATTGCCTGGGAAGATTTACTGGTGGTACGTTTGGTGTCTCCAGGGAAACGCAGCAGCTGGATAGGGTTTTGATGGCCCATATTGTAGATGTGTGGGTATCTATGGCAAAACAAGTTGAAGCTTGGAACACCATTTGCTTTTGTGGATTTAGCTCTGGTTCCCCATGCAGGAGTCTTAACAGCTGTTATTTAGTCAGCGAAAACCTTTCAGAGACAGGTTTTATCCCCCACCATGCATTGCACTTTAACTCTGCAGTGTCTTACCTGCTGTGAGTGCAAATTACCTTCAGCCATGACTCCACGCAGTATTTTATTTAATTCAGAAGCTGTGTTCAAACTGTGTCATGTAACAGGTAAGCTGCGAGGAGATTCCAGCTACCCAAAAGGACTCTTCCAGGACCTCTGAGCATTTATTACTTGTTAATCATGTTAATGGGGTTATCCTCTAATCACATACAACTGTAAAACTTTCTTGAGACATAAAGTTAGCAAGGATTAGGATGACAAGGAAAGTATTTCCAAATACCTTATTTTCCAAAGCAATAAGATATTTAAGTATCAATTCTTTTTCTTCATTCCTGGCTTCCATTCTCAATGTTATTGGTAAATCTGTCATTCAGAAAAAGGTTCATGCACAGTGACTTGATATGAACACAATTTGGACTTAGTTTTGAAAAATATTAAAACTGCTTACATTTTATTATATACAAAATGATTGTTATTAGGTACCCATCTTACAAAAGATAGTAAGACCAAAGGGTAAAAGAGAAGGAGCAGGAGGGTGGGAGGGTTTTATTGCACTTAATTGTTTTCCTTTAGATCAGTGATGTTCCAGTGATAGAGTAAAAAACATCAGTCTGGTCACTGCCTACAACTGTGGAAGCCTTGCTGGAGTGTAAGATGAGTTTTAATCCACAGGAATGTTGAAGAACGAAGTCAGAAATTTAAAGGCAACCGAAAAAAAATGGGCATTTCAAAGTCATGTTATTCACACTACTTAAATATAAATATTTTTCAATTGTGATTGGCTTTAAAAACTCTGTATTTTTCATTACATTATGTTAATAACTGTTTTCATCTATGTGCATTTGGTAGAACAGCCTAGATTTTTGGGTGTACACAGATTTTAAACTCTTTGAAAGGTGTTTAAAATCTAGTACTGGAAAACGATGGTGGCAAAACTATGTTCCACTTAACTGAACCTTGCTGCATGGTTTTATATCTAACGCTTATGCTTTTAACATTAATTTAATCTTGGTACAGTATTATATTTAAGTCTTTTTATTACTTGGATTTTAAACTTATGTAGAGGAGATGATTAATTCTGTCTTGTTCTTCTGGGCATTTTTAGCTATCGTCTGCTCCTCCTGCCCCATTCCTTACTTCTAACAGTATAAAATAAATAATGTTTAGGCAAATATAAAGGAAGGAAAATAACATTTAGACAAACATAAGTCTAGACTGGAAAATCTCGAGGAAAAGATGCTGCAAACTGGTGTCAGGATATGGATTAATTTACTATTCTAGAATGAGAGGTTTGTCGTTAGGTCTTGTGGAGTTCTGAAGCCCAGAAAGATACAGATATAATTTCATTTTTTTCTTGTTTTTTTTTTTCTCTTCCCAAAGGTTCGTCATCGGTGGTGTGAACTTGTTGTTAAACACAAATATGTGCCTGGATATGGAGATGTTGAGAAATTTCTCAGAGAAGATCAGGTCAGTTCCATGTAATTAGCGTTTTCAAAATAATCACCTTTTACACCTTTTTGAGATCCTTAATGTGAAACTGAAAACTATTTTAATATATTTTCTTGCTGGAGACAGTTAAAAAGTGGAGTGTGTATTCAGTTTTTGCCCTTTCTTTAAAAAGTGCAATTTAAGGAAACTGCCTACTCACCCCCACCTAAGCATGCTAATCATCTGTAAAGCGGTAAAATAGGATATATCCTCTTCTTCTGCTTCCATTTTATACAAGCCAGAGGTAGCAATGGTCCTTGCCAACGCTAAGAAGCATTTTCCTCGATTTGCAGGATGACGAAGGCAAGTCTAGCTGTGGATATTAACTCACATAGATATGAGTTTAGTGCAAAACAGTGACAGAAATTTTCAAGATGATGTACAGATCATCTTATAGGAGAAGCATAGTGCAAGGATGTTCATCCAAGGATGCATCTCCACTGTTAGGAAAATGATTTGAGACAATTTTGAAGGTCTTAAAATGCCAGCTATATAAAATGTCTTTACTATGGCTAAGCTATTATGAAATTACAGTTGTAATTGTACCTTTGCCTCATTCTTTTGATTTCACTTCCCATTTGTTTTTATTCACTGTGAACTCTATAAAGTCAAGACCTTCACTGCCTAGAATCACAGCTATATTTAAAATATATGAAAAAAAAAGGAAAGAAAACATTGCAAGGTATATGAAAATCATTGAGAGAGATATTTATGCCTTTTCCTTTCATGTTGACAGTGAACAAAGCCATTTGCAGCCTATGAGCTTTTTTTGCTTTCAGACAAATAAATAAATTTTGTCACAACAGCATAATAAAGTTACTGCAGTCTCTTATGTTCTTTCTTCCAGCTCTGAAGTATACCTCCTATTTATATCTCAGCCAATAAACAGTCTCAAGACTTCCTGGCAAGCTCTTTATTTGAATTAAAAAAAAAAAAAAGGCATGTAACAACAGTATTTAGAACAACAAGGAATTTATATATGCTGTGCATATTTTTATCAAATGGAATGATGCAGGTGTCCACTCCACCAGCAGAAAGGCAAAACAAAAATCCTGAAGTTCATACTAACATACTGAATTGCATTACATTTAGAACAGATACAATGCCAAACAAAAACAAATGTTTTCTGCAGTGCAGGGAAAGAATTTCTGCAATATTTTTTTTCATGTAATCCTCAATATATTTCATTTCATTTACTCCAGCAGTGGAAACAGTTTATAACACAACCAAGTTCTGGAATGATTACAACTCAAATCAGAGTAGTTGTATGTCGTTACTGATCATGAAAGACTTTTTTTTTTTCCTTTAAAGTCTGGGAAAAATGTAAATGTGACTATTTAATCCTTTCCAGGATTACAAAAACCCAGTGTTTTTACTGCATTTTAATGTTTAGGTTAGGGGGAAAATTATTAATACTGGGTAGAGAAGATAATTCCTATTTGGAACAAAATTCCAACATTTTTGAAATTCTTTATGAAAGCAACTTGAGCCCAGCTCCAAGGCAGTGTTCCTGGTGCGATCTGCAGCTGCAGGTCCTGGAAACCTGGGGTCTGTGACTGCAAAAGAAATGCCCGTGGTTAGGGCACTGTCACAGTGTCTGGCAGATTTCTGTCTGTTTGGGACCTTTTCCTTTAATTTCAGTCACTGTTAAACTATAAATTTCCCCTCTTGTTAAAGCTTAATTTTTAATCTTATCAAGCCAACACTAGAATTTGTGAGGAATTATATTACAAATTGGTTTTTTCAATGCTATCCATATTCTTCCTCTTCTGCAACTGTCCAAGCATTGTTTGCAACTGTACAAGTTAATCTGCTGAGCTGCTAAGTTTTGTCATATATATATATATAAAATATATGCCACATATAACAATTATATATAATATATAATTATATATATAACATATGCCACATTTAATAGTTATATATGTGTGGCATATATATAATATATGCCAAATATAATAATTAAGTCGTATATATAACATCACACGTCTTGTGTATATAAATAATGTCATATATGTGGCATATATTGTGTACATAATATATATATTATGTATGGCATGTATATAATAATAACATATATATAGTGTTTTGATAAGTGCAGCTTAACACTTACGGAACTCCTATAACAAGATGCAAAGCTTGTATCTTCAGAAAAAAAATGGCAATCCCCAATGTGTTTCCCGTGAAGTTAGCCGGTGCTTTGCTACCTGCCATCAAAGGGGCCCAGATCTTACCCCCAGTTATCCAGAACGAGCTCTAAGGGACAGTCTGCTTTCTTACAGAAGGTTAAGCTGTATCTTGGACTTAAAGAAAAGGCTCTGAAACACAGACCTGGCCACAGGTGGTTGATTTCCAGCTACAGCATTGCCAGACGGGAATTTCAGAGTGGGGTGTTTCAGCTGCTCTGCTCTTTATTAGTGCGTGTGGAAACATCCCAACTGGAAAGAAAATGTGTATCCTGTTGAAGGAAGGACAAACTGTTTTCTTAAGGGGCATTTGGAAGTACTTCAGGTAGTGGATAAAAGAAAACAGATTTCAACTTCAAAAGTGGCAAGAAAAATGGAGTGAGAAAGCATTTTCTTGTCACAACACAACATACATTTCTTATAGTAATGTTCTTTTTTTACACACTCAATACAACATATAGGCAATCTTAGGCTACAGAGAGCTGAAGAAAACTACATTTTTTGGGGGGGAAAGGTATGCTATTGAGTATAAGGCTTTTTCCATGGTGTTTTTGAATTAAGTGGGTACTTGGAGGTCAACAACAAGAAAACTGTTCAACTAGTCATAACTGTTGACAGGATGACTGTGTACTGTGTTCATCTTTCAGGCAATGGGTGTGTATCTCTATGGTGAATTAATGGTGAATGAAGATGCAAAACAACAAGAACTCGCATACAAATGCTTTGCTGCAGCGCGAGAACAAATGGACGTGTCCTCCGCCAAAGTGGTGGCAGAGATGTTGTTCTGAAGAGGTGATTTTTCTTTTTAAATTAAATACCCTGATTTTGCCTTATAAAGAAACTCACTAAACACTGTAAACTTTGGCATACCACAGAGCTTGTGGCAGCTTATTTAAACAAGAGTTAATTTTTGAACTATCTTGGTTTTTCTGTTTTTTTGTTTGTTTGTTTTTAAGCCCAGCTGCTGGAGCAGTGAGTTAGATATGCATAGGCACTGGCTGGAGAGCACGGAGGGGCGTTGTTGTAAACTTTGTAATGGATTGTACAAGAGGCAACTGTAAGTCAGAATGGCCAGGGAAGGCCAGGCTCCATCTGCAGTTGTTTTCCATTCTGTATTCTGAACTCTGTCTACAGCCTACACAAAACTGCAACTCTGTGAGAAGCATTTCTGCTTAACACAGCTGTGTGCTGACTTGATAAGTAGCACAAACTTTGAAAAGAATCTGATCCCACAACAGAATTGTGAAGTTGTACACTTGCAACCAAATCTGAATCATGTGAGAACAACTTGTTAATTCAAGCACATTAAGCGTAGTCAGGTCTTTGAAGAATGGTTATAAGGTAAGAACAGCCTTAACGTAAAGAACATGGTTAATGTCATACATAATCTAGCTTGTTTCTGAAATTAATGGGGAGGAATCAACAGAAAAAGCAAAATTGAAAGAAATGTTCACAAAATAAAGATTGCTGCAGGCTACAAATGGGTCACTTGCAAAGATATTCTCAATTTCTCAGTCTATTTGAATTGCCTGAGGTAACCTCACAGTGTTTGTACATGCATGTTTAATACATAGCCAACTAGGGTTGGTATGAACGTCTCTTTCAATACAGCATTCTTCAGATTTTTTGCTTCGTGAATTAACTCATCTGACAGACTGATGATTGCCTTGGCTGTTCACCTAACTCTACAATTGATTTGTGGTATCAACATTAAGGCATCTAATTGAGCAAAATCATCATTTTCTATTTGGTATCTAGCAGGAATCTTGACTTTCTCCCATTCAAGCCTGTACACGTAGCAGTACTTGGTAGTAAGTTCAAATTGAATTCATGGCATTTACTTTATTTATATGAAATACAGCAGATACCATGAAATCAAGGTTGTTCTGTATTGACAAGCACTGTCTGCCAGGAACACTTTATGGGAAATATGGGTGAGACTAAAGAGTGCCAAGATAGCAGTAATGGGGAAGGAGGGTTGCTGTCTAAAACGGGTAGGGCTAAGAGACTTGCTTACATGCTGCCAGTTGTCAGGAACCCACAGAAAACTTGAGTTACGTTCAATATCTCACAATCTAGTAGATGCCAGAAAGATGGTGATGCAGTTCATTCTGGTACTACTGTGCTTGGCACTGTCTTCATATAATCCTTAAATAATGAAATAAAAAATTTCTACAACTTCTGGTGGTAAGTATCTACCTAGCACAGGAATATTATGTAGTATGTGTGTGCAGTAGCCTAGAATTGCCTGTTTGACCTTTTAGACGAGAAATGCATGGCAAGCTACAAAAAAATAAATCTAAAGATGCCATTAGGAGTGTGACTATGTGTCTGCACAGCTTTCTTGTAGTGTTGTGGCTGTTTGGGTTCCTGGCATGATGATTTGTGAGTTAAGATTAAAATCACATTGCCAGGGATTACCACATAGCCATGACCGCAGCTGCTACTCTGACAATCTCCGTAACTATCTGATACATGTACACTGTGGCATCCTCTCCATCCGTTAAACAAAAAAGTCCAAAGAGGAAAGGAGCAGACGCGTCACGGAAGAACCTCATCTGATAAATAGTTGTACTCAGACGGAGACCTCTCTGGCGAGGTGCAGAGCTTAGCTGATTGGTGAACAGTGATTGTTTCCCTCTTTGTTCACAGTGGCTAAGTTCTGCACCTGAAGAGAAGGTGAGATGAGGACGTTTAAGTGTCAGCCTTCGTGGGGCAGAGAGCACTCGATGCCTGAGATACGTTGCTGCTTGGCGGGCAGTTTTATAATAAGTGCTTGTGCGCAGATACAGTACATGGAGGCTAACGGGCAAAGAGGCTTAGGAAGGACCACAGGCTTTTTTTGTAGTTGAAAATAAACATCGGTCCTAAAATTCTCAGTCTGACTGCAAAAGGAGGGTATGCCCTACAGTAGCTTGGTTACTGAGCTTTTCTAAAGGTCGTAGGAAATAAATGTTTGCGATGCTTAACTGGAATTGTCTATAAAGCTTTGTTTTGTAGGCTCTTCTTTAACGGATGCTCTCATGACTTCTCTGCAGTTGTAGCTTAGCGTTGTGTATCGTTCGCAGGAAATGATTGTTTCCGACTGGAGCTGCCACTTACGGCTGCTGCTGTTGTTCCAAGCGTTGATGGACCCGTCCTCCGGTGCCTACTGAGCTGATATCAGTTCTGATTTTACACACTGGCTCAGTTCAGCAGGAACAGGAGTCGAGCCCTAGAGCAAAAAATAAATAAATAAATAACCTTTCTAGGAGCCTTTGAGAAATGTTGTTACTGTTTTCTCTCTAAAATCAAATTAGTACACATTACGCTGTCCTGACGTTAAACACCATTCGCTTAAGGTGGACAAGCTACCTCAGTACTGTTTAGAGAACTGTTGGCTTAAGACGAGAAGGTATGTGGATATGTGTAACATCACACAGCATTGCTCCAGTAACTGACCTCCAGCGTTGTTTTCAGAGTAACCTGCTAATAACCGGGGGAATTGCTTGTCCTTTGGCTCTTTCATGTCTTCTCCAAACATTGTTGTGGTAGCTCTAAGGAGGTCTCCCTTCTGGGTACCCAGACTTCTTATCTCAGAAAATATAAGGGGAAACAATGTTTTTAAAAATACAGTTATAAATTTAGCTTTGTTAACTTTGTAACCACCGTTATGCTCCACTAGTAAGCTTAAAAAAAAATAATTTGAAAGACTGGGCCAATCAAGAATGCACAGATAATCCTCTATTGTGACAGAGTAATAACTTTTGCTGCTGTTTCCGTTGCAGGAAAGATCACAGAGAAATTCTTTTAATATATCTCCTACTAAACCCCGGTGGTACTAGGATTTCATTGACCCAAGACATCAAAGGAAGGATTATGTGACTGCTAAAACAATCAGCTGACAGAAACATTTACCTTTCAGTATTTATGTTTTCCAGAGGCTCAGTGAAACCAAGAACAGGTAAAAATGCACATGCACAAGACCAGCTACACACACGGATACACACACTCTAGTGTGCCTCTAGGTAGTTTTTTAATACCAGCAGTTGGGGTCTTACCCTTGCTGTTTGGTGGTACAACTGTTGCAGTTTGCAGAGGCCCAAGGACTCTTGACTTGAATGATTTTATGTACTCCAGTAACTTGGCCAAACACAGGAACTGATGAAATTTGATAACACTGTATTCTGTGCTTAAAATGTTGTTTGTAACTTCAATGCCAAATTAAAAAGTTAACATAAAATCAGATGGATGGCTGGGGTGGGGAAGTTAACTGGAAGATGGAATAATCTGTGGAAAGCGACCAACCAGCGATCTGGTGATTGGATGCACCGAAGCAAAAATTAAGATCAGGATTTTGTCTCTGTCTTGTTTAGGTTGACTTCTACCAGAACTGTACCTTTCATTTTCTGGAAATTTCTTCCATACCTCTGTGCTGCCCCTTTTTTCTTAGTGATGTATCAAATGCAGCTCTTCTTGTCTAGGAATGTACAGCTCCACTGATCACAAGACATCTAAACTGTTCTTTTCAGAGAGACTTTAAAACAAAAGCATTTGTGAACATATTTACTTTGTATATTATTGTTTTACACTGTACACTTGTAAAAATAAATATTTTTTTCAAATATGTGCAGTTTTTCCATTGCACAGCTGTTCAAAGTTCATATATAAACCTAAGAAAAAAATCACCTCTTTTCTACTTGTGTAGTAAGACAGAAGAAGCTGAAAGTGGAAATTAAGGGATATCAACAAGAAAAAGTGTGGAAATTACTTTTCTTTAAAGGTCCTGTGCAGAGAGTCTATTAAAAGACTGCCTTAATAGTGACTTAATTCCAAGGAGTCCTGTTCCTCTTCACCTCCCTCCATTTCCCGACCTCCCCTTCTCCAGGCACAGAGAGTTGTTACTGGAATCAGGGGACAGTCAGCAGCTTCTTTCACATGCAGCAGGAGTTTGGAAATTGTCCAAGGTCTTGCTGAGATACTGCAATGACTTCTAATGCAGTTACACTCATAGATGTATTTATTAAGGGATCCTACTCTCTTATAAAAGAGTTATGCTTCCTTTCACAAGGTTTTTCTGCAAAGGCCAGCAAAGAAAATCAACTTCCTTTTTGACTTTCCCCTATGTAAGGGAAAGAACCCAAAGCTGAATAAGGTTTTTACATGAGACATGTCAAATAACTGTGTTGTAAGCCAACGCTGGTAAAATTACATTGCAAATAAGGCGTTCCACACATTGCACATATCACCAAGTTTTTTCTTCTTTGGAACAATTATTTTTCTTACCTTTTTATTATTTTTTTTTTCATTGAGGACTGTAGTGGTTTAGATGCTTACTGTGGCTGTTGCAGTCTGTTTAAACAGTATTAATGAGAGCATTCATGTGAACATTGATGTTCCTCACAACAACTTCGTGCTCCGTTGTGCATTGCAGCAACAGAGGAAACGAATGGCAAATAAAACTCCATCACCACATAACCCACAAACGGCAGCGGTGACAGCCCTGGTTCTGTACCTGGGGCTGTATGACCTTTTGTTGCTAATCCAAGCATTCCTAAACGGAATGAGGCTCCAGATTAAGAAGGAAGCTGGAGTGTAGTTTCAAATAGTTATTATCACCAAAACTCATCATAAGCAAAAGAGAACAAAGGAGACTATTCAATATATTAAAGAGTAGCTTCATTAAACTGATAGAAGTGTTAGCACTGGTGTTCTATCTTGGTGAATCACGTAGAAAGTTCTGGGAGTGAAACACATAAAATGCCTGTTAATTAAGCTCTTAATAAAGCCTAGCAAAAGTTTTATCTGTATTTTTATATAAATATATATAAGCAGAAAGTGTAGTACTGTTTTCTTTTACTCAGCATTCCCCCAATGTGGGGGTTCCCATATTAATTTCCTTAGAGGAGAACTTTGTGGGTACTAGTTATACTAAATGAAGGTAAGCAAAAAAAAAAAAAATTCCAAACATTGTAACAAAGTAAAACCGTTACTGGAAGTGATATCAGGCCCTAACTCTAACAGCTTTGACTGTCAGCACGCTAAAATCCAGTGAAATTACCATGTTATTCTTTAAAACAGTATTTTCTTTAATCAGGCGTTTGGTTAAAGTGGCAGAAATGTTACAATGTCATTGAATCTCTCTCTTTGGAGGTGAACGCTAATACCTCAAGGCTGTCAGACATCACACAGCAGTGTACATGGTTATGACAGCAAGCACAAGCAATCATGTAGGTGCATTATCGCCCTATTTACTTTTCATCCTACTTCTGTCACCACAGAATCACAGCACCACAGGATGGTTTGGGTGTGAAGGGGCCTTAAAGACCATCCAGTTCCAACCCCCTGCCATGGGCAGGGACACCTCCCACCAGCCCAGGCTGCCCAAAGCCCCATCCAGCCTGGCCTTGAGCACCTCCAGGGATGGGGCATCCACAGCTTCTCTGGGCAGCCTGTGCCAGGGCCTCACCGCCCTCGGTGTGAAGGGTCAGCAAGCCCCCTCTGAATCAATCGAAGCGTTTCCCCACCCCGAGCTCAGCCTTGCCAAACATGCTGATAGTTTTACGTTGGATCGCATTAGAAGTCCCTGTACAGAAGTCTGGACTGTGTCCCACCTATTTCATCAGGTCAGCAGCTGGTCAGGATCTAGCTGATTATGTTTTCAGGATATAGCTTTTAATTGTAAAAATGAATCTCAGATTAAGTGAAAACTGTATCTGTCCGTACGGTTAGGCAAGGACTACCATCTATTTTCTCGCGGGTCACTTGTTTAGAGTAAAGCCAGACTGTAAGGAGGCTGTGAGCTGGATAACTCGTCCCTCTCAGACGAGATGCATTCCTGATCATACGCTTTCTGTTACAAACACGGTTTAAAACATACCAATTTGCTGACAGCAGTTCCTCTGCTTTGTTTTGTCTTCGGCTTTGCTGGGATGTGTTTGCAGCTGCTTTGGCTCTGCGCTTTCTTCTTTAAGGGGGAATTAACTGTACCATATTGCATGTTCCTCTCACATAACAGGGAAGGAAACAGGTCTAGCCTGGAAACGGGTCTAGCCAGAAAAGCAGCCTGAGCAAGTGGGCAGCTTGAGAGAACAGCCAGGGCTTCAGGCACAAGGAGCCGGTTATGGACCGCTGCCACTGATCGTACGCTGCAGCAGCGAAAGGTTACGGTGACCAGCACAGCCCTGATGATATTACAGCTACAAGTGTGTGCAGCTGGGCAATCTTGACAGACACAAAATACCCCGTCACTAATGAGAGAGATTTTAAACCCGAGCTTTGGTGCTCACATAGAATGTGTGTACCACTGAAAACAAAGGATGCTCCAGGAAGGAGCAACAGATTGTACTTTGCCACACAAAGGGGCAAAAGGATTTCAGAGTCTGGAAATCCCTCTTCAGTTAGCACAAAGATTAAGGGGATATATGAAAAAGCGTAACACCAAAATAATTATAATCCGTGGAGCGAGGTCATCATAACATGTAATGTAGCCAGCCAGTTTTTTTCCAAAGCTGATGAAAGTGTGAATGAGTGTTAAGGAAAGTTCTATTATGGAACACTTTAGGTTTTTTTGTTTGTTGTTTTGTTTTGTTTTGTTTTGTTTTTGTTTTAAATTTTACATAAGCATGTGGGAGGAAACCAGTGCATCTTTGAATGAAGCAGCAGCTATGTTACCGCAGAGATGTAGTGGTGTTTTTTTTTTTTGTTTTGTTTTGTTTTTTTGTTTTTTTAACTTTTCCTGATAGCACATTACCCTTTAGCAGATACCCTCTTCCCTCTGGCACATGGTGCTTTACTTTAAAAGTGGCCACGTTTTCATTCAGCTTTCCTTGCTTCTTTCTCCCCATTTCCCCCCGTGACTCTTTCCCCAGCGTGCCCACTACCACTGCAGCTCAGCACTCCCAGACCTGCCCAGCCATTTCATCTCTCTGTCCTCATGGGCCCAAGGCTTTACTAGTCCTGAGTGGATTGCTTCCGTAAAGCAGCTTGGCAAGCTTTAAGAAATACCTGGCTGCAACCCCACCCCTGAGCACTGGGCCGCAGGTGCTGCCCCTCTGTCCTGCAGACCCAGGGGACGGAGGGCACAGTGCCCGCTGCAAGGCTCGTGTGCAGGCACCGTCGGGCATCCTGGGACGGATTTTCCTACTGCCTAGCACTGCTGCCTCAGCTTCTGTGCTAAAAGAGGGAGGAATTTCCATGCTTTGACAAGCCTGTGTTTCCACATGTGCAGTTTCAAAGTTGGGAATTACATGGATTTTCTGGGAATGTTCACATTTTGCTTCTGTAACTTAATGGTATTTTCCTCTGAGCAAAGCACTCCCTTAATGTAATAATGTTCTTCTACAGTAAGACTAACATGTGACATAAACCCACATTCTGAGCACAAAACCTTGCTCTTTAATTCACTGCAAACACTGTTCCAGGACACTGAGTCTTAATATCTAAAAAACAATATTTAAACTGTAATATACTTACCTTTGCACTATAATTGCCAGTAACCATGAGATTTTTGTCTCCTTAAAATAGGTAAACTTTTTAACAGATACATAAATAAGTTAAAAGTAATTTTGTCCTTGATCCCAGACTTAGATGCTCAGAGTAGTACTCCAAAAAATAAAGGATTGATTGTAAGAAAAGACAAGGAAGCAACTGAAAAAGAGAGCCTGAATCATCTAGAATTTCACCATAACTAAACAGAGTTTGGGAACACATAAATAATGAAGCACATGTATACACTAATGTGGTTATGGCCTGCTGTTTCCACAACCACATTATATCGGAAGAATTATTTTAAGGAGCAATCTTGCTGGCAGACTGACAATTTTATGCTGGCGAAATATGTCAGCGCATCAGGAAATTGAGAAATTTGCACAGTATCTGAGAGATGAACTGCGTCTATCCATCTACCGTGACTAAAGCTGACCGCATATCTGCTGCACAAAATTAAGGTCTTCATTCCTGCTGCTTATAGCTGCCAGAAGAACCGGCATCTCTCATGTTATTTAAAGGTATCTGAAACTGAAGTCCTGTGAATAGATGCTTTATCATGATAATTTACACATCAGAAAGCAGAACCTGATTTTCAGCTCGCCACCGTTTTGTATTCGCTCCGCACCCCGACAGAACTCCTGTTTGCCTTACCAAAGCTGCTGTTGCTTACGCCTCTGGGCTGGGGACAACAGTGCTGCTGCCCTCCTGTGCACCACTGCAGCCTTCAGTTCTGTAGCTCTAATAGAAAAAAGTCCCCATTTTGTGTTTTTTGTTGTTGTTGTTTTGTTTTTGTATTATACTACCTAATGTTGTTACATCACAGTATCATCCGTTCTTTATATATATATTACATATATATTTGGTAGTAACAATTTTCTGCTTTACAGCTGTACCTCCTTTGCAGTAAACTCTTGCAACCACAACAAAACTAAAATATACACTATATCAGCATCCATCTCACTCCATTCTGCTTCTCTTGATGTTCCTAAAACTCACCAGTTTTAACTTCCAAGCTCAACCAATTAAAACTTTATTCCTATTTCATTTTACATTGGAAAAATAATACTCCTTTTTCTTGTTCAGTGATATAAAATCTCATTCTACTTTTCACGTGCGCCCTCCTCCTCGAGTCATGGCATTGTTCATTTAGAACCCAGTTGTTCACTTCAGTAATCTTGCAGTACTGCTCTGCCGTACTGTCACTGAGATTTTCTCATTGCCACCACTTGTACTGGAACTACCTGCCCTAGAACCATCAAAGAGTTTGGGTTGGAAGAGACCTTAAAGATCACCCAGTTCCAACCCCCTGCCATGGGCAGGGACACCTCCCACCAGACCAGGCTGCCCAAAGCCCCATCCAGCCTGGCCTTAAGCATTTCCAGGAATGGGGCACCCACAACTTCGCTGAGCAACGTGTTGCAGTGCCTCACCACTCTCAGTGTAAAGAACTTCCTCCTTGTTTCTAATCTACACCTACCCTCTTTTAGTTTAAAGCCATTACTCCTTGTCCCTTGTCCACACTCCCTGATGAAGAGTCCCTCCCCAGCTTTCCTGTAGGCCCCCTTTAGGTACTGGAAGGCCGCTGTAAGGTCTGCCCGGAGCCTTCTCTTCTCCAGGCTGAACAACCCCAACTCCCTCAGCCTGTCTTCAGAGCAGAGGTGCCCCAGCCCTCTGGCTGTCTTTGTGGCCTTCCTCTGGACTTGCTCTAACAGGTTCATGTCCTTCTTGTGCTGGGGGCCCCAGAGCTGGACGCAGTGCTGCAGGCAGGGTCTCACGAGAGCAGAGCAGAGGGGGACAATCACCTCCCTCACCCTGCTGGCCACCCTGCTTTTGATGCAGCCCAGGATGCGGTTGGCTTTCTGGGCTGCAAGCGCACATTGACGGCTCACGAGCTTCTCATCAACCAACACCCCCAGGTCCTTCTCCACCTGCTTTCTATCCACTCATCGCTCAGCCTGCATTCATACCTGGGATTGCGCCTCATGCCCTAACTCATTATCACCTCCTGGTCCTTCTGACTACAAAAAGGCTGTTTAATAAGCTCCCAATATTAGTCGAGTTGTCCCCATCTTCTTGTACACAAAAAAACAAACAAACAACAACAACAAAAAACTACCATATAAATGCTCTTTCTTTTTTTTTTTTTAAACATAGATGAGGAGTCGGAACACCTCACAAGGTTGTCCACATTATGCAAAGAACCTGTCTACGAGCTTTTTCTAGTTTCTACACGCACCTGCACAGCTTCCTTAGCACACACTTCTCCTTTCTTCAATCGAGTCACAGGAGTGCACGTTTCCCACTTGAGAGCTGAGAGGAAGGAGTGGGAATTTGGAAGCAGTCATATGAGGAAAATGGTAAGACCTAAGCCAGCTGATTCTCATCCAGTAATGGCAGCATCAGCTATGGGGAAAATGTGATGCTGAGAAAACCAATTGCTCTACACCAAAGAGAAAACGTCAATGCTGGCACTTCATGTGTATTTAGTATTATAACTTACGTTTTGGCACTAAGAGCTTCCTACACCACAACCACATGTTTATAATGGGCAAGAAACAAAATTATTCCTCTCTATGTCCCGAAGCACAGCTGGTAAGGATATGGGTTGCTGGCATGTTCTAGAGGTGGTGAGCACCCACTGCTCCCAGGGCAGCCAGGGAAGAGGAGCCCGCTCTGCAAACATCTTAAAAATCACAGCTAAACAATGCTTCAGATTCATGAAAGAAACATGAATTGAAGGAAAAATGATGAACAGGAACCACAATAGCACATCACATGGCAGTCCTTTCCCTATTTTCTTTATATACACGTCGATTGCCACACTGCAATATATTTTGACAAACTGTGCTGAAGCAGAGTTACTGTATGAATGGCAGATATTTACGGGGCTGTTCAAATGCCTAGTTTTGGAAACAGAGGGAAGAGAGAATTAATATAATACCAAACTCTCTTCTGCTTTCAGTGTCATATACATCTGAAAGAACTCTGTTATGATTGTCAAGTCTGAAGAAATCAGGGCAGGGAAGAGCTAACGCAGAGACTGATGTATGGTTAGAAGTATGTATGTGATAGACACTGGTGGATATTTGGCTTATGTGTAATCTTACATGACCTTCAACTTCATTCTACGATGTTTACCTAACTTTGCAGTATTCTACCTTAAAAAAAAAAATCACTGCATTTTAAACTGTTGGAGGTACTATTTGTACAACCTGCCCATCCACCAAGAAGAGGCAGCAGATACAATTCGGTCCCCTCCTCAGCTGCTTGAAAAGCAGAACATAGAGCAGTCTGTGAAACTAATTTTATAGGTGTGAATTAACAGTAATTGACATACTAAAATTCATATTAGGGTCGTGCCTGGGAGCAGAGCTGGCACCACATACACAAGGACATATGAGGGACTGAGACATGCCTCTTCCCCTTCTCTGACAAGGTATGCTGGATAATTCACACTATATCCTAGCTTGGCCTAGGTAAAAATGGTTGGTTTTGGTTGCTTGATTCACATGCACCTAGTAACCTGTTGATACCCACATTTGTCCTGGATCCTGGGCAGAGGGAGAAGAGGGTGGAAAGGGAAAGAGAAGGCAGTGCTTCTGCCTAGAGGGTACCTGAGTCTGAGCGCTCGCTCCCTCCCAGTACTGCAAGTGGAAGCAAAATTGTTGAAAAGAAATTAAGATCAGAAGAGCTATGATGACAGATAATGAAAAGCCATCATCTGAAACCTTTGAATTCCAACAGAAGTGTCTTTCCTTAGGGGTTGTTATAGCTGTATCTCAACGTTTGTGCTGGCTATTTGCTCAGCATGCTCCTGGGAGTTAAACAGGCCAGGGTAAGCAAGGATAGCTATTCAGCCTGGCCCTAAAAGCATGATACGCAGTATACTGCTCAGCACTGCTCACTTGTGTTTTAGCAAAGAAGCAAACCCACAAGAAAGAAAAGCTGAAACATAACACTGTTTTTTGCAATGTATTTCAAAAACGAATTTGTTGGTCTGTGGTAACAAAGTTTGTATTTTTGTCACGCCTCCAGAAAAGATGGCAATGATTCTGCCTACTGGGAACTCACAGATAATGCCTGACTTAAGACACGTATCAGTAATTTTCGTCTTAAGAATTAATTCCACACCGAACTGCAAGGCCTCTCTCCTCATCCACGGAATTTGAGAACAGCTTTTCTCTCTGTATTCTCAGACTTCTCGAGCTGATACAAGAGTGAAGCACAAATGTGAGCTTAAGAACAGTTAAACATTGCCTGGTAGTCTCTACCAGGAAAAATAATACAGATGGGAAATGTGTGTTGTCATGCCATTACAATTCTTTTTGGAATGAAACAAAACAACAACAACAACAACAACAACAACAAAAGAAAGAAAAAAAATCAGGGGAACTTTTAACAGTAGCATGTAAATGACATGCTGAACACATCTGCTTTGGGATGCTCCAAATAAACCACAAACTAAGGAATAAAACAGCAAGGAGTGAGTAAGCTGTACACACAGGTTGATTGGGCACATACACATGGGAAATCTCAAGGACAGTGCAATTCAGAACACAGATAACTAAGTGCAGCCAATTATTGTGGCCAAGAACATGTAAAACTGTGTTCAAGATGGAAATGTGCATATGCAAAAGTTCATGGTCTAAATGGACATTTTCATTCAAAGCAATATGAAAGAGAGGGGAATTGTTTCAGAGGGGCTGCGTTTTTATGAAATGAGTCTATCTAATGTAACACAGACAAGTTATGAAGCATGTTTTTGAAGTAGCAAGATTTATTGAGAGACTGGGAAGTCAGTTAAGAGCACAGAGCTACTAAAGACAGTATTGTTGGATTTTTTTCTGCTACTTGCTGATGTTTAGTTTAACTGTCTTGTATGGAATTGTTATTTCCTAATCCTGTGAGTTCTACAGTTAAACTGAATATAAAAATCACAGACAAATTTCTGCAACTGGGCTTTAGCATGCTAGGTTTCCTTCCTTCTCACCCTCTCTTCCTTCACACACATGCAGGAATATAAAATACAAAGGCACAATCCATGCCCACTGACTGAATTGCTAGAACTCAGCTACAGCCAGCTGACATTTCAGGTTTTTGTTCCAGTGTCTGATGGCAATTCAGTGCTATCCCCGGTTGGCTCTTGGCCATTAAAAGGACCCAGTCACCACGAGTACACTTAAGCCGTCGTGAGGGACTGGTGAGGTTTATTTCCTTCCAGCAGCCAGACAGCTGGTTAAGGCAAGATGGCCAACGCAAGCACGGGAAACTCCTTCCTTGGCATCCGCTAGAGAACGGACCACCTAACTGCAAATTCCCAGAATAAACTACTCCCTTCTAGGGCAGCAACCAAAATGGCTAGCATTAGCACATCTTTTAAAGTCCAGACAAGCATGTGAAGGAAAACATCGATCACCAGTAAGAAGAACTTGCCAGAGAGGTAGGTGGACTTAAACAGCCCCACATGTGAACACTGCCGTGAATTAAGTGCTAGAGGACATCTAGCACCAGATAATATAGCTACAGTGGTATAAATTTTTGTGCTGCCTCACAAAACATGCATTGAAGACTATTGGAAGGCTATAGGAAAAGACATTGAAGACTATAGGAAAAGTACAAAAATATGGATTAAAAACACACTCGGTGTTGTGGTGAAGGTCCCCTTGTATAACTTTGTAGGTTTTGACTTCTCAAACTTCAGTCTAGTAGCTGCAGTTCAGTGTCAGAATTTCCTACCTTTCTTCACTCTTCTTACATTACAATAAAAATTGCATTTTAATCAGCACAACATTATTCACTCTCACAAAACATTAGTATTTTATTCTGCCACTGGATAATACAGAAAATACATGTATTAATTTTTGTTTGCTTTTAGTGTTTGGTTTTAATAGTTGCTAGTCATTTTTGCTAGACCTTTCAAAATAAACTTGTACAATACTTCAGATTTTTTTGGATTGTATCCCCCAAAACCAAAAGTAAGCCAAACACACAGCATCTTGCCATGAACGCTAACTTACCAAAACTAATATTCACTCACTTGTTCAGTCTGACTTTCTGTAACACCTCTTTGCACTTGAAATGTCACGGGTACAGAAACCAGATTACAAATCCCAGTAATAACAGATAAACATGTTACTGTTGGTCAGCTAAATTGCCATACCTGATATGCTTGTTCCTAGCATATGTTAGAAAATAAAATGTATTGTGCGTTGTATATGCACTGCGCTAAGATCCTGGCTGAAGAGAACCACAGCAACATCTCTTTTTGAAAATGCACAGAAACCCACCAGTCCCATGCTGGGTGGACAGCTTGCAGTGTACCAAAGGCTGTAAGTTATCAGTCTTAGACTGGAAATAAAGATCATCAACAAAAATGTCAAATTCACTGATTGTATTCTTATTCAATGCAGAA
Organism: Anser brachyrhynchus; assembly: GCF_964034855.1. Taxonomy (NCBI): domain Eukaryota; kingdom Metazoa; phylum Chordata; class Aves; order Anseriformes; family Anatidae; genus Anser; species Anser brachyrhynchus. The sequence goes on from NC_137697.1 coordinate 39,685,223, forward strand.
GGATCTTGAACAGCTCTCTATTCAGTGTAATATCCAGGATTAGGGTGTGTGGTGATGTGGAGATTGGAGGGAAGGGAACAAGCTACTTGAGGCCCTGATTTCAGGGCTTCTTGGCTGGTTCTGCATAAAACTACAGCCCTGGAGGCTCCAAAGAACTTTTCCAGAAAGCAGGGATTACAGAGGAGAAGATGCATATTAGACGGATGGAGCCACCATACGAGAAATCTTTCATTACTCAGACCTACCAAATACATAGTTTTTTGACTTCCACTGGCAAACTAACAGAAGTAGCTTCGACATCCCACAAAACCATGGTTTATATCAATGTTAGATCACAATTCAAGCACTGTGAAAAAGCAAGAAAAAAGAAACACCAAAGTTTTATAACAACTATGCTAAATTAAGCAAAAAGAACACCAGTACAGATGTCTCTTTTTAAAGTTACAGATAGCATCACATGGCTCTTTTTCTATGAAGTCTCCTGAAACCAGCAAATCCTCCTTGTAATATTTAAATCATGCAGTACTTCTTCCTAAGTGAAACACTGTAAAACAAGAATATACCTTTTCAGTACTCATTTTGTTCTTTCTGCCTTTACTGCACATTTCCTTCCTGCTTGAATTGACTTCTCACTATTTAACAGGATATTGATTTTGTTTAAGAAAGTTAACAAGAATTGCCATATATTTTGCTAATAGTAAAATAATAATAAAAAAATAATACTGCACTGTGAAAAGACAGTTAAAAATTCATCTCCAGCAAATGAAATCAACAGGTAACTCTAATACCCATAGCATTACACTTCACAGATTTGCAAGAATCACACATTGCAACTCTCTGCCAATTCTTCTTTTAAGTAGGTTAAATTACAAATTGTTTTAATATGGAGAAAATTTAAGAAAAAACAAAGAACTTCACATCCAAGAATGGGGTTCTTCCTTTGGAAACCAATTTTAGAGTATTTGTCATTCTACAGAGAATACTGCACACATCTGTTTCCACTGGATAGATACTTCGGTTTCTGGTCAACAAACAAACAGTTTAGTTTAATCATATCTTTTAGTTATGCTATTCAAGGAATAGAAAACTGGGTTTCTTGATTTTGCTTTTGTAGATATGTGTACCAACAACCAAAAAACTGCAACACACCTCTTATTTTTTTATTCAGAACTATTTTTAATCCAAAAAGAGAAAAAGCAGTGTTCTTCACAGACATATATTAAATATTTATTATTTCTTCATATGCTGGAGTCAAATATTACAACCATATTAATAAATTCACTCAGAGGACACGTAACTTCCGTAATTTAGTCTGATATGACTCACTGGGAACAAAATTGTAAGAACAGTTACAGAATATTCTTCCACTTCTTGCAGCCAAAGGATACTAAGAACTTTGTTTTTCTTCTCCCTTGCTCAAAAACAAATGCTACACCCATAAAGCTGTAGTAATTTAAGATATGTACCTCCAATTTTATACGCAAGAATAATATTCCAACGCGTATCTTTGAACACAGCATAAGTGTTGACGTTAAAGCTAGATAGGTAATATATGAGAAGAAATGACTGAAATGTGTTAAGGTGCTCTACCATTACCATTCTCCATTCTTACTAGTCTAGTTAAGCTAGAAACATGTTCACTACACTTCTTGGGATAAGTACTTTCCTAAGTGTAAAACACTAAGGCATTGTTCCCTGTTGACGTTCTCGTCATCAGACAAATGACACAAAGATAGAAGTAAGCAAACAAACCGTACCTCTTGACACAAAAAAGGAAGCAGATGAGTTGTGACCGTATGCTTTCTTTAGGAAATCTGGCCTTCAAACTAGAAAGCTTCCTTACACTTATGTTGTGCTTGCCCTATTTTGTCTCTATGAATTAAAAAAAAAAAAAAAAAAAAAAAGATTTCTTAAACAAATAAACAATAGCATCAGTCTCCACACACTGAAAATAGGCTTTACTGAGAGAAACCTTCTATCTGCAGCATCTGTTGACAGCGACCAGCTCTTGGTATAGCACATTGGAGAGAACACTGTACTGTGAAAGCTGCAGTACTGTTAGTTAATCACTTACCAGATCTGAGAGGAGTTTTATTTTGGAAATGTTTTCAAAAAGAATTAAAGAGTTCAGGAAACACTGCTGATTTCCTGAGAACATGGAGTGCATTCACCATGAATCATTAACTCTCACTTGAGATCATCGCTACTCCTATAAAAGCAGAATTGTAGAACAAAACGTTTTAGGAACAACTTACCAACCAAACAATTGGATACAATTTGCTAATAAAACCATGAGTAATTTGGGAGAAAAATTGATCCACAGCCAGATAAACAACAAGATGAGTAAGCTGCTTTAAATGACATTGGTCTCTTGTAAAACAAGGAGAGATGAGAACAAAGTTTTCAATCATCTTTCACACTTTCTTTTATATTCTAATAGGCTACATTTCAAAACAAATAAATTTTCAAATATATGAGGGAAGAAGAAGTTATGGGCTATCCTTAAGTCAGAATGCTAAGACAGATTTTTCTTTTAACCTTGCTAACTAGTAAAAAAAACCTTCGTGAAAGGTTGACATCTGATTAAAGACCTGATTTTTTGCCTTGATAAGGAGATGACATTAAAAACCTAAACTTCAAATGTTAAGTTTTTGAAGAAGTTCATTCAGCAGCTTCACAGTCTTTTGGTTTTCTTTTCCATTTTGGTTAATTCTGTATGCAGTACGGATAAGAAGGCTACGAACTTCCTTGCTTATATCAGTTGTCTCAGTAATCTGAATGGAAATAGGGAAGATGGGAAATAATGCAATTAAGTTATTGGGTACTAGCTATTCTCTATCTAATATTAGCAACATAACCACAGATCTGTCCCTCAGATATCTGAACATGTGAGATGCTCTGATAATAAAAGCTGAATTCAAAAGAAACTTCCCTTCTGCTTAATCAGTCTTTTTTTCACAAACCTTGAAGGAACTGAGCACCTTTGAGATTTCTACTGTTCTCTCAAATTTAAGTGAAAAAAATCAAGCAGTCAATAAGTTTTCAAAGGAAACACAAAAAGGCAGACAGTACAACAATTTAGAAGCTATCTTCTTAGAAACCAATTGAAAATATGTTAATGGGTTTTGGGAGGCAATTCAATTCTTCAATGTTTTAGAAAGTAAAAATAAATCCCTTCCCCAAAGACTAAGAGCCAGGAAAAGACCCTGCGGTAGAATTTCTGCAGACCAGGATGGACTTTCCACCACATATCTGATGTGTTAATCCCAAAGTTTACTATGCTAGCCAAAACAACTGCCATGCGTCCCAGTTTGGTTCTGTACCATTCTGCCTTCCATATATTGTTTCAGGCCTTTTCAAATCACTTGGAAAGCCTAGTTATAAATCAGTGATTACACAGATGCAATCAAAACAAATCAGACTGACATACTCTGGCCTATAACAGCTCTTGACCTCCCTGCACTGGAAATTGAATACTCGGAATTTTAAAAGCCGTTTTTTGTTACTTTCTATGAAGAAATAAGAAGTTCCTTTCAGTCAGCTTTACAGCAGCATGTTGGCATACTACAGCACCCCTGCTCAACAATCAAGTCCTCAAAAGAGAAAAGCTGAAGGCAGCAGACTGTAAAACTACAAACAACCCCCTTCGTTTTATAATATTACGGTCTTATGCTGGGCAGAAATTGATCATTTCTGAAACTATATCTAAAATGTTAGAAATATCTTAGCCCTCCTTAAACAGATAAATGTCATGTCTCTTTAGCCATTCAAAAGGAATAACCACCAAAATAGTTTTCCAGTTCTTCCTGTCACAGAATCACAGCAATTATATAAAACACATAACCTATACAGAATAGAAGGGCTCACTGCTGCTGGAAGGAAATATTTTCAAAGTGCTAAAACCACACAGTACCTGCTTGTACAGGAAACTTGTACTTCTTAAGAAAAATCTTGAGAGACACAAGCACATTTTACAGTTTGCACCAATATCCCTGAAAGCTCTCCACAAAAATAGCAAGATATTGTAGCAAACATGCAAAATTTTACTCCTTTTTTCTTCATCTTTTTTCACACCCTAAGTGACACTCTCTTGGGTCTTCGTTCTTTTTCTCTCTCTCAGTTCTTAAACCATTTTCTCTCTCTGGATTTGTTAGAGTACGAAGCATCTGCCTTATCAATACTGACACTTAGTACCTGTTTTACATAAAGGAAAACAGAGAGAAGACAGTTCCAGCACCTCTGCAGTAGCTGGATAATTAAGGTAGTGATTTGCAGCTGGGGAAAGCAAACAGCAAAATTTACAGCAAGATGTTTACACATTATGCCAGCTGTAAATTAACTGTAGGTATCCCTTAGTCGCAAGCTACTACTTGGAGTATTTCTGCAGTCAATACAGCAATTTTTTCAGCGGGATCTTGTCAAGATATGTCAAGAAGGAAAATACTTTGACTGTAGCTGAAATAGATACATAGCAGGTTAGCTATAGTTGCTGTAGTATGTAGTTTCTTTCTTAAGAGGATTTAATGGAAATCCGAATAGTAAGAAAAATACATTTTGCTTAAACTGGAAAAAAAAAAGGAAAAAAAAATCACTTACATGGGAAATAAATTCCTGGGCAATCATATGTCCACTGGAAGACAATAGTAAAAAGTTGGTAAGAAGATGTGTTATAAGATGCTGGGTATAACGTTGCTCTGTATCTGTTATATAGTTTACAGCAGCCTGCAGATCTCTGACAGAAAGGGTAGTAGTGTTGAAGAGCATCATTAGATGGTTGTAGACTGCTCGAGCTTCTGCCTGTATGGAACAATTTCAAAGGATGCAGGATCAGAGAAGAGTAAAGGTCACCTATGGTATTTTTCCTACGGATTTATTCACTAACAAGACACTGAATACTTGGCAGAAACTACCCAAACATGAAAAAAGTCAGCATTTAGGCAGGGAGAACAGGAAAGGAAGGGCAGGACACATTTCTTTTATACTGATTCACACATGCAAAGGTGAGCAGAAAGGATTTGTTAACTTTCTTTAGTCTTGCAAACTAAGCGGGCAGGGCATCAAGCCAGGATTTGACCTTTTTAATAATAAAAGGAAATAGAGAAAGTCCCTCAGTAGAACATGGTCAGGTTTTTGCATTGTGGGAAAAAGAATAGAGACTCCTCAAGGGCTTATTTCAGTTTTGCTGGTACAAATCAGTCAAATCCCCATGCAACCTGACCTCAACTGATAAAATGTTCTGGTAAGAATGCAGTTCTTTCCTTCTTCCTGTGTTGTTTGCAACTTATGTTTTTACCTTTTGAGTTAGCCAATAAAAACTCATTTTTACTGGGTGTAGAAAACAGAAGACTTTGGCTCCTACACAACTGAAAAAGAATTATACACAACTATTGAAAAAAAAATCATAACAGTAATTCTGTCCACCCTATTAAAAACAAACCAAAAAATGTGTGTTTAAAAATAAAAAAAGAAAAAGAAAAAATCCACAACTGCAAACAAGTAAGTGCATGGACAATGGAAAAATGTAACAACTGCAAATCCAAAGGAAAAGGACATCCATTCCTCAACCATGTTCATTAGGACAATTTATGGCAATCATTTACCTGACCTCATTTTTCTCATCCCTTCCCCATAAAACAGCTTCTATTTTTGAAAAGAATTATGTTCACAATTACTTGTAATGCAACAAATGATACCAGAATTTAAAGAAAGGTAACTGGAATTCTCCAAAATCCTTTCTCCCTCTGTGCATCCTACTCATGGTGTGCCTCCATCCCATGTGCCAGAGTAGGGAGACTGATAGCTAACAGGACCTGCTCCATGAGCTCATGCACCCTAGGACACTCATTCTTAAAGCCAAAGTTACTACGACCAACCTCCAAATTTTGTTCCTTCAATGTTTCACAGTCTAAAGGTAAGAAAGAGCAGATGAATAGATAAGCGAGGAACAGAATATTCCGTCCTGCATATGTAAGTGAACTCTAGTGAACAGCAAAAGCACCGCTGCCTTCTATAAATCATTTTAACAGTATGTATTCCACTCTTTCTGATATCTAAGCTGCTACCTAAATTCAGTTTCAGGAATACACAATCTTAAGTCATGAGTGTGCACCTTTCCAGACAAAAATATACTGAATGAAAACGTCTCCAGCTTATTCTCTGCCAGAAAGTGCCATCCCGTCTTAATTCTTAACTGGTAAAAGGTGCAGGGGTTGAAGATGAAATAGCTCCATTTGACAGAGCTGAGAGCTAACCTGGCAAGGAACAAATAATGGCAAATATTCCTGGCAAAGAACAATAATAATAATAATAATAAATAAATCAAACATCTAAGAACGTAACGGCAGAAGCTTAGCATGAACTGTGGAAATACTTTTCAAGTAGCCTGACCTGTGCAAAAAGTCTTTTTCACTCTAAGTAACTGAAGAAAAGAACCATACTGAACTGAAATATGAGACCTCTGGGAACAGATGAGTAACTGTGTGGGCTCTAAATGGAAAACATTTTTTTCATTTAAGTTTATCATACACTGACTGAGAATAACAAACTGATAGCATAAGGGACACACGGGAAGGTGACTTTATATATGTGACAATATGATTTCGTTCTGTGGTGCTGGAGGTGGACAATGCTCCACGTATAGAGATACTAGCACCTACAGTCATTTGGTTTCATTCACTCCTGTTTGTTTGGGTATTGCCTTCTTTCTCAAAACTGCACTCTAAAACCCTTGTTTCTTTGTTACACTATAGCTCTAACCTAACTCTACTTGATCAATATTCCACCCCTGCTCCTGGAGTATAAGAAATTTAACAGAAAGAAAGTAAAAAGTGATTGGCATGTGAGTTTGCATATATAGTGGGGGAGGGGACGGAAAGGAAATGAAATATTGCAAAACATACTGGAGATGTACAAAACACACTGGAGATGCAAAATGAAAACATGATGTTAGTGTGGTGTATTGAGCTGCATTTTTAAATCTTTTTTTTTTTTTTTTTTAATTAAGAAAAATCAGATACTGCAGCCAGATTTTCAATCTGTGCTTTGTAAAGCAGACAGCTTGGGCTAGGTCAAACTTGTGAATAGATCTAAACGCTTTTAGTAGACTTTCATGCATTTAATAGACTTTCATGCACTTGCAGGCACACAAAGACATGCACCAGTCCACTCGGTTACAGAGAGCAAAGTTAGAACACTGCTTCATTCTGTTAGAAATTTAGCATGTGAGAATATAACATACGTTTTACGGCCTCAAACATGTGAAGAATCAGTAAAGAGATGTAAGATAAATCAGAATAGATGGGTGAGGTTGGGATTCAGGGCTGCGTGTAATGAATGTCTTTACTGCTTCGACTGCTGTTGTGATTTCTCTTGTGTTTTGTTCTCAGAAGATGCCGTAACACGGGAGTGCTGAATTCTGCCACACAGAGACTTCAAAAATACCATTCCCAGAGTAGTTTTACGTCTAATGAAAAGCACATGAGTTGTTTCAAAGAAAGCTAAAATGATGCTAATATATATAACAGTCTCTAAAAGGGAAAAAGTTTTCTGATTGTCAACAAGAAAACTCACAAAAATTAGCTTCCAACTTCACTGCAACACTATTCCCAGGAGACCTTGTAAAACCAATACCTTCTCCAGTGCAGACCTTTCATTTTTTCTGGTGTGTACAATTTGTTTTATAGCAATAAGATATAAGCAGACTATCAACTGCTTATCAGTGATTGCTACTGTTACATTACTCACCATTGTTTGAATTCTCTGTAGGTTTTCATTCTGAGGACAGTAGTAAAATGCCAACAGCCACAGCAAAGCATCTGGTTCTACAGCTGTCTTCAGCAATTGTTCTGCAGCAATATCCAGCCACTCTCCAAAACAAGCAACCAAAAACCAGATTTCTAAAAGGTCAGAGGAACTGCAATATGACAAAGATGTAATTAAGTATTTCTTATTAAACACTCTTAAATTTCTTACATTAACTGCAAAGGGTGTTGGCATGAATACAAAGACCACTAAGCTATTCTTCAACAGATAATGTCTTACCTGTTAAGCAGAGCCATGTACTCTGTTATCTGCAATAAGGTCAATAGGGACACCGCCCAGTGCTATTAACAGGTTAATTTTATCAGCAAAACAGAACATCCATAACACCAGTTTCCAATAAATAGCAGTGACAAAATTTATGTATTAAAATATATATCATAAAAGTATTCACAGTTTATGTTCTTCTGTCTAAAGATTTTCAAAACTTTAAGTCATATATTATGTGTATTACTGTATTCTAAAATGCCATTGCCTTATATTGGTTTTCTGTTTCTCTGTTTTGCTTTTCTGGGTTATTTTCTGTTAAAAGCACATGTTTTTGGTAATTAATGAGGAAGTACATTTAGGTGGGATAAACATAAAATTTTTAAGGATATTTATCTCCTGATTTTTAAAATTTGGATCTTCTTTAATGAATATTTTGAAGATATTACAATCTGGGCTATTGCATTAAGGAAAAGAAAGATTAGAATGGACCACAGCCCATCTCTACACTCTCTCACATTAGTTTGCGTGGGGAGACGCAAACTATTGATGGGCTTCCCATAAGTAAAAAGACAAACAGAGTGAGGAAGGAAGAAAGGACATCTGGAAGGAAACCAAGAAGCAGGATATATTACTATTAAGTGTGGCAAAAGGGTTGAAGAATCAGAGGTTTTCCTTAAGTTTTATTCATGGGGATTCCAAGAGTTGCTGTACCACCCCTTCCAGGAAACTCCAAAATATTTTAGAAATTTCAAGAGTTAACGCAGCTGTTTGATCACATCACCTGGAGAATATCATGAGATGATAGTTGGAAAAAACTGCTTTATCTTTAAGACTTCCTGAAGGAGGCACGCCCTGTTTTATGATGGAAAATGTAATGCGCACACATAATATTCTATGTCTAGAGTATACTGTTGACTTACATTGTCAATGAGTACCCCAGAAATTACTGACCCTGTAAATCATACTTTTATACCACAGAATCCCAGGATCTCAAAATTCTATTCCTAAAACATAAATCTGCCAAAAAAGCTTATCGTTATTTTTGGATAATCTTGGTCACTGACATCAGACATAAGAGGTTGATATAGGATGGGCTGGAAAATAGTGTACTGAGGTAACTGCTACAGAAGTCACTGCTGTTGATTTTCCACAGCTTTTGGAGTGGTAACAGCATGTCTCTGACTGCAGAGAACTAGATATGTATGACAAAACGTGAGACAAAAATTCCTCAGATAAAGGAACGGGATCAGCACTAGTAAAGTATTTGAAGTTATTAGAATCCAGAAATACAACATTAAAAACCTTTTTAAAAAAAAACGACGACAATAAACAAATGTGACAGTGATCTGGAAAAACAGCCTTCCCCTCAGCAAAATAACCTACTTATCTGACTATAATTCAATGTTGTGACAATGTAAGTGGATAGGCTAGCTCTGAAACACAGTGATTTACAATCAAACAAACAAAAAAACCTAATTAAAAGTTAATTACAGAGAACAGATAACTAAGGGTAACATTGACAATATTTACGGCTGGAAGCATTCATAGCTCAAAGGGTAAATACATGTCCTTAAACTTGAGCATTAAACCGATTTTAACAGGTATTAAGTAGAATAGAGTCCAACTCTTTCCTAGACAGTCTAGGCACCAGTGAACTTACAACTCACTATGACTTTCCACCAAACTGCCTGGTTTGGAATCACATAACTTCCACTTCTGACCCCGTTAAAGTTTCTGTCCACTCTGTACTGACAACTATGTCAGCCACACTACTGCCATTTCCAAAAGTAGCCCTTCACTTCTTCTGAGACTTTTTTTTCTCCTAAACTTAAGTGAGTTGATTTAGTTTTAAAATGTCACATGATATTTACTGTTTACTGAGATGACTGCATATAATAATAAGTAATGGAACAGAAGCAAACTCTTCATTAGAAATGCACAGAAAGCGCTTTGCTGCAGGACTTAATATTTGGTGTAAAACAAAATCACTGAAAAATGAAAGCATTGTATAAATACAGAGTAGTAACTATAAGACAAGAGGATATGTTGTATAGTAGCTTTTTGTGCTCCTCTGTTAATCTTATTAAGTAGAAAGAATACAGAATCAAGAATAATGCAATGAAAAAGCAAATAAAATACAGTTAGTCATTGATATTAGTACTGAAGAAGACAAGTCAGATCCATTTTCTTCACAACTGAGAGGGATTTGATGGAAAAAATAATTGTTGTGTGAGTCCCAAAGAAAGTAAAAAGATATTCTGACAAGTACAATGCTATTCAAACTAGTGTATTATCAAGGCAGAAGAGGTGAAAAGCCAAGAAAGGGCTAGGGAACAAAAGCAGAAAGACATGCTTCTATTTTTGTAACACTTTAAGATGGAAGATACTTGTTTGTTCAAAGTCTGAGTTATTTTTCTTTAAGAAATCATGGTCAGCTAGTGGTCCCACTTTAAGGGCAAAAAGGTTTGACATCACAGCAGAATGGGCAAGACATTGCACTGAACTGCAGCTCATACAGAAAATAAGAAGCAAGCAGCAGACAGCCAGGTCTCAGGGGGAACAGCAAAAAGCTTTTTTATGCCACGCAACAACAAAAATAAAAGCTTTCATCTGTTAACTGAAACCAAGTGTGGATTTAAGAATCTGCCTTCCAGGATGCTAAGAACAGGGAGACAGTTGGGTATCTTACTTTCCAAATCTATCTGGCCTAGGCATTCTATATTTCTATCTAAATTTTCAGTTTTTAAATTAAAAAATAAATTGGTTCCTTGGAATTTAAAAGCAGTTCAATATTCTTTGGAAAGCTCATTTTTGGAGCAGATCTATGCAGACTCATATCTAAACTCTAGCCAAGTCAAGTCTCGTCACAGACCCAAAAGGAAAGAATTACAGTGCAACAACAGATAGGGATGTATCTTTTTTTTCCCTATAGTCCTGGAACATACACTACCAAAGCAGAATTCATCTAGACAAACACTATCATTCATTACAGTAGCTATTTAGGAAAATAAAACAAAACAAACAAAAACCACAAACAAAAAAAAACACCTAAGGGCAACAGGTCAGAAACACTGGGTGTCAGCTCAAGGAGCAATATAGCAAACAATGTAATAGTCTAGCAGACATATCTTTATGAAACAACAACAACAACAACAAAACAATACAGGAAGTTTGAAGTTTGAATGTTCGTACAAGCCTGCAGAATCCCACTACCATCTCATACATAACAGAGTACAACTCACAACAGACTCTTTCCAATACTAGCTGTTTTGTTTTGGTTGGAAGAGTTCTCTTGTTACAGCAATAAAATGGAGAAATGTCAGATCAACTTTCCAATAAGTATCCTCAGCTCCCCCTCCTCCAGCTCATAGCCTAGGCTCTATTTTTCCCCTGACAATCCTTCCCATATATTTTCTCACACTGCTTCTTCAGGACTTTACTCCTGATGCTTTAATGAGCCAAAATGGGCTCATTTTAAGCGTGCACTGTGACTCTGCGTCCTAAAGGCAATGGCAATGCCCAAGGACAAGTTCTTGTTGGCAACTTGCATTGGACCCTCTCTGGATATGACATTATTGCCCCAATAACTTTTGAAAGTTCTGGCTAAACAGAATTAGAAATTCAATCCAGAATCAGTTTAAAAAGTTTGATGGGACAAATGGCAAAGTAGGAAAGTAAGCATTTCTGTTACACAGTTACCTATTTCCTGAAATGAAAGCAAGGAGACTTGGTTTACACAGGAGCTTATTGGACAGGTCTGTAAGTGCTACAACGTTCTGGTTCAGTAAGTAATCTAAGTTTTTAAGCCAAACCTATATTTAGAGAAGAAAATTACATTTAATGAAATGTAGCCACTAAAGAGTTCAAATGGCATGACTTTTCACAAAGTAACACATTCAAAAGACAAAAAGTTAAGAAATACTGCTTACCTAATGTTTGTGTCTTCTACCAAGGCTTTGAGCATATCAGAAATGTGTGTCAAGTGTTGAGACCAGTGTGTAGCTGGCAATTCTGAGGAGGAAGGATGAAATAAAGATCTTAAAAGATGATTTTTCAAATTTAAAAGATGACTTCTTTTTTTTTTTTTTTAATGAAAACTTTCTGTCCAAGTGGAACAGAACAGTGAAATTAACCACATTTAGCAAGCATTAAAACTTGTTCAGGATTCAGTTATTACAAAGCATTTATAATTTCCCAATTTTCAACAATAACTGTCCCTATGTTTCTTAGAACAACTCATTGACAGAGATATGTGAGGAATTACAGCTAGGAATACTCTCCAAATTAGGCCGATGTACCCTTGTGTAAATCCTCCCTCAATATTAGCCTATAATCAGTGGAGTAACATTCTCAAAGGCTCTTGTATTGAACAGAAATTACTGCTCATGAAAAACTGTATGGTATTGAGCAGTGATTTCTTGATCTATGTAAATGGGAAATCAAAAAAAAAAAGATAAAAAGTTTGCAGAACCTAAAAGAACAGCAGAATTCAAGCTTCAGAGACAAACAACAAAGCAACACAGTATTTCTTGTCAGATACACACTAGAATTTTAATAATGACAATTACTGGTATTATAAGAAAAGTGTTTGTGTGTGTGTGTATATATGTATAAATGTATATATGCAGACCGTAGCAACCTATCTTAATTCCTAATATCACAGATTCCATAAAAATATAATGTACTCTTGTTATTCTCTTTTAGTTTTTCTTGAAGTTAATACATGTAGATGTTTGTAGATGTTCCTACAAAAAATACACTAAAAGAATATTATTAAAACTGCTAAGTCAAAACACCCAATCTAGAAAATGGCAAAATTTAGTCTTAGTCCCTTTTAAAGTTATTTTAAGACACACGAAGACAATGCAAGTTGGCTAATGCTGCAAATATATCATTTAGAAACTTACCAAAAGGACGTCTCAGTAAAGCTATTACGAGGGGCTGGTGATGGTGAGGGAAGTAGGCCTTCAGTGGAAATTTATGCTAAAATAAAAAAAAATATATTATTTTAAGAGCTTTCTGGTCAGTTTTCAAAACAAACTCAGAGCAAACAATCTCATCTAACATAGTAACTAGCAACACAGTCTGAAGCAGAAGAACACAAAACTAACTCTAAACTCAATTTTAAGATTTAGTATACAGAAGAAAGGGAGATACTAGTGAAAAAATTGATTATAATAAGTAATTATTTATGGATTTAAAAAAAATACATGCATTAAAAAAGATTCAGAGTATAACAAAAAATACATCTTAATATTCTTAGTCTTTTTTTCCTGTAATCAGAAAAGTCTTCACTCTTAATACACAGGGGCTAAAAGATACTAATTAGTTTAATTTAATTTTCCACTGTAAACAGGCTCATGGACCATATCAAACCAAGAAATAATAATATCCACAAAATCTGAGGGTGTGATGTAGATTATTGCATTATGTTCAATTAATGGAAAACTAAAATTCCTTGGATCTGATTCAGCACAACGTAAGGTTGTCATAGATAACAAACTTGTCCTCTATTTATCTGGGTGTGTGAAATTTGCATGACGTGAATGTCGCTGCTTGTGTAAATGTGAGACTAACAGCAGAATATCCTTTAATCTTGTTCTGCAAGCATCTACAACAGGAGTGTTCAACGTATAACACGAACTCCATTTGAAGTGAATTGAAAACTGGCTGACACCCAGGCCCAGAGAGTGCCGATGAGTGGCACAATGCCTAGTTGGGGGCCATAATCAGCAGAGTACCCAAGGGGTCACTGTTCAGTCCAGTTTAACATCTGTATTAACGATCTGGATGATGGGTCAGTGTGCACCCTCAGCAAGTTTACTGATGGCACAAAACTGGGAGGAGTGGTGAATATACCAGAAGGTTGTGCTGCCATCTGGAGGTGTGGGAAAGGAATTCGCAGGCGGCTTCGCGCTGTTTCATACGTCCCTCTGAATTAGAGATAATGAGGAAACAAGCGGTAGAAACAAAACCTTGAGCAAGGTTGAGATAAATGAACTTGGCTGCAGTGTTAAAGATGAGCTTTGGGCAGTGGCCAGTTGCTGGCTGGCTCAAGGTGCGTGTCTGAGGGTCTCTAACCAATTGTATGACCGATTTGGGCGCGAGGACAGCGCGTGGGGCTACGGGGAAAGTATATGTAGTAGTGAAAAAGGGCAATAAAGGCCTTCTGTTCAAGAGCCATCAGGAGTCTGTGTCTTTCATCCCTTCATGGAGGCACCTCAGCAGGCTGGAGAAGTGGTCTGATGGGAGCCTCGTGAAGTTCAGCAAGAAGTGCAAAGTCCTGCAACTGGGGAGGAACAATCCCAGGCACCAGTACATGCTGGGGGCCACTCAGCTACTCAAGTAGCTTTGCAAAAAAGGACCTAGGGTTCTGGTGGACACCGAGCTGGCCATGAGTTGTCTACGTATCATTGCCATGAAGAAGGCTAACAGTATTCTTGGCTGCATTAGGCAAAGTATTGCCAGCAGGTCAAGAGATGTAGTCCTTCACTTCTACTCAGCATTGGTGAGGTGGCATCTGGAGTTGTGTGTCCAGTTCTGGGCTCCCCAGTACAAGAGAGACCTGGATATACTGGAAAGAGTCCAATGTAAGGCCACCAAGGTGATCAAGGGACTGAAACACCTCTCCTATGAGGAAAGGCTGAGAAAGCTTGGACTGTTCAGCCTGGAGAAGAGAAGGTTTGGAGGAATCTCATTTATAAACACCTGAATGGAGGGTGCAAAGAAGACAGAGCCAGGCTCTTTCAAGTGGTACCCAGTGAAGGAACAAGAGGCAATGGGCATAAACTGAAACACCGGAGGGTCCCTCTGAACATCAGGAGATACTTTTTCACTGTGCAGGTGACTGATCAGGCTGGGCTGACACAGTTTGTCCAGAAAGGTGGTGGAGTTTCTGTCCTTGGAGTTATTCAAAAACTATCTGGATATGGTCCTGTGCAAACCTGCTCTAAGTGACCCTGCCTGAAAAGAGGGTTTAGACCAGATGATCAACAGAAGTCCATTCCAACCTCAGCTATTCTGTGACTCAAGTCTCCATACCAATGACCTTAGAACTCTTCTGGCTTCTTCCTTTAGGAATAAGAGACTAGTCAGCAAACAGATCACCTCTTGAAACACAGATTGGGAATACAGACTATAGAATGTGACTAATCTCTAAACCCAATGAAGACCACATTCAGTCTAAGAAGACTTACTTAATTTGTGAAATTCATCTATGCACCTTATAAATAAATGGAGCGACACATTCTCTCTCTACTATTTTTGTTGTTATTGTTCTGTAAACAACAGTTAATTTTAATTACAGCACAGTAATATGTGCGGTATTCTCAGGCAGTCAATGTATCACTGGTATGGTAAGACTCTGAAAGTGTACTTGTCAAATGGAATTAGGCTAATTAAAAATTAATAATCCCTGTACTAAAGTATGCGTGTAGCCAATTAGCTTGCATCAAAAATCCCCATGAAAAAGCAGCTCTTGACACAGTCGGTAGTGGCCAAGACAAACCGCAGCGTGAGTTACATATCAGAACAGTATTGTAAAGCGTGTAAAAACCAGTTTTCAGCATATGGTTTAAGCAAAGTAAAAAATAAATAAATAAAAATTGCCTTCTACCATACACACAGTATTTTAAGCAGTTGTTTCCTGACATAAACCATCACGAACTGCAAAACAAGGTACCAAGAGATGGAACTACTTTGGATGTAGCTGATTATAATAATTGCCATGATATCAAATGGGAAATAAAAGTTGATGACTGGCTTAAAATATTTATGCAGCTATTTAAAACAACATTCCCAGGTGAAAAACACTGACAATCCTAAGGGAAAACAACCCTGGAGAAAATTATAATTTCCATCAAATAAAAACATGAGCTTTCAGTTCATTAATTTACAACTAACTTGACCTCAAGTCAGCTCTCACTACTGTCACTAACTGGAATGAAATTTGCTTCTACACAAGACAGAGAAGATCATCCCAACAGTCAAACCCAGTACAGCCTACAAAGTTATTAGAAAAAGCAGCACACACTGCAATAGGGAATCATTTTCCTCCTACCTACCCTGCAAACCTGTGCAGCTGCCAGACATGACCTGGTTCTTCAAAACATTTTTTGGACACATCTGTTTGCATAGCTTTTTTTCAATCAACTGTACTCTAAATCCTATGGCCTCAGATGATCCTTCTTCATCCTCTGTCATTAATGATTTTACCATTAATATTTACCATAAGAAATGTTACTGGAGCAAATTGAATCCCCATCAAGGACATCCAGATACTACAAAACGGTTGCCCTATGAATATATGTAATACTGGTATGACCACAAAAAAATAAATAGATAAATAAATCACAGTGATTTAAACAATATTTAGGAAGTAGTCTGTGCCTGCGTATTTTTATGTCAACTGTTAGTTAACATTACAGTTGATTCATAAACTGTGAAACACAGGATTTTAAGTTCTAAGAATGAAGATAGTATCTAAATTAAAAACCCATGAATTAAACTGTACAAAAGTCAAATACAGGAAACTTAACATTTAAAACCACTTTCAAATAGTTGGGCAATAGTCCATGTTGCGATGTCAGCAGATGAAGAACTTTCACCATGAATCAAACATCACCTGCACAACAGGATTAGCCCTTGGGTGTCTGATGGGTGTGGGATCTTTACTTGTGTTCTCCACCCAGTCACCCACACCTGGGGCTACACAACATGCTGCTGCCATGAAACCAGGGTGGCATAAAATTAACACGCACGGCACCGAAATATTAAGCAACACAGCTGCAGTTTCATCCTTAAATCATATTGCCTGAAGCTAGAAGATAGATTCAATCACAATGCTAATTAAAGGTCAGTACATCACAAGTTCCCAGATGAAGTCCCCACATTTTCTTAACTACTATCTCCCCAAATGGATGCAAAAAGCAAAGGAATGGAAAATTTCTTTGAGTCTAAACCAAAAACTATTAAATGATAGGATAATTTCCAAACTTACATTATATGCATTGGAATTAAAAACAAGCAAAACAAACAAAATGGTCAGGATGCAAAGTGACAGTGATACGGTAATCTAAAAAAAGTTTGTAACCTATAAACAGAACAAAACCTATTCATATCTCCCATTGTAAAAATGTAAGATAAGAAGCTAATCTTACTGATGGTTAAAGTAGTGCATACAAAAGTAAATCTACTTAATTCAGTTCATTAAGAACAGCGTAAAATTCTGTGCAGAAGAATTGATGTTAAGCTGGGAAATTTGAAGCTTTAAACTGAGGAAAAACTTCTGAGGTATTAATGACCAGAAACTGAAACTGTTTTGTATACTGTGTGTTCTACCTTTTGGTATTTGGTATCCTACTTACTGTTATTTTTGGAGGGATTGAGTGGGGGGAGACAGACAGGGAATGGGAATGGGGTTGGAGTTATTACCTCTGTTTCATGTATTATCAAGAACCCTACAACTGCAAAAGAAAAACTAATCTAAAGTTTTTCATCCTGTCTGTCAAAGGTGCACGACGATAATGATGCTCATTGTACAGGCAGAAACTTCAGCACCATGACAACAACTGCTCTTGAGAAAACAACAGCTTGTATGTTCTCAGCATGTTGTAGGATTATTCCAGGATAAACTCAGGTAAATTGCTCTGGTATACTGGTTTCATGCTGCATTTTCATTCACAGGTGAAAATATCTGAACTAAACTTTGGCATGCATGTACAGCCATAGAGTCGCTACCACTTCACTCATTATATTCAGTCACCATTCCTATCAGTAGGATTGTTATTTTCTTGCAAAAATTTTTATCTTCTCACTGAAAAGAAACATTAAGAAGTAGGTCTTGACCAACCTGCTTGTTTTCATTCTGGTGAACCTGAACGAAGAGCTGTGTAAACACCTGTATTATGGTCATAACTTCTGGAGTTCCATCAGTTTCCAGCAGTGCATTCCTAAGCATAAGCATTGAAAAGCTAAATTATGACAGATTAGAAAATTAGTCTCCCAGACACACCACTGTTATTGAAAGGAAGGAAAAAAAAGGTACATTCCTTCTAGGCTGTAGCTTCAGGCTGTGTTTGAGCTCACCATACTAATTATGCCAGTGTGGAAACTGACAGAATACCAACTTCACATGTTTTTGTTTTGTTTTGTCTTTAAGAAAACATATCAAACCCTACAGATACTATGGATTTATGTGCATAGAGTACACACACAGAAATGTAGAATTTTCCTTATCAACAGGGGAAAAAGGATAAAAATAAAATAAGACTATCAGACTATCACAACTTTACTAGGCAAATTTATTATTGGAACAGTCTTATTGGGTTCAAGGAAAGTATTCCGATGCCTACAGTTAGGCATATTTCATTGCTTTGTGGGAAGGCATCCATGGGCCATCTCAAATTAGAGAGAAATTACAATCTCCTGGGGCATGGTACCTGGAGGAAAAATATGAGAGAGAAAGAGGGAGAGAGAGACTTAAATTGTTAAGTACTGCACTCCTAACGTAGTCAGGAGAAAAGAAAAAAAAAGAAGTTGTCAATCAAATTTAAAAGTTCCATCTATAGCAAACTAGACAAGGAGACCAAACTTAAATATTAAATAATACAGCTGCTGTTCAATCACTGTGACTCCGTAGTGATCATCAAGTAATGAATTAGCAGCACAAACAGAAATGAGTATACACCAAAGGCATACTTTAGATCAGTAATTACTGCAGATTTGATTAGAGACTGATTCCAAAGTCCTTTCATTGGTGAAATCATAAAATCCATTCTGGAGGTTCAGGAATGTGAACCCTTTAACTGGCTTTCCATAAGGCATAATGAAACCTTGAGCAAATGGAGCACAAAAGCATGTGGACAGCCAAGAGTAATTTTCATTCCCATCATTAAAAGATGTGTAATGGTCAGGAGAAAATTGTTCAAAGTAAGCTGCCACGGGGATTTAATATATTTTTTTTACTATAGACTAGTTTATTTTTTTACCACAACTAACACATTACTGTAATTCAGAAATTTCATAAAGCTGCAGGCAAATATAATCCCTAGTTTAAACACATGAAATAGTACACAAACTCAGGCTAGGCTTATGGACTCTATAGCTGCACAGAGCAACAAAGTAAGCTTCTACTTTGGTGGGAAAAAAAAAGAAAAAGTTAATGTCTTGTATCTTCATTCATTAATATCTTGTATCTCCATCTCCCTGTGATGAAACAATTTAGCACAATAAAGCTCAATAACAAGCAAGCAAATAGTAGGAAAAGCTATTCCTGAAAGAGACAAAGTTTAGATGTGTGCTTCTAAGAGTGTGCTGGGGTCGCCTCTGCCCTGCCCTGCGCTACAGTTTCTGCAGTAGAGGCTCTTCTGTCAGTACCTGAACAAACCTAAGCATGCACAAATGCCCCTAATCACATGCACCTGGAAGGCATTTTGTTTTATTATAAAGGAAAACACTTGATGAACAAAGATCGTCAGCTTCTTCTTAGCAGGAAATACACTACCGTTGTATCAAATCTGATTACCACAGCAACAGACCATCTTAAAAAGAATGATAAAATAGAAGAAGGACAAGCAAAGAGAAAAAATCACTGAAACTACAAAGGACTGGAAGCCCCCATGTGGTGAACAATATACACAGCTTCAAAATAATCTCGATGCATTCAAACACAAACTCATTAGTTTGTGCAACTCATTACAAACATTAGTTTGTTGCAAACTCATTAGGCAGATCAATAGTTTAGTGCAAATAAGAGCATATCTGATGTCAATCCTGATGATAATTAACATAATGGAAAAGATGCCACATTGGTAATTGCAAATGTTATAGCTACATTCCATCTTCATGCTGGCAGGGGCCAAGCTATTACAGATTATTTACAGTTTTCACATCAAAATAATATTTCAACCACAAATTTCTACTATATAAATAAATTCTAACTTCTAAAGGCTAAAATACAATGTAGTCAATTGTATCAATAATTGTTATAATGTAACTTTCAAATAAACTTCCCAGGATTTTTAACATTTGCTATTATTTGAAATATATATTGCACTAAGGAGTATACTGAGGCATTCTGCTAAAGAGTATATCATCCAGAAATTATAACATGACATATTCTCATGAAGAAAAATCTCGGTGTTTAGACCAGTGATTTAAGACACTTTCCACTATAATTTCAAAACTTACTTGAAGATTTCATTAACAATTCTGAAAATGGCAGGATGGCTTGCTGCTTGTGGCTGTTCATAAACAAAGGAAAGGAAATTAGTCATTAAGAAGCAACTCAAACAACTGTCACTGTATAATCTATGGCTGAATTCATGGATACTATTATGCTGCAATTATTAAACTGTAAATCTCAACTTAGTTCTTACTAAACACTCAGATTTTCTCAGGGTTATATTCTCCAAAATAACTACATGAAAATCGTGAAGGGACAGCCACAACGATACCAAGCAGGCTAACAGCTGATAAATGCAAACACCTGGGATACCAAACTGTTTATGACAACAATCACTAAAAATACTACGACTGGCAGATAAAACAGGTTGTTGCATGCAATTGCTGGAGGCAAAAGACAGGGAGTAGATTTTAAAGAGCTTTTTTCTTGCCTTTAAAGACAATTCCTTTTGGATGTCCTTAGAGATTCTTGACAAATCTTCAAAATGAAATTCCAGAAATTAAATTTATTTCCTTTGTCTTTAACATTACCACATGCATTTTGGTCCAAGACATATTTTCACAGTATTATGTTCTTCTGTGAACTTCAGAGTTGCTAATATGAGCTAAATATCTCAGTGCATCAAACTATTTTTTTTTTCAATAGTGAAGCTTTTCATATTTGTGGTTCTACCACATAAAAGACTATTTTAAGAAAACTATATTAAACGTGCACGGGTAAACACACTACTTACTAATCCCATGTTCTTAAATTCTAAGATTTATGTAGGCTTTTATACAGCACTAAGATTAAATTACTATTTACATGTTCTCCAAAGTGCATTAGCTTAAGTAAAAACAAAACAAACATAAAACAAACTCATGTTTTTTGTTTGTTTGTTTGTTTTTGTTGTTGGTGTTGTTTTTTCCTGAAATTAGCACCTGAAGATTTGATGAGAACATAATTACTCAGCAATCTGGAATAATGCATGTCTGGTTAATTGCATTTTACATACTTCAGGATGCATGGAAGGAGTACACACGGCATTTATTGTAACAGCTCTAAGTGTCTGAAGCACCATTCCAAAGAAAACTTTTCTGCATCTGTTTCAAGCTAAAAAATATCAAGTAAATGTGATTTTTCTTTTTGCCTTTTAATTACACACAGGCAGACTGAGGACTTGACCCTACACGACAATCTCAGAAAACAAAAAGACAACCTTTAAGACAAACTGTCTAGAAAAACTCTTAAAAGGACAACTCTTTTTTTCTCACAGTTGTTTTTGCATATTGGAAATACTAGGTGGAACCTTATTTTTATGTTTTACCACACTGTCACACGGCTGTAGCTAGGTTTGTCCTATTGAACGTATGCCATCTAGCGTTCGTGAGTATTTACAGTTGGTTGCTTTGATGTATGAAAAACAGCATGCAGCTTGGTGCAGGGCTGGTCTCCAAAATTCCACAGTTAGAGGGAGGAAAAAAAAAAAAAAAAAAAAAAAAAACCAACTGGCTGGATGTGACAAACAAGCAAACAAGACTTCTTTTTTTCTTTTAAAGAAAACCTGGACTAGACAACCTCTAGACATCCTTTCCAATCTCAGCCACTGTATGGAAACAGTGGAGAGTTAAAGCTATGTTTACCAGTCCCGCAGGTTAAATGGTTGAATTCAGCAGTTTCTGTGCTGCCTTCAGATACTCTACCCACCTTTAACATACAAACCCCCTGTTGCCTAAGACATGTTGAGTATAAACTAGAAAGGGTCCACTAGTACATTGCCACACATACAAAGATCAAACCATAGCTCTTTTGCAAAAGACCAAAATAAATTTTCAGTGCTGAAAATCTTTCCACCCCTTCCTGACCCACAGCACCAATCTACAATACCACCTATTCATTAAGAAAAAAAAAAAAGAAAAAGAAAAAGAATAAAAGTTACCTAATTTCACAAGACTTTGATCAACAGACTGTATCCAATTCATTTGAAAATACTCAAAATAAGAATACTAACCATAGCACCAAAGACTCCAAGGCTATCTGAAGACGTGCCTTTGGTGTAGCACGTCATACTAGATCAATTTTGGAGTTTGGGAGAAATTCTCAAGTTTGGGAGGGTTTCTCACAGGGTTTCTGGGTTTTAACATTATTTTCTTTTTTTCTTTTTTCTTTTCCCCCCTGATGAGAGCTTTTTATATTTGAATAATCTTGTCTGTAACTACATGATATTTTTCAGAGAAAGCTCAGAAAATCTAACATCTTGTCTACTGGCAGCTTGTTCAATCACTTTTCAAACACGCACATTCCATACAGCACAACACATGCTAAGCTGAAAAGATCCAAATGCAGGGAAATGGAATTGCATGTCATGCATATCATGATTACATGTTTTCAAGAGTGTGAGATGTGGAGCTTCAAAAAACAAAACAAACAAATCAAACAAAAACGTAGCCATTTGCCATTTTTAAAAGGAGGAAAATAGGAAAAATACTTTTTCCCTTTTTCCATTCACCAGTGACTTTGCCTGACTGCCATGCCTTTTCAAATATGATTGAGATTGGTTTGGCAAGTACATCAGAAGATGACTAATATTAAGCCTTCTCAACCTATTGCAATATGGTAGGGTTTTCGTATATCTTTGGATGAAATAAAACTTCTTTGGAAAACTATCTAAGAACAGAATACAAATTATAATTGACATTGATTTGTTTGCATACTTCTTTACAAAAATGGGCTTAAAATTTGTGTATATATATGCATATATCTCTAGGAAAGTATAACATTCTGATGTGTTTTTACTTAAATTTTAGTGGTTAATTCACACACAAAAACTTCACCATTACTTCAGCAAGGAAGACATCCATCCACCCACCAAATTCTGAAGAAGCCAAAAGACAATTTGTGATGGTCACTTCACTTGTTTTTGTTACTTCTCAATAACCATAGAATTTCCAATATTAATTCCAGTTTAGACCAAAACCCCAAAAACCTAATAGCATACCACATAAAACTACAAGTTAGTGGACCATCACACTATAATTACACTTGGAATTCAAATATGAGTATTTCATATCAAGTTGCTATTACAATAGAAGTACAGTATTTTATAACCGTAGGGGTACTGTAGGTCACTATGAGGTTTATGTACAGTTTGGTTGCCGTTTCAAAATATTTTGCTTAGATAAATGGCCCTGATAATGCAATTACAAAACAGCTTAATGATTTTTCCTTCTTATCATATATTATAATCAAAACACTAACATATAATCTGCCTATTTGTACTCTGTAGGTCTTCTTGCAAACAGAAGAAATGTCTAAACCTATCAATTGGTGACTCATGTTTCCACTTTTTTATTACTATACCCATAAAGCAAAGAGGTCACATCCTATAAATGCCTTAATCCAACTGTCAAAACATGCATACCCATACTCCTAAATAAATATTCAAAAGTCTTTCAGGCAGGCTGGTGGATTCAAGGTGCTGACTGATCTAATACAACTATCCTTACAGTACCAGGTACAAGCCGTACAAAATATCATTAGATACTGTAGACCATAGTTTCTAGATCCAATCTTTTCCCTCTATAATTCTGAAGATTGTCATCCCATTGTTTTTAATTGCTAAGCCATCTCCCTTTTATACATCCTCTCTCTTCTGTCAACTCCTACCAATAAACTACATCCATCTTCCAAATGCTCTCATCTTTATGCCCTGCCTTCATTCCACTCCTTGTCCACAGGATGTCCTCTCTAAACCAGCATTCAGAGCTGCTGCACTGGTCTTTCCCCTTCGTGAATGTCTTCTTTTGAAAGCACCAAGTCTTTGGAGCAGAGACAAAGAAGTATAATTTAAGTGTGCTAGCAGAGTAACGTTCTGTTATTTTCAGGTATCAGGATACAATAAAACAATGTAGACATGAAAGTCATTAACAAACAACTATAAACCAACAATTAAAACAAACATTTTACTTCCTGCTACATCTTAACTTAGACTTTTTTCTTCTCAGCCATGTGTGGTACCATGTACTGTATTCAATTCATACTGTATCTGGTACATAAAACTATGTACAGGCCTTGTGTATAAGCTTTGCCTTCTGGGACACCTAGAATCCCAGATGATGCATGATACGCTGTTGATGCCAAGCATTTATGAGATTCGTAAGCATTATAAAGACACCCTGAAATAGAAATTTGCAGATTCAATTAAAACAGAAGAATTTTTAAAACTCTAGTCTTCCTATCTAAAATACTCAGTCTTTCATAAGTGGAAAATAAGATATGATGTACCATTTTTGAGTGCTATCCATTTTAAGAAATACATAATTTAAGTGCATAGTACATATGTTTTTTCACACTCTAAATAACAAGTTTGCATATAGCGTTGCTAACTATCTCATTATTTTGTAAGAGGTACAGCGTCACTATGTTTTCTAACAGGAAAGATTTTTGGTGCATTTTAAAATAGATTGTAATCACAGTTTAGGAAATGTTTTGTGTTAAGAATTTTGTTCAAGTTTTCAAACAAAACCAAGTAACTAAACAGTCCACAATAACAGTAAACTACAAGGCATTTCAACTTTAGCAGTCTAAACTGCTAAACTTCAATGGGCACAGAGACTGAGGTAAAAACAGATTCAAATCCTCCCTGGCAAAAGAGGATAATTTTTAAAGACATAGGCAGGTATGCAGCACTCCCACCAACAGGATTCTCAATTTCTTCATCTGTTTTTCATCACAGGATGAAACTTCTTTTTTGCCGTCAATCAATTAATTATAAAAATTAAACATTTAGTGAAATTTATAAGACTCAAGGTTTGCCTTTAGTAATGCCAAAGTTATTGCCACATGACAGCCCGGTTCCCTCAAAGATGCTGACATATTTGAAAACCATCACTTCTTAAGCCTGAAAGAGCAGTATCAAATGTACTACAACATTGTACATACCAGAAATGAATCTTTTATGACACAAGTCACTTCTTCCAGTGAATTCATCTGAATGGAAACCAGCTGGTCTAAAACATGTAACGTAGTGTTTTCAAGGCTTGGTAAGTGACGAAGCCAGAGACTGAAGACAGCTGATTCAGAAAGGGAGATTTTCTTCCTGGGTTAGAGGAAAAAAATACTGTTTTTTCTTTGAAAAACTGGAAGACGTGCAAAAATGTAACTTTTACTTTTTCTCTTTTGCTGCAGATCAACCTGCAGCAAAAGAGAAAATCTTGTTTGGAGTACTCTATTCAGTATAAAAAAATAGTGGCAAAGAGTAATAAGGAATCACCATCACCTAAAAATGATACTTTCTTACACATCATTAAAATCTAAAAGCATGGTTAAGCCGGACCCCAGCAAACGGAAATAGAGGGTTTGAGACTGGTGTTTGCTTAGCCCCAGAGAAAGGTTAGACTCTATGCCTACTCATTTTCATGCCCAGACAGTTTCCTGTAGACCTGTCTGCTCAGAGAGTATCAGCAGCTGGCAGGTAAGCATGAAGGTCCTACACAACTTTACTACTGGCTGCATCAAAGCATTACCTTTCTTTGCAAAGAAATAAGGAAAAACTCAAAAAGAACAAGGCAGAGGTAGGTAATTTTTGACCCTACCAACACCGACAGGAGCCAATGCTCCTGTCAGATAAATGCTTCAGAAGAGAAATATCTCTTCACCTAAAACTTTCAGCTATAGCTCAGCTGAAGTATAGTGTTATATCGCTAGGAAACAGAAGGCATAGTTTGTTTTGAGACAGCACCACAATGTGCTGGCACACATCAAAACCTTTTACAGTACCCACCCAAGAAGAACAGGTATTGCAGCACAAAACATCCTGGAACATTTTTGCAGCTATTATTATTGTTTCAGATCAAAAACTTAAAAACAAAACAAAACCTAAATAACAAGAAATACGTGTCTTGCAGTTAAGATTAAAAATAATTAGACAGAAGAGTACATGCAGACTGAAGCTACTGATAGAAAAGAAAAGAATATTAGCAGGAAGATTTAACTCCATTTTAGATTCTCATTTTTTAATGTATTTTATCATAGTCTTGCTTAAATATCAGCCTTCGAAATTCTGATTTCCATTGAAAAGCTGTTTTTTCATTCACGTCTATTTAATAGCTTACTTTAAAATTATACTTCTGTAGACGAGAAGAAATATATCCTTAGAATTTCAATTTTTTTTAGTACTGCTCAGTTTTGAGATGCTGTATAATTAATATGGTATCACTATTAAAGCACATATGCACATCAGAATAAATTACGAATCATGACAGATATTTTTCCACAATCCTCTTCTTTTCTTTATTTTTGCAGTAGCACAATAGGTATTGTAAACGTTACGCCAAGAAAAGAAATCTAAGAAGGTGTTCTTAGAGATATTCCAGCTCCAAGAGTTAAAAACCATATAGGAAGAAAACTGTAGTCATTATCTTTCTGGAACTGAAATTTCAGTCTCAGTGGGACACCTCTAAGTTCTGGGAGCATCATGAGCCACAGTTTTCTTTTTAGCATTAGTGACCCTGTTTCTTGGAGCAGGCTTCACCCGTGTTCAGAAAGAAAACAGCGTCCAGAACGTAATGACAGAGTTAGGGAACAGAATTAAATTATTAAAGTGGAAAAGAATACAAGTACTTTCATCTTAAGATCACAAGATCTTCAGTAGCAGGCCAAGAGTGTACCATGCAAATGACTTGTGAGCCTACATCTGCTCTCAGGGAAACCAAATACTTTTGTCCAGGGCCCTGTATGAGTCACTTTGTCAAAAGACACATGAACTGAATTATTTTTGCTCACTGTGATAAACAAGTAGCTCAAAGATTAAGCAATGTTTATTTTAATCAGAAGGACCTCTTACAACCGTCTAAAGGATTCAGATTCACTTTATAAAGTGGCAAAAGTATGTCACGGTCGACTGCCTGTTGGCTCACTGTCATTAGTATAAACTGTCATTGCTGAAACTGTGTACTTGCTCTGCATTTCTGCTTGTAGACCACACTCAATCTGAAGCCATGCAAAAAGGACAACTGAAAGGTAGCTCACTCTTTTTGGGGACTCATCTTTCACTACAGACTTTGCACCTTTCACTACAGACCTTCACATTCCTTTTCCACTTGTTTTTCTTGACTTCCAGGAGTACGTGCACAAACTAGTACCTGTGCTTTTTCTATTGATTACTGATTTTTGCTGGAACCCTCAGAGGAGCAATGATGTATATAACGTTAAAACATCTCAGAAATAATGCTGCTGGGTACGGGGAAGCAATTAAAACTTTGATCAAAAAAGAAGAGAAATGGATAATTGTAGTAAAGGATTCACAAAGGATCCTTTCTAGTATCAAAAAAAAATCTGTAATACATAATTGCAACTTGATCACTGTTTTTTGTTGTTGTTTTTGTTGTCGTTGTTGTTTGTGTTTTACATTTTTATTTGCCTTTTTATTTTTAAAGCTTTGGTTTTTATTTCCCTAGCATTAGGTGATCTTTTATTTGTCCCACGCCAAGATCACCAAGTCCTCTGAAAATAATGACAGTCCTAGAGCAAGTCAAGAGAAATGAGCAGTGCACAGATCTGATATTCTTGCAACTGCATCCAATGTTATCTCACAAATATGTTGTAACATCCTTCATTAAAATAGGCTACTTCAAGTCTGGCAGCTTCAGAAGGAGTTCAGAGAAAGTCATTTCACATGCGATTAAAACACGAGATGCCAGAGACTCCTAAACCAAAGATAAGCTGTCATCTGTCAGGATTGAGTGGAATTTCCTAGCTGACCAAAGGTGACAGAAATTGTCCAGTGACACAGGTACACAACAACTTTGTCACAAAACAAAATTCAGAACCATCTTTCTCAGTTACAACTTGCATAAATCAAACTGTCTTTTCTTCCCTGGCACAGCCAATCTTGCTGATGTTCAGCTTCTCTCAGCTGGCTTTCATCCATAGATTGATTTTATCAAAACAGTGGCTTTAGTGGCAGCAAAACAAGCAAAACTGTATTTCACAAATTGCTTCTATAAGCCTCATTAAAAATAATCTGCTGAAAATCAGCAGAACTGAAAATCTTGAGAACCATTTTCACAGAAAAAAAAAAAAAGAGAGAGAAATATGGAACCACTTAAACAAGAATTTATCTTGTGCATTGAAAAGTAAAGATGGCTCTCAAAATGTCTAGTTACGCATGCTGATACACCTAGATGAAAAGTAGATAACATTTCTATTAAAAGTGATCATATCTTTCGCCAGCTTCATAAATCCTAAAACTTTTACCTCCGTTTTAGAGAAAAGGTGGGATGAAGTCACAGTTAATATTTCAAGCTGTTATGCCACAATTTGTATACCAGCACTAAAATTCTGCTTTGGCCAACAACCTGAGCTCTGCCATTCAAATGTAAAGAAAATATTTTATTATAACACAGAAGATGTACAGTGCACTCAGCATACAAATCTAAAGCAAAGACATTTAATTGAATTAAGAATCTTTATCACAGAAAGCAGAAAGATCATACAGACCTTACTTTAAATTATACAGCTACTTACTTTAAAAAGGCATCATTCACAGCCTCCAGGAACTGTGAGCTCAAGATTTCTTTTGGTGCACCTCCATGGTAAAGAAGAAGAGTTTCCAGCAGTGGAGTTATATCAGGCAAAGTAATAAGAGGGAGACAGAAAAGGGACACAGCATTCACACGACTGGCTGGAACTCTGAGGAAAAATAAATACAGTTCCTGTTTTAGAAAAGTCAAAATTTAAATTTCTAAACCAACAGGGTAAGAGAAACAAAATTAATTCCAGAAGATTAAACACAACAGATGAATACGTTGATTTGTAATTATACATTGCCTATTGCATATTGTCTGAGAGAAGCGTGATGTTTTAGCACTCAAAGAATACCACGTGAGGGATATCAACCCAATTCTGAAGTGCAGCTAGTTATGTTCGCTCAGTAATTACTGCCTTCCTAGCAGGAAATGCTTTGCCCTTCCCAGAAAACAGCAAAGCACAGGTAAAGAAGACTACCGTTTCACGGCTCCCGTGGAGGTTTGCTAGATTCTCACAAGAGAAAACCTAGCTGCTTTTAACACCTCCTGTTTCCTTGACCTCTCTCCTCTCAACAGAGAGAACTTCTATAAACCAAACACTACAAATCCTGCTGACTTCAAGCATTCAGGCAAAAACTGTTTGTCTTACAGCTGAAGAAATATGTAATGAATTTCAATCTTTATGTACGAACCACTCACTTGACCTGCTTGCTAAAACTGCATGCTTGGAAATGACTAAAGATAGTGATTTAGCTTGCCACAAGACTAAGAATAAAAATGTCACTTATAAACATATTTTGAAACATGAAAGCTGATCCCAAAATATGTTGCCTAAAGGTCACTGGCATATGTTGTGACAAAATGCTATGATTTGTAGACACAGAACCATAGTGATACCCACAGTGAGAGAAATAAAACATGACACCTTTTCAAAGACTCAAATTTCTGATTAAGTACCCAATCAAACATATACTTAAGGTTTTTCATGCTGAAATACTTTGAGATGCAGTTTTGCTATGAGAAGTGATTATGTAGGAATGGTAATTATTAGGCTAATATTTATTCTGCAGTAGTATTTTCCAGGCAAAGTTCACAGGCCTTAGACTCTTTTTGAATCAGTTTCCTTTAAAAAAATAATCCAGGATTAGCAAACTTTAGCTGCTTACTTTACTGTTACTTTTAACTCTGGAAGATAAACCCTGCAAAGGCATTTTTTTCTTCTTTTACATAATCTTTAAAATATGTTCTTGGAGAACACTGTGCAGTGCATGCAGTTCACTGTGTGCAATGAATTTCCACAGATATTGTCCATGTTGCTGTGAGCATCACTGAACAGAGAAATGAAAACAAAGTACACCTGTAACTGCAAGCCCTATTTGAGGGGTTGGAATTAGATGATCTTTAAGGTCCTTTCCAAGCCAAACCATTCTATGGTTCTACGATTTGTCTCTGTAAGTTAAACCAACAGCCATATCATCATTTCTATACTCCAAATCCACTTGAAGTTCAAACTTTTCCTTTTTTCCTGGTAGAAACTAGATATTCCCCTTCTCAACAGTCTCATTAGCTTTTCAGCTTAGTCTGTTTCACCCTATATTATAAAATGTGAGCGTTTGTTTTCTACATTCAACAAAGCTTTGTGGTGCTCCTGACTAATCTGTCTACATGATCATTTATACTTTTTTACACGTACATCTAGGTGCAAGAAGGAAAGGAGGAAAATAGCCAAACTATGCAAGAAAAACAGAAGGAATCACAACACTGTGAGGATCTTTCAATCAGTCTCCTCTTTCCTATAAAGTTGCTGGCTATATGGCATTATATAGGTAATAAAAATCATTTCATCAGTGTCAGCAGCTTTGACTCTGAAGAACAGGGTATGCACCAATACACTTTGAGAATAATAACTTTTAGAGTATTTACAAAAGATTATGATTGATGTTTCAAAGCCAGTAGAAAGGCACAATCATTTCGAAAATAGTTGTAACAGGCAAATGTATTTTTTTTTTTTATGTAGTGTGGATGAAGAAGGTGATTATTCACACTGACTACATCTAGACATGTACGAACACACTACACGACATTGCAAAATGATTATTAGCATCTCCTGATAATCTGGATTGGAGATCTGCCCACAGCACATCACAATTTCCCACACACCCACTTTTCCAGACTTTCTTCCTTAGAAAACCAGGGCATGGAAGCAGTTTAAGGGTGGAGATGCTATGTGCTTGGGTACATTTAAGATATTTGTTTGTGAAACACACGGTATTGCCACAGCACTATTTGGTACCAGATTAAGGAACTAATAATAGAAGGAAAATGAGGGGGCTTATTTAAATGAGCATGGAAAATTTTCTCATTAATAACAAGTGCAAAGTAACACTTACATATAAAACCATTACACAAGAAAAAAAATCCTTTGGAAAAAAAAAAAGTGTTGTTTTGTTTTGTTTTTTTCAGTAACTGCCAGTTAAGTTTGGCTATAAGAAGGTATGCAGCAGTAAACACAGTGATTATCAGGTAACATGAAGCACAGCTTAGCAAGCTTGTCCACACCTGAAACTGTCTACATGCATAACCAAAACTTACCAACTGAAGCCTAAGTACTTGCATTTCCAAGACTGCAAAAATGCCCTCACTGTACTGTAATGATCAATACTAAAACATATCAAAATAATGTTTAGGTAACACCTACCTCCCTTGAACGGTAAGTCCATTAAATTGATTTCCTCTGAGCTCTGTTACTAATGAGGAGACCATCTGTAAAATAAAATAAAATAAAATAAAATATAAATAAAGTAAAATACACATACTGCAAAGAAACAGACATTAGTCGCATTGGTTCTCTGTATGGCTGACATTCTGTGAAGTTAGTAACTTTCCCTGCTGTTCTATTTAGTTCTATTTTTTAACTCATTGGGGCCAAATTAAAGTTGTCCAGATCACTGAGTAAACTGTTCAAAATGTTTTTGATCATGTTATTTACCTTCCACATTTGAAAACTAACAAGCTATTTTAGCTCTGCCAAGAGCTGAGGCAAAATTTTCAGAGAAGCAATAATCCTAGATGTTTTGTCTAATTTAAGTCTACCTATTATGAAATATTACTCCTATTTTTTAATATATTAAACATAAAATCCACTTTTCTTAGGATTTAAGGCATATCTACAATTTTAAGTGCAGTCAAAGAAACATTAAAAAGTCATGTTCTTGCACACAAAATAATATATATAACTTAATCTTCACAGGGAAAACTGAATGATAGGGCAGGCATTTTTGTTACAAAGCCACAAAAAAATTATCAACCTCTATTACAACTTCTATGTTTTAATCAAAAATATTCTCTTCCGTCCAAAGATCTCCCACCTCATTTTCTCCCTTAAAAGGCTGTAAAAGGAACGGAGGTAAGAAAAGATAAACAAAGTTCAGTTCATGTTCCTTATAACAATGACAACTCCATGTATGTGCTTATAAACTGGTGATTTATTATAAATAAAATCTCAATTGCACAAAACACTTACATTTTCAACTAAGTGACAGTAATAATCTGCTGATGTGTAGCCAAGAGCTGATATGAATGTCGTGGTTTCAGCTTCATTACTTTCCCACTTAGATGAAGAAAGGAGATGGCACAGCAAACTCTGCAAGAAATTAACAGAAGGGAAAAAAAAAAAAAAAACACGATGTGTTAGGCTACAACATGACCTGTGAAAAGAACTGACTGCTATTTACCTGTATCTGGGGAAGATCTCTTGACGGGTTGTGGTCATTTTATACCATATCATCAAGACAGAGGAGCAAGCAGCTCCTCCAAGCCATTAGGAAAATGCCTCAGCTACACTACAGTCAAACACAGGTCCATACGCCACATGATTTCTGTAGTTCTAGAATGGCAAAAGAGCCCATGTCAAAGCAGACTGAGCTTAGGCAGCTTTCAGTTCTCTAGGAGCCATTTCGGCCATTTCAGTCAGATATGGCCCAGACAGCAGTAGCCATGTTGCAACACAGGAAAAAAAAATAAAATAAACAAAAAACTATGCATGTAGCAGTACCCTGATCAAGAAGAAAAAGCATGAAGTTAAGGTTTACTTTTCCATATCACTCCTATAAGAGGCCCCAATATGTGCAGTCATACCTAACACCTTGTGACATAGGGCTAGGATTAGCAAACACTGCAAAAGACCTACATTTTAAAAATATGCTATTAGAAGAAAAGTTCAGATGAAAGCTCAGTGACTTCTCTGGTCTTGGGGGCGTTACTCTATGTGTACTTTTTAGAAGGGTGATCTGATTAAAGATTCTAGAATAAAAAAATAAAACCCACTTAGTTAATTTTCTGCTTTCAGAAATCCAAAAATATTTCTACACGTTTTTGTTGAATATCCCTAGACAACTGCTTCAGAAGTCCTGGAATTAGATATATGCCTTTTTTGATATATTAATGTAGAAGAGAAGATAAAAAAGGAGAAACACACCAGAAATCTAAGAAAACTATTACTACAAAGTAAACAACAAGCATTTGGGACACATTATTTATAGTATTTTTGTTTAGGGTTACTTTACTATGTTGGAGACTGAAATGCCTAAATACCATTTTCTTTCATTGTAAACTTTTTTCCCGAATAGCCATCACCAGAAGAAATTGCTGCTCTTGCGCCATCTAGTGACGCTCCTGAAATTAAAGAAGGAAAATGCTAAGGCAACACAGTTTCAAAAGAAATAACTTAAAAGGAACTTTTGCATTCCTAAGGGAGGAAAAAGGGGGGGAGGGGAGGGGATTTTCAAAATGTGTAAGTGATTAAAAAGACTAAAATCTGTTAAACTACGCAATCTCATAACATACCTTGAATAATTTATTAATCTGGAACCATTAATTATATTTTTTTCCATTTCAACTATTACTCAAGTTAGCCTTTATTTTCAGAACACTATCAAGAGTTCAGACAAGTAGTTCCCACGCAGCATGAGGGTTTGGCAAGTGGGATCAGATCTCCAGTTGAAAACAAAATAAAGCAGGAGGTAGATGAGATGCTGAGATGACATTTTGCTAGAGGTAAGGTGGAGCTTGAAACACACAAAGTCAGTTGGACTGTTCAGTGAAAGACTTCAATAATGGGAAGAACAAACTATTTTCCTAAGGACAAAACAAATCAAATGCTCTTTATGTGAAGAGTAATGCTCTTGTGTAACAGTCATTGTTAACATTTAATGAAGGAAAAGACAAGACAAAATTACGAAACATCACCAATCTGCTTATGGCCTCCGACACTTACCCAACGATTTTTTGCTTGTTTGTTTTGCAGGGCTTTGGTTTGTTCCCTCACCCCTCTTCCATACGTTTTACTACATCCCTGCTGGGATTTTGCAGATCACTTCAGCTATTTTTCTGGAATACACAAAACCTCTGAACAGCCAGAAGGGGGCAAGGGAAACAGGGCCAAGGAAATGCTGTAGTCAATATGAACGACGTGTTAGGTACGTATAGGGAAAGGTAGGTATTAAAAAGTGAAAAACATTAAGAATTCAGCTCCATGTCTTATATACTTCATTTTGCAGACCCTACTGCCATTGCAAAGCCTGAGACATACTTACATTCAACATAGACAGGAAATTTGGTGACAATAATATAAAGCATTAAATGTGTTTAAATGCTTTCTTTGGTGAAAAAGATGCCCAGACAGTTCTCATCCTCTCTAGAAAATTTAGTTTATTTAGTGCACTTAACTCTGGTTGTAAGTAATGATTCTATACCACTATACATTGCATTAGGAGATAGCTGTCTGAAAAAAAAAGTAAACATACAGTCCACTTCTATATTTGTATAAGGCTCATTGTTTCTTAAAAACAAGATGCTTTAAGTTATTCTATCACATCATCTTATAACAGCATACTTATGTGTAAGTACATAAATGGAATGGAAGGGGTAGATAATGGCCAGAAATAAAGCTTATACCTAATAACCTTCAAATACAGGTAATTTTTTTTAATTTATTATTTATTTTTTTTTGCATGTGAGTTTTCCAGTCACTTAGCAGACAATCTCCATAAGGCAAACTCGGTAGTTGACAGAGACCAAGTTATCTAGGTAGAGCATGGTAAGAGAAAATGAGCAAACTATTCCAAGAGGCTACCGAGTCAGGTAAAGCCAGAGGACTACCACCCATTCCTACCCTTTTGTGTATGGTTGAATGAGGCTGCAACAAGGAGTCAGCAAAATATTGAAGGGGACTTTATATCCCTTGGAAAGACGTCACAAGGATCAGGAGCACATAAATCTCTAACCTCCCAGGTGGAGAACGGAACTCAAGAAGAAGACGACGACAAACAGATTGGGTGAACGGTGGGGTGCACGGCTGGTGCCACACTCAGGGTTTGGGCTTCTACAGTCTCAGATGCACTTTTGAGACACCAGGTGTGTCGACACCAGATGGGACGCACCTGACAGGGGGTAAGAGTGTTCTGGGCCCAAGCCCTTATTATAGCAAGGCTTTAAACTAGATTCAGCAGGGGAAGGGGATGTGCCTCTGACTGACAGAAAAGAACCAGGGAACACTGACATGTTAGGAAGCAACAGGGAAATACACCTGCGAGTTGTCCCAAAGGAATTATGAAGGGCCCCTCTAAACAGGTGATGCAGCTGAAAGCCCAGCTGAAGTGCCTCCACACCAACGCACACAGCATGGGAAGTGAGAAGGAGTTTGAAGCTACTGTGCAATTAGAAAACTATGACTATATTTAGAAAATCATGATATAATTGCTATCATGGAAACGTGGAGGGACACATCACACAACTGGAACACTGGAATAGACGGCTACAAGCTTTTCAGAAGAGATAGGCATGAGAGGAGGGGCAGAGGTGCTTCCCTCTATGTTAAGAAATGGAAAGATTGTGAAGAGCTGCCTCTAAGAAACAGCCATGGACAGGTAGAGAGCTTGTGGGTAAAAGTTAAGGATTGGACCCATAAAGTACACTTGAGTCTATGGCAGAAATAACGCATTCAGAATGGAAAATAACAAGGTGCCATGGTTCTGGAAAATGAACAGCAGCAAGACACGCTGTCATATCAGAAATTATTTCTTTCTGTTCTAGTTTGATTTTCCTCACCACTGATTCAGCAGGAGGCAGAAAGGAAACCATCTTAGTTTTACTTGCAAGAGGATACATCCATCCCCACAGCCTTGGATTAAAGTTCTGTGACAGAATCCCTTTCAACTTGAAATTGAATTAATCAATTTTCATAAAGCTCTCATAGTGAACAACTTCCTTAAACTACCTTGCCCATGCCTTTATTATACTGATGTATTTTATATTGAGTAATACTCTATTAACTGAATTGGCCATCACCTGATGCACTGAGGTTTCTGATATCTTTAACAGACAAAAAATCCTGTAAGTATGTGCATGAAAATATAAAATTATTTACGTCATCCACGTAAACACGGTGCTTGGTATCTACCAAGCTTTGTAGCAGAGGAGGCCTGATGTAGCTTTTACCCCTCTGATTCATAGATTGGCTGTAAGAGTGTCTCTCGTCAGCTCACTCAAGGAAGGTGGTGGGAATGAGAATAGACTTGAAACTGAAGTCTTTCCTCTGAGAATGGAAGTGGAGAAATATGAATCGCTGTGTTCCTGCTTACTGTTCACCTGAATCTAAACGAAATTAAGTAACTGAGAAACATTTCCTTCATATCACTTTTCCATTAAGCTAAATACCATTTTCCAATTAAGCTAAGACAATTCTTTAGATACTTCTTTTTAAGTAACAAAGGCTGATTTCTGTGTGTTACAATGGGTTTGCTGAGTCGTTCCATTCAGTTTGTTTCCCAGAGACAAACCATCTCTTTGAATACATGCTTCAACAAAAGCCTGGAAACCACTTTCCAGAGCAGAGTTTGCACCTCTGCTGAGGTAAGCTGCACGGCACTGGGCAGGTAAAACCCAGCCAGCATACACAACTCCGTACAGGAGGAGAAGGTGTTTGGTCTTTTGGTAGTGCTATTACTAAGCAGGAATTCAAACAGGTCTAAAGGCTTTTCCCCTTTTCTTTCTGTAATAGCAAATATCACCTCCAGTATTGGGGTGGGGGGGGGGAGGAGGAAGTCAGATTTAAAGGTATGATTTCTTTTGAAATTAAATAGTGGGGGCTTTGTTTAGTATTTTTTAAAATTACAAGATTGTGTGACAAGTTTTATTCTGGAATCTGCATTTGTGTAGCAACTGTCCTGGAACTGCTGACACCAAGGCCTTCCAGAGAACCAAATAAACCAATTTGTTTCTGGAAACTTCTCAACGCAGTCTCTCTAATGTATTAACGATTTTGAATGTCCTTGAAAGCAGATGTTAAGATAAACAGCGGCAATATGTTTTGGAGGGAAAAGACAGATGGTTTCACTAGGATGAGCCTATTGAATCTGATACTAATTAGGACTTCCCAGTGACACTATTGTGCTTTTTTGCCAACTTGGATGAGTCAGTCAAAGTGACAGGTAAAGCAGGAGGGAACAGAAGGAGCTATCATTTATCCTAAAGGATCTTTCTCCTCTTTATTTATTTATTTATTTTTATATTATCTTTCTAAGTAAAGTGCCATTATTTTTGAGAAGAGATTATTAATGACATTTTACTGAAAATTACAACGTATGTGAATTTGTTGGAATTCATACAACACGGATACCCAAGGGTAAATTTCTTAAATCTGATCACATAACTGGTTTATTTCTGACCTCTCCATCTGCTTAGACATGAACCAGACTTTCTCTGCTGTGCAAAGAAAAAGCAGGTATAATGCAAAAAGCTAAATCTTATTCAGAGGAAGCATTAGAAGTAAATGCTATTTCCTCCTTACATTTTATCAGGTTTGGGAATGAATATTTCTTGTATGGCAATGATTTCAAAAGTCTCCAGATCAGTTTTGCTCTGAAGTGCTCCCTGTACTGTCAGATGGGTCCATTGCTTTCAACACAGGTCTAGAAGAGAAGAGATCTCACTCTATTTCCAACCCGGCATTAAAAATGCTTCATGACTATGTAATAAGTTGAAACATTAGTGATGATTTTCATTCAACATAACTTCCAATCTTCCATTCAAAATTTCTTCCTTTAAAGAGGAAGTGTTCCATCTTTTCAAATTAATTCTTAAATCATTTGACCAGAGTCCTCAGGAAGCAAGGTAAGCACATTGCCCTGATGTGTTTAAATTATTCCCTGGTTGCTTTTTGTTTGTTTGTTTATTAGCTTTCAGCAGCCCAATCCAACCCAAATGCCTGCCGATAATTTTTAGTCAATTTTTCTTTAAAATCCTGCTTGAAGGCTTGAGAGTTTTAATGTAGATGGTATGGGACACTATAAATGATTGTCAATAAAACACAAGCTGGTCTGGTATTTTTAGAACCTTTATACTATGAAATAAACAGACAGTTATGGAGAATCATAGCAGCTAAGTCTGTAAATGTCAAGGAAGCCTGCTCATTCAGAGACCAACCATTTACAAAAGCAATTCTGTCAGCAGGATGCTAACATATCACAATTTGTATTATTTCCAAACACTTATCCAATCATAACAAAGTCTGTGACTTTTAATTTTGCTTACAGGACCTCTTGCTCACTTGCTCCTTAGTTCCAGGAAAAGACAGAAAATTAGTTTTCCACAAACCAAAACCAACAAGAAAATAAGGTAGTAAAACATCATACATATTTAAACATAATGTAGCTTTTAGAGCACTAGTTTACTCTAAACAAAATTGTTTTCTAAACTTTTTATACAAATCTCAGCATTTAAACTAGGGGGAATTACATGGCATATATTGTTAACAACTTAATTATTACCAAAATGTAAGAGTGTGTTTTACAATCTAGTAAAAAAAAATCTTTATTTACTTATCAATGATAACCTAATGAAAATCTCAAATTTCTGCCTTAAAATTCAAACATTTTTAAAACATACTTCAAATACACAAGTTGCTATACTACATACACTAAACACAGTAAATGCTATACACACATATTTAAATGATTAGCTAGTCAACAGAACCTCCCACTTTACCCAATTGAGTCTATTCCAGTAACCACTCAAATGTTTTGCACAAACAAATCACTTAAGTTTCAACATAACTTTAAGCTTAAAATATTCCTCAGTAAATACTGGATCATGGCCAAAGTGCCTAAGTATAGGGTGGGGAGGGGTTTTCTTCCTACATTTCTTTCTGACATTTACTGTCAGGAAGTTTTTTTGTTTCAGCCCAGTTTATGGATACACATTTTTTACATTTATGGGATGGTTTTCATCAGCTAAATTTCCATACCAGCACATTAAATAAAATTGTTGGCCACAAGTACATGGTTAGTATTTATTGGAGCTTCTCATTTTTCTTCTTATTCACTTGGAATGACAATCCAAAATCTGCCCACATCTAAATCTCCATTGATAACCATGAAAGACTAGCCAATAGTAAACAAATTACTCTGCTAAATTCTCCTACAGATACAAGGGCCTTGGCATTCGAGAATCTGACCAAGTTAAAGAAAATCTATAGACAAATGACTATACTGAGTTAATATTACTTTAGAGTTTAAAAAAAATAATAATAATTGGGAAACAATATTATTCTTTCACCAAATTGATGTTGCCAGATGTGCAGAATTCATTGATTTTCACATATTACTGGGCAGGAAGGCATAGATTCTATCAAGTTCTCCACACTTCACCTGATGCAAGAGAGACCTTCATCCCATTTTGCCTTCCAACCACATAAGCAGGCTTACCTTTAGTCCATGTTTGCAGCAGAACTGCTCAAATGTTCTTACATTAGGCCAATTTCCTTAATTTTGCATCAACAATTGTAATTGCAATTTGTTTTTTTAATAAAATAATAATTGCTAAAATACACAGAAGGACTATGAAGGACTAGAAAGGCTTAATGGCAAAAAAATATATATATCAAAAGATCATTCAGACTGATTTCGGTTTTTGTTAGAAACTAATACATGCTATTAATTGCATTCATCTTGCTAATACATGTAAATTCACTAAAAGAGTAGGCTTACGTTTTTCCTCTAATTCTTAAAATGGAAGAAAAGTGTTACATTCTTCCATACAATTCAAAATTAACCTGATCCTGATTTCCAAGTGGTATGCAGCAAAGAAAACTATGGGAAAGGGGGAGGGAAGCTGCATTGTTGTTCTCTCACCAATTTAAGCTCTGTTAACTTCTGTGAGACTAGGATAGGAAAAACATGTTGCAGTACTACTGTGGCTAAGACCACACAACTTTGTAATGGATGAGTTCCAAAACCTAAGTTCCATCTGCAAATCACTAACAAAACCCTTGGAAATCATAAGAAAAAGCTTAGGAATTGTGGGGCTGGCAAGCTTTGAGGCTACACTTGGCCTCAAACAGGAAAAGCAGTTTCAAATCTCCTCTTTTCTTTCTCCTCTCTCTTTTAAAAACACCCACCTAGAAAGCACTATTACTCTTTGTATTAAAAAGGAGAGACTTTTGCTGCTGAAATAAAACACACATTTACACTAACTTACAAAAGGAAATTCAATAGCTTTACCAGAGTCAACCGTAAATCTCTTTTTTTCAGTCCTCAGGTTTAAGTAGCCAGAGATTTAGAATTAATTTCCCTCTTCCTTCCACAATTTTCAAAAGCCAAAATGCAAGCTTTCCACAGAAGAATTCTTTAAATAAAAGGCAAAACAAAACAAAACAAACAAAAAACACCACAAGATGAAGACATTTAAGTTTAGGAAGACTGGGTGCATCATAATTTTTTTTCACTTTTCAGTTTAAATCTTTAAGTCTAATACTTTCTAGAGAAAATAATTTATCAATAAGTATATGTCCTCCATATCAGTTTTTTATGTTTCCATTTGGTGTGTGTTGCAAATACTCAAAGGTCATCCAACCTAGGACGATGTTCAGGATAAATTATTTTTAGTCTGTTGTTTTTGGACTTCATAAATATCAGGTTGTTAAAAGTTTAAAGGGATAAAAACGTTCTTAAACTTTTTAGTTAAAAAAAATGCACATATAATGGTGATGCAATAACTGCTGGTCACTAATTATAGTAGGCTGAGCAAAAATAGCTAATGCCAGCAGAATTCCTTCAAATGGAGACCACTTTCCTGTTTGTCAGTAACAAATCATTATTCTTTACTAGAGCCACCTGGCACTACTAAAGTGCTTTGAGAAATGTCAGCTGGCTAGCAAATTGTGACACTTGCTGTTAAACCTCAAGCAGCTTTACAGGAAAGCAGAATCCTTAGTTTCCCATTTTGTTCTTTGAGATACTTAGCTTTTGTTTATTTTGACCCAGAAGCCAAGAAATTATTTATATTCATGTTAGCTTGGCATTGTTAAAGAATTGTCTATTTGAAAAAAGTACAATTGAGATCTGCTTTTCCACAGCCTTTTGTTATTATCACGCTATTCTTAACCAGAAGAATTTGGTAAGAAAGCCAAATACTTTCACGTCCTACCAAGCAATTATCTATAGGTAGATAGAGAAAGTCCAAGTCAACTTGTAAAGTTGATTCACAAAAGGGTAAGTGAGAAGGCTAACAATCTAGATGCATAATCTTCAATAGTTTAGAAATGACTAAGAACTCCTTCAGGTTGACTTCCAAAAACTGAAAGAACAACATTAGAAAAAGTTGTCAGTGAACTAAGTAAAACTTTGGGACAATAATCATGAAAATTGATTATGCGCTGTGTGTAAAAATCCATCTCCATTCCTAAATGTTCTCTCTATATTAAAATGAGCCAGCCCCAATTTCTTCTTGTATGAATCTCTCTGAACACCCTCAATCACTCTTTGATCCTTTATTAACAACACTGATTTAGTACATAATTTATTAGAATTCTTGAATACATACTATCACTGTATTAACTACTTAATAAGCTTTTATTCGCAGGTCAATTGGCTAGAGTGACACACTCTAAACAATCCTGAGAATCTTGATTTTTAATCTACTAGCGGCAGAATTGTGTATTAGCATGTAGAAGAGGCAGATATGTCAAATCTTAAGCAAGTATTATTAACTAATTCTAAACAAAATGTAGGTTTTAGAATACTCGAATACTTTTTTAATACAGAAGCATTTTAAATTCTGAGCAAAAAGTATGGATGCACAGACAGTACAAAAAGAAAAATGCACAAGTGGAAAATTAAACTGCAGCCAGAAAAGCCCTTATATTATATGTCTACCACAACCAAGCAATACCAGACATTTAAAGTCATTTTTATTAGCATATGCTTGCACCAATCAAATATGGGGAGAATAATCTATGGTCTTCCTTTATTTCATGAGCATTACATTTCTCTAAAAGAAAAATAAGAAACTCATAAAGAAGAAAGTTTCATTTGCCCAGACCGGGCACAGAACAGATCACACTGCTAGCCTGACTTTACCCAATTGTTTAATGACAAATATATGCATTATCAGAACATGTTACTGAAATTGCCAACACGTTATAAAAGCCATCAAAGAGCTTCCCGTAAATAACAACTAGAATTTACTAATAACTTGCAACTAAAACATGATTTAGCAATCCATGAAAAGTAAAAACAATTTATGTTTCACTGATCCTAGACCAAATTAGAACCTCCTCCTGGTGTTCCTGAGAGAAGCGGATCTCAGTAGGTGTGTACCCACTGTAATCACACATGCTTAAACAGCTGGTGCAGCTGAACAAACAAACACATTAAACAACGGTTCCAAAATTACCCCGTCTCTGGCCCACGTATTTTGTGTATGCACATGACATATACACCAGGGGACAGGAATAAAGAAGGCCAGCAGCTTGGAAGAGCCTGTTATCCTTTCCAAGTTGATAAACGGGACACAAACAAATTGCAGAAATGGGTAAGAAAAGTGCCTTTATTGCTCATTACTCCC
Source organism: Anser brachyrhynchus (assembly GCF_964034855.1). Lineage (NCBI taxonomy): Eukaryota > Metazoa > Chordata > Aves > Anseriformes > Anatidae > Anser > Anser brachyrhynchus. Next base: position 39,727,844 of record NC_137697.1, read on the forward strand.
TTGGGGCATGCTGCAACACAAGCAGACTTGGTTTTCAAAATGAGGTTTAACCAGTAACTTATAAGTTGAAAGCTCCCATATCGCATTAGGAATTCATTAAGTCTTAGGGCTATAATCAATAATGTCAGATCTTAAAAGTGCACATATATCTCATTTAACAGTCATTTGCTCTCTGTTTTGATTCAAAAGAAAGCCAACTTTCAACTGTGAGTTATCCAGTGAAAGAGTTAAGACATTCTTTCAAGCTCATTTACATACTTGAGTTCTTTCCACATATGCTTCAATACCATGTAAAAACTCATCTGTCAAAACCTATCTTTTCATGCCTGTACTCTTCTATAATGGAATTACAGCATTTGTCCTCAACTGCAACTGATTTACATACTCCAAAAAGGCCTATAAATACTGTGTAAGTATTTGCATGACACCCACCTTAGCCATTTAAATCTATTTCATGAAATTCAAGACTCCAGGTCAGTATATGTCAAACATTAAGGAGGTGAAATCAGCTTCCAAAGCAGTAAACGGGATGCCAGGTGCAAAAAAAAAAAAAAAAAGTTCTTGGTCATTTTGTTTGGAGGAAAAGTACTGTGCTAAGGGCTAAACTGACAGTAAAACCTTTTAGAGAAACAGTAAAACAACACTGAGCATCAAAGAAAAACAAATAGGGAGAGGGAAAACAAGGAAGATAAGAGGTTTTTAAAAAAGGATTAAACATTATGCAGTACTTAACATAACTGCAGAGGTTACTTATTGTCAAAAAATAAGAAAACATGCAGTTTTTAAAGTAACATGTATTTTTAAGAAAAAAACCTTCTGGAGAATTTATATATATATTATATTATATTATATACTATTAACTTCAAACAGAATTGATTTGGTAGGAAGCATAACCTGTGTGGTTACAGCTCACAGAAGCAAACAGACCAAAGGAGGGGCCAAAGAGAAGCTATACTTTCTCAAAATTAAAAGACCCTGAAAGTCTGTGGAATGCTGTTTACTTCAGTTCTGTTTTACAACCACCGTTGCACGGAGAATGGATTGACTGAAATGTCTGCAGACTGTGACCACCCACACTATGGGAAGCACTATGATTAAAGAGAGTTCTATGTTCTAGTATCTGCCAGCAAAGTCTGCTCCATGCTGTAATTATTATACTTGCAGTCTTCTTATAATCTATTGCATGTGTTGCGGCAAGTCCCCCTACATTGTCCAACAAGAAAACCATTGAACACGAATAGCGAGTTATTTTTAATGTGCACAAATGGCTTGAAAACTGGATACTTTAAATACTTGTATTTTAACTTTATGAAAACATTTTGCCTTACAGTATAGCCAGTGCCATAGTGAAAGCAGATCTATGACCAAAACTTTCACTTAAACTTTCTTATCAGAAGATATACTGACACATCATCTTTTCACCCAACGTTTTACAATGAGCTAAGTTGTAACTTTATGTCTTTAAAGCACAAAAACCATGCGACTTGTGGACTAGGCATATACCTAGAGAGCACTGAAGTACTACAATTCCATCTGCTACTTCGTTAAGTGATTACACACATTGAACATTTCCGAAGATCCTAAGACTTAAATGCAGTACAACTTCTCCCTTTCCCTTTCAGAATGCTCAACAGTTCATTGTAAAAATAACTTAAGGGAAAAAAACAAAACAAAACAAAAAACTTAAGCATCAAAATAAGCTGCAGTTCTCTTAGCAGAAAATTTTATTTATTATTTATTTATTTATTGTATGGTGCTCTATCAGACAAAACTAAGCAGTATGATGCTGTTGCTGGAACCACAAGACATAGCTGTTATTGAATTCTTCCCTACCAAATTTACGAGGCAGCCTGTACCATTTCCACAATTTTGCCTGGAGTTGGCTGCACAGATGCTCCTGTGAAAAGCGCAGATTGTCTACTGGCTATAAATATGAAGTGTTACACTGAACAGTGTGCCACTGCCGAGCAATGGAGGGAAGAAGGATGTACCAGAAGCAAGGCTGAACGAAAAAATTCAACGACTGGTTAAAAGCCCATTCGTCTCCACCCACTCCAGACCACTTCCTGTGGAAATGTCTTCAGACTCCCTTTGATACAAGCCTTTGATTACAGACAAGGTTAAGTTCCACATATAGTGACTGAAGAAAAGTGCCACAAAGACTGCTGAAGGATGAGGGGAAAAATACAGCAAGAGTGAGTAGGAAAAGTATAAACAAGATACATACTGTAATTACCATCAGATGTCTTTCATCTGGAGGAATACACTACAGCCTTTGCAGTGATCAAAGTTCCTGATGATTATTTGCACAGGTTAGAAGAGGAATGACAACTCCTCTTTTCCAAACATACCAAAAAAGCCATAAGATCCCTAAAACCACAAAAGTGAGTCTCAGAAAGTGATTAAGTAACTTTGAACTACTTTGGCCTCCAGGAGACTTAACATTTTCCATTTCTCTCTTGGAAGCATGCCCCCTGGAACACAGACCTCCCTCTTCCCACAACTGCTAGGAAAAAACAGATCCCCCAGTCCGCTCCTCCCCTACTCTCCTAAACTGGCATTCCCTTCTAATTATCTTGTGCTTTACCTATGGTTAAATATTACAGTAATACCGTTACAAACATAAGAAGTAGTCTATTTATTTTAGTCTGAGCGTTGCTAATTTAGAAGGGAGAAAAACAAAAATAAAGTTTCAAACAATGTATTTATAACAAAACCATTCTAAACCTTCTGTTTTATGAAGCATTATTTCTCCTTTAACTTTCTCATTCATAATTTTAACTCTGATATTTCAGTTTAACTTTTAATCTCCCACTTTCCACTCATCTTCCTCGTGTTACCTTAGAATTACTTTCAAAAGGTAAGAGAATACTAAACAAAACAAATAATACTTCAATATTATATCTGGATTACACTTAATGTATCATGTTCTTTCTTAATAACAACATTTTGTGAAGGGTTCCTGCAAAGAATTAGTCACATAGATCTCCTGCTAAGGTCTACAGCTATTCTTTCTACATAGAAAATGTAGATTTGGCCCTAGATTAACTGTCTAACAAAGCGTGAACATAAATAAAACTAGTGTATAGACAGTCTTGTTAAAAAACAAGTATGTTGACCACAAAATCAAATGAATGTTCTTCACCTTAGAAAAGGTTCTCCTAATTCCTGTGTACAATACATATCTTCACCTATAACTTAATGTCTTTATTAATATAATGTTACAGAAAAAAATGAACAGAAAGAATACTATCTTCTAAAAATCATGATTTAATTTATATTAAACCAAACTTACAAGCAACAACACTAAAAAACAGACAAAAGACTTGTTTTACAAAGCTCATTTTCCAGTAATGTCACTCCCTTTCTTCCAAAAACTACAAAATACAGTGCAATTGCAGTTCTTTTGAGATGTGCTGACACGTATTCTATGAAAGGACAATCAAAGAAAAGGAACTGTTTTACAAACAGAGCATATCACACCCTGCCTTACCTTGTTGTGGGTGTATGCCCTCAGAAGGGGAGTACACACCCTATTAAATTCAATACCTACTAGAAAGAGGTCAGTAAGGAAGTTGAATAAATGTGTAGCAAACTACATATCTTCAGGGTGTAAAGAGAAAATCTTCTCTCACGTTTGAGGACTTACCAGTATGCAAAGTCACATTGTGGGAGACTTTGGTCTCAGCAAAAAATATTGTGCCAAGGACAGTATTGTTTCAGGAAGCCTCCATGATGATCTGTTTTTTGGTTAGGGTACGAACAGAGCTCCAAGCAATTATCCCACACATACTGGATTGAGGCCTAACTTCTGGAGGAGTGTGCCTCAATCTCTTGACTACATTAGCACTCCTACAGGAAATACTAACAGAACATGGCACCCTTATGGACATTTTCTGCATATAAATGAGTCTCAGAGAAGAAAACAGCCAGGGGATCTGCTGATCCATAAATAGACAGGATATGCAGTTGAGTCCAAAGAGACTGCATGATAAACAAACACTAAAAAAAAAAAATGTTGATCCTGGGGAAAAAAGAGGTGTGGGACAGAAGGTGTATCAGTCTCTGACCAACAGATGAGGACAAGTTCCAGGCAAAAATCACAGAATCATAGGATGTTTTGGGTTGGAAGGGACCTTAAAGATCATCTAGTCCCAACACCCCTGCCATGGGCAAGGACACCTCCCACCAGGCCAGGTAGCTCAAAGCCCCATCCAGCCTGGCCTTGAGCACCTCCAGGGATGGGGCATCCACAGCTTCCTGGGCAACCTGTTCCAGTGCCTCACCACCTTCTGAGTAAAGAATTTGTTCCTTACACCTAACGTGAATCTACCCTCTTTTAGTTTAAAACTATTACTTTTTGTCCTACTTTTTGTCCACCCCCTGACGAAGAGTCCCTCCCCAGCTTTCCTGTTGGGCCCCCTTTAGGTACTGGAAGGCTGCAATGAGGTCTCCCCAGAGCCTTCTCTTCTCCAGGCCGAACAACCCCAACTCCCTCAGCCTGTCTTCACAGGAGAGATGCTCCAGCTCCTTGATCACCTTTGTGGCCTTCCTCTGGACTCGTTCTAACAGGTCCATGTCCTTCTTGTGCTGGGGGTCCCAGGGCTGAACACAGTGCTCCAGATAAGGTCTCACAAGAGCAAAATAGAGGGGAGAATCACCTTGCTTGCCCTGCTGGCCACGCTGCTTTTGATGTGGCCCAGGATGCGGTTGGCTTTCTGGGCTGCAGGTGCACATTGCTGGCTCATGTTCAGCTTCTCATACACCAATACCCCCAGGTCCTTCTCATCAAGGCTGCTCTCAATCCATTCTCTGCTCAGCCTGTATTTGGGCTTGGGATTGACCCAGCCCAGATGCAGGACCTTGCACGTGGCTTTATTGAACCTCATGAGGCCCACCTCTCAAGCCTTTCAAAGTCCCTCTGGATAGCATCCCTTCCCTCCAGTTTGCCAACAGCTTGGTGTCCTCAGCAAAATGATCTCTTGGTCATCACTGAGACAAAAGGGTTCATCTCAGAAAACCTTCAGTCATGGAAGATAACCCAGAAGATATCATTCTTGTTTTCAAGCTCATAATCTTATAAAGATAACTTGATAGAATCAAGGAGAAATGACAGACAAATGGGTGTGATGATTCACAGTTTGCACTATTGCCTAGTTCAGAGAAGATTATGTTTTATTATTGTTTTTATTTAAGTAAAATAATTATTACCCACTAACAGCTGGACAGGATGATCTGCATACAGGGATTGCAAACAGCTTGAACTCTCAGACATTAATACACATACTTCTCTCAATAGGGGAACCAAATTTTTAAAACTATTTTCTGTGTCTGAAATAGTCTCTCTGACCAAAAAGTAGTCACTATGACAATCATCCAGACTAAAGAGGCAAAAAGTGAAAGCAGCTCATTCACCAGATGTTCACAAGAGAAAGGATATTCCTGGATGCAGGGAAGTATACTGTGTGGATTAGATATTGAGAAAATAACTGTTTATTTGAAGTATAAAGGTCTTCAGTGTGAAGTCATGTCAAAAGGGGAAAACAAGCCTCATCTGACAGCACAGGTTCAAACTAGTGGGCAAGCAGTCAAAAGAGAACTGTGTTAATGGAGATCAAGTCAATCCTACAGTCTCTCTATTAATTCAACTAAATATATGAAAGAGTGTATGTTTCATTGTTTGCCTAAATAACCAGGATGCTCCATACATATGGCATGTATGTGAACCTGAGCTTCTGGATGCACTTTCTCACAGCTATTTTTCTTGATGAAAGAGAATAAATCTCCTGAGATACTCACTGATAGGAAGACTTTCACAAAGCTACTGGTACTAAGGAAAGCTAAATGTCTGATCATAGGCATGAGCTATTATGAAGTGCTGATACTTACAGCAAGAGTGTGTTCATAAGGGAATTTGAGATTGGAGTTTGAAACTCTATGTGGCAGAAAAACAGCTGCATTACAATATGTATTAGTACACCTCTATTTAGTTATTGTAGCAGTCCGTAATGCCTGCAAATTAGCCAACATAACAGATGGAATCAAGTCATCCGGAGTCCCTGTGTAGACCACTTACTTAAGAATTAGACCAAGGACAGAATGCTTGGACAGAGAATGCCCTAAAGAATGGGTTTCACCTTCACTGTGACACACTCTCTACACCATAAGATGCTCCTTTCATCTGCCAGAATAATTTCTGTTTCTACTCTTCAAAGCTTTACAGTACCATGGTGCAGTGAGGCAGCTGATCATGCTGGATGAGAAGGAAAAAGAAAGTGTTCAGATTTCAAAGCTCAAATGGAAAGGAAAGAACATGCAGTTTTCTGCTTTGACTGTTTCTACTTTCGTTTGAATTTCAGGGTAGTGCTGAGGGGTTTTTTGCCAGTTAAAATCAGGATAAGTGAGTTCTGTTTTATCACCAAGACTAGTGAATCATCTCACCCTATGTCAGAAGAAAGAATGACACTGCCTGGTGGTGTAACAAAATGTGATACAATAACGTATTCCTACCCGAAACAGAAGATAAGGAGTTGGACAAGGAGATGGACGGTCCTTGCTCCTCAAAAAAAAAAAAAAAAGCCAACTGATTAGTTAAGGCAAAAAAGAAAAGTTTTATAAAACTAAAGATAAACACTGGCATTAAATTCTGGAGGCTAGGAAGTCTTACGACTTAGAATCTTCTTGGAGTCCTAAGAGAAACTTATGCTGAGAAACAGCATCTCACATCAAAGATTTAGCAGAACATGCTGAGACAAGGAAAAAAAACCATCCAGACTGGTACCAAAGTTTACAGGCTAGTTAGAATGGAGTAGCTAAGAGAGACAGCGAAGAAACCTTGTACATCTTTTACATCTCATACTTCATTCTTTCTACATCTCATATGAAATAAAGCATTTACTTGGAAAGTGGTTCTTCCCCAAAGTATACAGAGTACTCATGGCAGAAGAACGATCATCACAAGACAAAATTTGAAACCATTCTTTGAAATCAGCATGATAACAAAGAAGAAACAAGAGAGGAAAAGGTAATCTGGAATATGGAAACAGAAGGAAACTGGTGAGAAAACAGTGCAATAAGGATCAAGTAACCAGGTATCCTTCCTCTTAGCCTCACAGTGCTGGAACAGCACATATACAGAAAAAAACATGTATGCATATATGCATACACATGTATATTATAAGGAAAACTTCAAGCAAGAGACAGTGATTCAGGAATAGAGTTCTAATGTCACTAGCAAAAATGCTCTGATTTGACTAGACACCTGAGGGAAAGTCAAAGTAGTAAAGCACAACACTGGTGCATGATCACTTGCAAAGGTCATGGAGAAACTGGATGTAAGCCCCACCAAGAATTAGTATTAAGTTAAACATTTTCAAAATTACAAAACTCACAATGTATATGCCAGAATTAGAACTAATAATATATCACAGATTTCCAATATAATTATGCTCTCTCAGCCTTATCCATGCTGACAAGCTGAAGCCAACTACATGACTTGAAGGAATATGAATCACACCAATAAATGATGGAGCTAGAAAAGAGTCTGTCAGAAGGCCAGCAATGTTACATTAGATAACAGCATCTCAGGACCAGTGTAATAAATGCACTCACCTTTGTATTTCAAACACAAAATCATCACACTTTGCTTTGGCCATCAGTAAGAAATATACTGTGACCTTTGGTCAGAAAAAAATCATACATAATAATCTGTTCTGCTTCCCCACTGTAAATCCTTTTTACTGACCCTTGTAGAGCTCCTTCTCTCAGTGTGCTACTGTCCAGTTGTAACTCAATACAAGCAGCTACTGAAAGATACAGGAAAATTAACTGCCCACACCCTCGCAGGATTTTTCAAGCAAAGTTTTGGAAACTGTACTCTTAGATCTTCTAATTCACAACTGTAGAAACCTCAATATGTATGACACAAAAATCATGTGAAGCAACAGTGAGACCTGAAAGAAATTTCAGTCAAAAACAACAACAACAACAAAATATCAGTAGTGCGGCAAACTCAAGAACAGCCTGCTTATGTGTGGCCTACTGAAACGCTACACAGAAGCGATTTAAATGCCATATATATACTGAATATGCTATGGCTACTACAATTAAGTAGTCAGGGAAAAAAAAAAACTTATTAAATACAATATCTTATAGGGAGGCTATTTATAGGAAACAGAACAGTAATCAAAGTATGTTTGTTTTTCTAAAGAGTACATATTTCTATGCCTACACAGCGTTAGGGGATTCTCTCTTTACTTGCCCTGCATTTTCAATGTCTGAAGTAGGCCTTAACAGATTTCTCAGTATCATGTCATACCCATTTCAGAACAGCCTAAAACATCTCCACCAAAACTAAGAATTTCCTAATCTGAAAATGATTTATTTATCTCTTTTAATATATTTTCCTCCAATGCCTTAAAAGAACCACCATGACAACCATTATACAATCCAGCAGAGTACTGCAATAGCCTCCCTTTGTCCTCTCAAACAACAGTAGTTAGAGCTATGTTGTTGTGACCTTCTGAACTAGTAATCTTTTCCCACATTCTTGCTCTCTTAAATTACATTCTCTAATGCTACCTTTAACAATTACTACATATGGTATTTTTGAAACAAGACAACTTTAATTACACGGTAGCATAATTACCAAACAAGTAACTTTCTATTTACCCAGTATGTCGTCTCTGAGAGCAGGTAAAGGCAGAAGCCTTAGGAAAACTTTTATGACCAGAACAAGCACCTAATTTTAATATCAGTTTTAACATCTTGCAGCTCAGGATCTTCTCAAGCTGCAATTGGTACTTTTCTACTTTGTAACCTTTAGCAAATTTGTCTTCAGTGAACCCAAGTGAACTAAAACCAACACCATTTTGTGTATCCTGTCCCCAGGCACAGTTAAACTGTATTTTACACAGAGAAATACTACTTTTAGTTTTCAAGCTATTACTTCTCATCTAATGATCCCTAGTCCTTATATTGGAGCCCACCAAAGAATTAACTCATTCGCTGTTGACCCTCTCTAAAACTTCTGGGATTTTACAGACATCTGATATTTTATTCTATGTATAGGATTTTTTTTCAAGGTGAATGGTCTGTAACCATAAACATAGCCTAAGAATTATCATTAAAATAAAGAGTCATCACCATGCTCATAGATGTCATGTACCTCACCAAAAAAAACCTTCCCACGCTTAAGTCATAATAACATCACCACAACACCAACAAAGGTGTACAAGTTACATACACAGTAAAAATCCAACCTCTGTCCCTTTACCACCACATGACAACAGCAATGTCCTTTTAGTCATTCCTCAGACAGAGGCTATCCAATGCCTTGAACTGTATTTATAGCTCATCCCTTCACCTCTTCTACCTCTAGTGCTCTTTTCAAAACGGTGACAAAGAAACTGCACCAATTACTTGTGACACAGACTACCACTGCCATCATTTTCTTAAGCAGCACTAAGTATTTTCCATTTTGTTTCCTATTACTGTCATGATACTCTCTTGAATAGCAGCTATTGATCGGCGGTATTTTCACAGAAATACCCATTCTTATCCCAAGACCTTACCCCTGAGCAATAATGATCACCTAAGGGTCTGATAGTCCGTTCTGCAGCCACCTTGCCCTCCTTCCCAGGGGCCTGGCCACCTGTGCTCCAGGCCAGCTCTGACACAGCACTGTGTGAGCAAGACTTGTACAAAGCTGGCTCCTTCTGGCTTTCCTAGAAAGCATATTTAAGCACTGGCTTTGGTCCTTGCTTGAGGTATGTTGCAGGTATACTTGTGGTTGATCACGTACCAGAGCCTGGCCCACGGCCTTGGCTTGATGGCTTGACCTTGGACCCACCTCATCACCATGATCTTGCCCTGGTGATCCCTCTCCTCATGGCTGAGCCTGGTTACTGTCACTGGAGCTGCCCTGCTCTTCTAATCCACATACCATGCAATCTTCTGTATAGAGTACCATTTCTGCAAAACACCACAGCCACATCTGCCATATCGTCACCCTTGGATCCTGGCTCACCTTGTCCCATGGAGCAGCCTATCCTTGGTGCTCCCTCACACCCACATGTGTAGCATTTTCCATTCATTTGTGCTGAGCTTCATCTGTCCCGTTATGGGCTCAATACTCAACCTCACAAGGTGCAACCAACACGTATTTTCAATTAGCCTTTAATACTCTTAGATATGACACTAAAATAGTTGATCTGCCTCCAAGTTTTGCCTCACAGATGTTTTTCCAAATGCTTATTGGATTTTCGAGTAAACACCAATTCTCTCCAAGGTCCAAATTTAGGTTTGTAAATGCAATATTTAGAGCTGAAAAGTGTTTGATTATTATATTTATCCTCAGACTTTTTTCTCCAAATGCCCATAATTGGATTATTATCATTTCAGCTGAAGTTTGACTCCCACAAAGAAAAAAGACGAGTGTTCTACTGCATGAAGTAAGGCCTGTGAAAGAGTAGGAGTTCTTACTCTCACTTTTGTTAGGCCCATGATACAAATAGTAGTAGTCTCCCATTTTAATCGCAAGGCTGCAGCATGACTGCAGTGATACCATCTATTCTTTTGCAGAGATGATCACGAGCATTGAGGATTCTTTTCTTAAATTCATCTTCTTTTTCTCAAAGTCTTAACAAATGCACAGAATGCTTATTAGACAGCTTTTCACAACATTACACATACAATTATCGTTCAGACAACTTAAGTACATAAGGTCCCTTCAAAAGACTCTACACAGTCCATGCACGCTCCTCTTAGTACAGTCTGTCTTGCTATATGATTCTCCACAGGCAATGTTACATCTATGAAAAGGTATCTTTGATTGTTTCACTTAGAAGTTCTGTTTCTTTCAAATATGGTTTGGAGTTTCTCATCCTACTCTTCCATTGTTCGGTTTGGTGTGTGGTTTTTTCATTCCAGAATCATAGAACTTCTATATTTTCAAACACATTACTGCAGTGGAGAGACAAACTGACTGCTGTACCCAAACCAAAAGACAGACAAAGAAACAGAAGCAGTTTTCCCTGTGGAGAGGGCTGAACTTGAAAACATTTGCTCTGTTTCCCTAAGAACAACTATTAAACCCTGATGTTACAGCAAGTTTAGTATCAGGCATCAGTCACTCCTTCAGATATATTTCTCCTTGTGTCATTATCAGATATTCTCTTTTTAAATATTTAACTTGTGGTTTTAGTTTAGTTTTTTTTTTGTACATGGACAACAAATGTACCAGTCAAGTGTTCTTTAGAATAGCCAGCCTTCAGAAAAGAATCATAGAAGCATAAGCACTTTGAATATTACTCTTCTGACCTGGAGATCTATTTCTTTTTCCTATTTTTGCCCACTGCCCAAGCTCCTGACAAAAGTTATGAGGCACTGCCAAGAGTTTTGAGATAGTCATGCCTTTTCAAATCACCATTTTGTTTTTCCCCTGTCAGATTTGATTTGCAAGGGGACCCTGACAAAATTAGCGCTCCACCTCCCCATGCTTTAGCTTTGACTGACACAAGCTTGTTTGGTTAGTTTTGACAAAACTTTAAGTGTCAAATTGCTGTTTAATGAATAAAAGGCATCAGAAGTTAGGTTTACATCTGCTGAAGTGTGGCTCACCATTTATCCCATATCCTGATCACATTGTGATCTCTTGTGAGTCCACCCTCAAGTCTGTAAGACTGATTTTCTTTCCACCTTGTATTATTTAGAAACTTTTAGGTAATTTACTAATTGCACTTTCCCTATGCATTCCCTGCCTAAAACATCTAATTTTTGTTTCATTTTACACAATGTGTATAGCTTTTGTATGTATGTCTGTAATAAGAATTCACCCAACTTTCTCCATCTGAATTAACTGAAAATTGTTCTAAAACATCAATTTACTTGCAATAATTATGAAGAGGAGGACTATTTTCTGACTTTTCTGGGTTTTGATACAAATCAGAAAATCTGAGTCTTTTATATGTTCTTTCAGCTCTCTTAGGGTGGGGTGTAAAGCTGTTCTATCTTCAGTCAAAATAGGTTTTTAATTCCTGCTATTACAAATAATTGAAAAAAAAAAAGCAATAGAAGAAAGTGTTCTTCAGATACCCATTTCAGTCTCCTCCTGCAATCTAGTCCACCAGTGTGCATATGCACTACATGTCAAGAGAACTGGACTATGTGAGCAAAAAACAATCTTACAGTCATTGCCATGACTACATATTTAATTTTCCTCACATAGCAAGATGGGCTGACCTACAAACTAGGGGGGAATAAACACTTCTGATCCTTTTTTTACTTAAGTAAACAATGTGAAAAACATCAGTTTAACACTTGTGACAATTGTATTCGCTCAGGTACCTTTGCTATTCTTTAGTCAACTTCCTAATTAAACACATCAACTTTAAAACAAACAAACGAACAAAAACCTGCACATTTAGTTTCACACACACAGAACTATGCAAACAGAATTTTAGACAGAATTGAGTAGCAGTGTATTTTATGTTTTCCCTTTAAATCTGAGGAGCAATTTTAAATCATCTTTTCCTATTTAGGGATATACTTTCTCATCATTCCTTGACTTACAAGTCAAATACAACATTCAGGTTTCTTGGATACTGCTTCAATGGCTTGTCAACTTATAAACACCATCGAAATCTGCATTTCCCATCCTGTCCACAGGATGTGAGCCAACGTGGGATTTAAAATTTGATTAAATTTTATGAATAATAAGCACATTAATAATTGCATTGCATAACAACAACATTTCTAAAATTACATTAAGTTCAAAGTGTTTCAGTTTTCTGGTGAATCATGAGTTATAAGAATGCCTGGTTTCAGCTGGGATGGAGTTAATTTTCACCTTTCCCTTCTCCAAGATAGTTACAATAGCCCTTAAGAATTCTGAATATCCTTGGGATGTTCAAACCAGTATATTCCTATTGGTATGTTTCCTGAACATGTTTCTGGTTTTGTTTAAGGTTAAACAACTGTTTAAGAATACCACCCAGAGATCTGCCCTGAGGCAGGTTGGTTATAGGTGGCAAGCAGCGTGGGAGGATATGTGCAGGTATCTATCACAGCTGTCACCTCCAATGGTTTGGAAATTCATCCCAGAACAAGTGCAAAGCTCTAAAAAACTGACAGAATGTTTGGAAGAAGTATGCCTTGACCCTCGCATACTTCCACAGTTACAGCTTGCTGCACTTTGCTGGGGCCTGGCCTGTGCCTATTGAGTAATAACAAACACTATTGAGCACCCTCAAGGGGAAGGGCAAGGAGGCTGTTGTTAATCTGTAGCAACATTTAAAATAATTACTGTTTAAAAACTGTGAGTGAGAGTGCATGTTCGTTTATATAGGCACACTCGTGTGAATGTACATACTGGTAATCACTTAATAAACAGAGTGCCATCTACTGGTGTTCAGTGGTGTAATTTTTCTTATGTTTTGGTAGGGGCTGTAGTAACGCACTGCAAAAGGCTTACTCTTAACAAGGTATCAGAAACAAAAGAATGGATGCTTTGTTGTAGCCAATATTGTGGGGACGGTCTGATGCCAACAACAAATAAACCTTTGAAAATGACCCCAGTAGAACAGGGGACTGAATAAATTAAACCATGGGAGCAGCAAAACTAGTAATATGATGACATACGAACAAAAAAAGTTCTGATCTATATAGAGGCTTTGTCCTTAAAAGTATAGTGCATGGCCATACATAAATGGGCCACCATAAAACTGGAAATGGTAAGGTTTGAGTAGGGAAAACAGAGAATGGGAGCTACAAAAAACCTGCACTGTTCAGTATATTACCTGTAACTTTATAACAGTGATGGATGGAGGAATCTGGAGGAAAGACATAGTTGTTTATTTTGATTCTTTCTTTTAAACCTATGTGCATGATAGATTCATTGTAACCACTTCAGAACCAAAAATGTATTCTAAACTGTTTGTTTACAGTGTTTAACAAAACAGATTCTCAAAGTCCCTAAATTCATAAACAAATAATTAAAGAATTAGCCACTATCATCATAACAAGTAAAAACACAGGTAGAACTGTTCCATATCCCTGGAATAATTATGGGCAAGAAAAAACAAAAAACAGTTCACTGCATGCATTACATATACAGGAAATTAGGAAGACCATGAAAATAATTTTCCGATTAGTGAGTATCCTGAATTTGTTGTTGCTAACAACTTCAAGAAATCTTAACACAGAATTCTCACTCATGCAGGTATCAGACAGCTAAGACACACAAACTGGACAATAGTGAAGTTGTATTCTAATCTAGAGACACACTATAAGAAGAAAACGTTAATGTTCCCTTTGAAGAATATGCACTGGAAGGCTGTGAAATGGAAAACCTTGTACTTATTAATGTAAACATACGCATACCTGTATATAATATGAAGAATGCCATCTGCTGGTATGTAAGAATATACACTACTGGTTGTAAGGTAGAAGCTATCAAAATAAGCAAGAAAGTTGTCATTATTACCTACTGTGAACAGTTGTGTCCTGTTCTAAACAATCTCTTTCTACATACTCTGCATACTGCATTTTAACAAATACATATGAGCTATATATCCCTCAAATTAAACTTTGTTCCACAAAGCAGACACATGAAGAAGATGCAATGAGAATTACAGAATTTTTCTTCTTCCATTTCCCAAAACAGTTTTCATATTTTATAAAAATATATTGAGAAACTCTGTATTTCTCATAGATAATCTAGTCCTTTTCAGTTCCTTCATGTTTTAATGTGATACCTTATTGTCCTCATTGTGCTGGGAACACAGAAACTGTTAAATGAAATAATTTTTCAGAGGCAAATAATTTCGGATAGAAGCCAAAATATATGAAATTACACACGCTTTCACAGTCTCCAACCTTTCCTTAATATGACTTCTTTCCAGGTTTTTGTTTCAGTTATTCTTTGTAACTTGCCAGTAGCTCCATCCATATCTACTATCACTCTTTTTTCTTGTAATACTTTCTATTTCAATTTCTGAAGTAAGTAAATAATCTCACAAACTCCCAATAAATCAAAGATGAGCAACTCTTCCCTGGCAGACAAAACAGGAAGTCCACTTGAATCCAAAATTTTAAGAAGTTTCACTTTGCAGAATTCTTTTTTTTTTTTAATAACAATTCTCTTTTTCATCTATTTCTAAATATTCAAATGTATCATATTCAAAATATGTCACTAAATTAAACTATTAAGAATGACAAATTTGGTAGCTCTAAATAGCTGCATGATGCAAAATACAAGACAATAAGCACTTCACAACCAAGGAAAAAAGGGTAACCACCCACAAGCTGAAGTTTATAGTGAGAGGTAACTACATATTTCAGTGCAGGTGCAACTGCTCCAAGAAGTAAATCACAGGTGTTTCCATTTTCAGCCATCACTGAGAGACCATCCTTCCAATGATGGGTTAATTCATTTCAGTATTACATATACATAGCAAGATTAGAATGACATTCATTAAGCGAATGCTCTTGTATAAAAACAAAATACTGCTACACAGAAAGCAAAGGCCTTAAAAGAACATTTTGCTGAAAATACTGGCACAGATTCAGAACTAGGGGTGAAAGGTCAGTGCTTCATTAACTGAACCAACTCAATTAAAATTGTAGCTTAATGAAAAAGTCAAGATGATCATAAAAAAAAAACAGGTCATCCGGAGAACATCACTAAAAATCTCAAACATCCTGTGCTTAATTGGCAGTAAATTTCTTGTTCTGGCTTTTTTGAGGAGTGGCAACCCACTGAAAAACAATTCAATACAATTCAAAGATACAATAGACAGAACTCTATCAAAATTAGAGTGAACAAATACAACCTTAGGGTACATAAATGTTGGCATGTGAAAGGCAAGGATATGCTCTTCCATTCTTCTGGAAAAACAAGACTTCCACTCAAGATGCTTTAACATGTCCTCCACAGGTGGCAAATGTATCAATGCTAAAGGAAAAGATACTAACCAGAAGGTTCTCCTTGGCATTATGTTTTCATATTAATAACTGAAATTCAAAAAAAAAAAAACAACAAAAACACACCACAAGGAAAAAAAAAACACACACAAAAAGCCCTTTTTTCCAGAAACATTTAAGCATTGTGTATAAGTAGTTCTGCCAAACACTTACTGTATTAAATGAATGGTTTTCAAATTGTCTAAGTGTTTACTATTCAAAAATAACTTAGGAAGATGATTTCGCTAAAACTCAGGGGAAAGTCCAGAAAGCAAATGTTGCAGTTCTCCTGCAAATACTGCATTTGGCCAAAATGGAAATCCTGTATCTGAAAAGGCAACATTTGCATTCTCAAAGACGTAATTGGGTGCTTATCATTGTTTACTGAGTGCTGACAGTGTTCAAAGGAAAGAATAATATGGTTTCTGCTTACTGGTAGCGTATATTTGGAAATAAGTGGTCTGCCACCTTTCCATCAACACTGTTTAGCTCAGCAGAAAACCATGAAGATAAACTCAATGACAACAGGGAGAGACAAGGACTGCAGACCTTAATTCAAAACTTTGATTTTACAGCAGAAATACCTCATCAACTTAATGAACGAATAATAGATAAGTCTGAGATTTAGAGTTTTGTTTTTGTTGTTTTTTGTTTTTTTTAATCAGTTTTAGTATTTTCATAGAAACATTTCTTTTACACAATTCTGCTGAGGAACTTCTGTTGCTCACTGACGCCAACAAAAGTAAAGGTTTCTGAAGGAAAAATTTTATATTAATTTTGCATCATACCATCCATTTTTAAAAAACGACCAATAAAAAAGTGGTAAAAGATAAATATGTATGAAATCTTATGAAGATAAACCACACAAGTTTAATTACATATTTTTACAAAAAATAACTGGAATTTTGTAATTACAGTGCTATTAAATAACTGGAACTTTATAATTACAGTGCCATTAAAAATTATTGTTATAAAGGACACCTATCACTTTTGTGGCCATTAATAAAGTGTGGCCTTGCACAGCATACAGATAACCAAAAGAACCACACATTTCCAGAAAGGAAAATTTGGTCAGGCCCCAAAACCATGTTCAAAAACACATGCAGAGGTTGATCGGCCTTCTACCCCTATGTTTAAGGTATTACACATACACTGTCTTGTTTCTTTGCTTTCCTTTGAGGGAAAGTAAGCTATTAAAAAAAATCTTAAAAAACAAACAAACAAACAAAGATATATTTACAGTTCCTGTTTTTACCAAGCTCTAAAGGAAAGAGGCTGCAACACTCTCACAAGTATGTACGGCCTTCCAGAACAATACATCAAAAGCAGTGATAGTATAATAAAGTAACAAATTTCAAAGCAGTAAACAATCCATAAACACAGTTTATAAATTTAAAGGAGAGGAGGAGATGTGATCAAGTTACTAAAATGGAAAACTACTTCGGAAAAGTAGTTTTCTATCTCTTGTTGGTGCAATGCCACTGCAAGAGCAACCTGCATTGTGACTGAAACGAAGCATTCTAGCCCCACCAGACAGAAGCCCGTGTTAGAACAACACACGTGCAGCTCCAAAAGCCTCTGCTCAGAGAAGGCCAGATGGAGAAACTAAATCATTTTCTGATAAACTGGTTTTACCAGGTCACAACTGATTTATTCAGTGACAAATCAGTGGCAGGGTGTATCTTGGCTTTCTACACTGCGCCAGAGCTGGTACATAAACAAGGAATCTAGCTTTCAACATTCTAACTCGGAATGTAAAAAAAAGAGAAGCTTCTCATTATTTTAAATAGCATATCATTTTAAGAGCACTGCAGTTGATGTTGCAAGTGTTAATTAAATATCAAGGTTTTTCTCTGCACATTTGATTCTTTCAAAGGACTTACAGACATGCATCATCTTGATTTCTGAAGCTGATTAATAATACAGATCAAGTGCAGCTACCTTTCTTTCCATATTTAACTTCCTTCTTCCCAAACAACTCAGCTTTACTATTACAATGCCAAGAAATTTAAAGAGTAAGCAAGCAGCAAATACATTTTTTGCTACTTGATTGAAAATCTAATTTAGTAGCTGGAAGGACTTCAGATCAGCTTTCCTATCAATGACCTTAATCAAAGAACCACTGACAGTCCACGAAGTATTCTTCGGGAACTGGTACTTGCCATGACAAAAAGTAAGGTGCAATTTAATAGTCAATGGACATTGACGTGAAAACAAAGGAAAGAAGAATATTCACCACTATGCTGGCTGAATAGCATCATTTTGCAGTCACATATAACCTTGCATTCTGGGAGAAGAATTTTAATCTAACACAAACTTAAATCCCATAAAACTAGGAAGCAATCTTCAAAGGTCAATCTTCAATTTTTTTTCCTTGTTAAAATTTACCCATTAGTAGTGAAGAAGTAAAGTTTTCTATTCCACCACTAACTAACTGTTAACCACTCCTTCTTACTTTCTGTTTGGATGTATTTGTTTGTTTGTTTTATGGTTTGGTTTTGCTTTTTGTTTTTGTTGCACTAGCATTGACTAAAGGTGCACCCAGAGGTCTTCATTTATCTGATACATGGTGGCTTACATAGTGAACTACTTCACCTCTTTAAAATATAAGTATTCCTCCTCACTGCGTGCTGAGGCATGAAGCTGGGGAGATAATACCAACTCTGAGCTGCAGGGCAAAAAGGACAATGCTACTGTTAAGGTCAGTTATGCAGAAGCTGAAAAGCAGTTCCTATATGTAAACCAGTATCTCTTCCATAGCTCCTGTATCAGTGTATACAGCACTAACACCGAAGTCCGTTCAGTGCACTGTCGTGGAAGCTTACCATGCATACCTCCTAGATAGAGCTTAACTAGTTTAGAGGATCATTATTTCATTCCAAGAATAGGCAAGTTTTCCATAATACTAAAAACATTTTAAGTAAAATCTGAATTTCAGAGGTTTATTTAGAACTAATTTCTGGATTTCAATTTCCTTACACCACATTGTTACAAAATTATCTTCCTCCCCATCCCCAAGAATTTGTTTCAACTATATATTTTAACCTTTGGGTCATTTTTTCCATAGTGAACAACTGTATTAGGCATCTTCTCCACAAGACAGTCAATATCCCCACTGTAAAGAGCTCCCACTGTATAATGAACAAGGCTGAGGTCAGACCAAGGCACTGCACAGGTTGGTTATCAAGCCACTAGGAAAACAGCCAACACAAACTTCAAAATTATAGTTGTTATAGCAAAAGTATCTTGATCCCCCACTGTAACAATATTTTGTGATGAATAATGTGGAAAATAAAACAGATCAGGAGGAAATAACTGTCAGTATACATTAGATGGGTCAACAGACTTACTGTATGTTTCTTTTGCAATCTGATATTGATTTCTATTTTCATAAAAAAGAAACTATTCAAGAGTAACAAAATACTTAACTTACATTCTTCTGTACAAACAAGCGTAATAGTCCTTATCATATCACATTTGCTGGTAAATAGAACTACAACGCTGATTTGAAAAAGGAGATAAAACCACTTTCTCTAAAAAGTGGTTGCACTATGATGCACTCCGGACTGTGAGGAAGTGAGAAGAAATTCTAACAACTGTAGAAAGCAATAATATCCTTTCTTTTAATCTCAATTTAAGTATTCTTATAACGTGCATTTTACTATCTCCATTATTTAACCGATTTTTTAAATTAAAATTTTCTAAGGGTTATTTCTTTCTCTCTAATCAAAATACGAACTTGTTACATTTCAGGCCATATTATGCTACACACACTTTAATCAGCTAGGGAAGTGCTGAATGACAGAACTAGATTGCTTTGAGTTCCTCCGTGCCCTTTTCCCTCTCACTTTTACGTTAACTCTTGACCCATCGAGTCACAATTATTATTTAAGGTTGATTCAAATTCACAGACTGGGTAGAAAAATTCCTGCAGAGTACAGTGTGTCTTATATCAAATGCTTATATCAAATGTGTCTTATATCAACGCGTCAGTCCCAACTTTGGACAGCTTAAAGTGGCAGTGCTGCCAGGAGCAGCAGTCCCTCCTCCATCCATCCCTAAATGCTTGTTCATGTTTACTTGATGCTTTTTCTCGTGCCACCAAAGCCACCAGTCCAGTTACATCAAACATAGGTAACCGATCGAGGTTAAAATGGCATGTTTTCCCACCACCACAAATGGAAGCTATCAGTAGATCAGAATCATTGCCTGGGTTTAGCTCCCCCTCACCATGGCATATGTGTATGCTGCTGTTAATAACACATACTATGACAAACTCTTCTCTGTGGAACACCTAAGTGGATGCTACTGTCAATCTCCTATGTCCATATGAAGAATATGTCCAACCAGTAAGAATGCATAAGAAAAGACAGATTTGTTTTTGCATCACTTTGCTTAGGTGTTCAAGAAGACTTTTAAAAAGTCCTTTACTTTGCTTCACCGTCAATCACAAGT
This sequence comes from Anser brachyrhynchus, assembly GCF_964034855.1. NCBI lineage: Eukaryota > Metazoa > Chordata > Aves > Anseriformes > Anatidae > Anser > Anser brachyrhynchus. The sequence continues at coordinate 39,748,259 of NC_137697.1, forward strand.
ATACTAACCTCCTGAAAAGCCTCTTGAGAAAGGTTCAAAACAGAAAGAAAATAAGAGTAATTTTAGTTATTATAAAATTAATGAGAATTTCATGGTGTATTGTACCACCCACCAAACACACACATATAGAAACGCAGGGGCATCAGAATGTGAGAATGTACTGCTGAGAATTAACGCACCAATATCAATATTACTACTTAGCTAAGCACAGCTGGTTACCAACATAAACATGGCAAAACCACTACCTATTTTATAATATTCTGTATTACATTCATACCTAGATAAACTGAAATGTATAAAGTCAACTAATAATTAAGAAATGAACTACTCAGAGATGTAAATTTCTGCTAAGCTGAATTTTTTACTTAAATGATAATGAGATTGGTGCTGCAGTCTCACTAGTTCTGAGGACGGTAAGCTATAAAAAATGTATTGACAATTCAATTATTTTTTTTTAACCATATGATGACAAAAATCCACAGAGAATGCAAAGATGTAAAAATCAGCAATACTGCACCCAAAAATTGCTATTCAGCAATGTATAGCATTACGCATCAATGTGCTGCAAATTATTTACATGCTCATGTGCTTCGCTGGTACACTGTGGAAATATACAAAATATGAACAGATGTGCCTATGAAAACCCCCTAAATTTGGGATTAAAGTTAAGGATTCATTACTCCTTAAGTCGCTAAATATAAATCCACACACAAGTACTACCCCTCCCCTCTATGACTGCCTTTGAAGAAAGTTTGGATACAATTAGCTTCTTCATAGGCAGAAGACTAAACAAAAGCAAAAAAGAATGAAATTAAAGAGGAAATACAAGCTGTTTTCAAAACAAACTATGGTATTTCGGCAGATTATTTATTTTATCCTAATTGAAAGGTTCTTCTTTTTTTTTTTTTTTTTTTTTTTTGATAACACTTGCTTCCCTTCTGAGTTGTGGTCTTTGCTCACTATTCACAGTTACTAGATTCAGAGACTCTACTAGGCTATAAGCCATCAGAACTACCCACTTTAAAATGCCACATCTTTTTAATATTTGAAATGACAGGCTAGCACAGATTGTGTTATAATTAGAGCAGTACACACTTCAATGCAATATGTATGGAAGTTGTGTTTGAAACGGTTTCTTAAATGACAGTGTCTCTATGCTGTAGATGTAGCACCTTTAAATAATCAATTTAATTCAAAGCAGTCCTGGGAAGGATTCATTCACTTACCCGTATCCAGCTGTTGGCCTTCAATTCCACAGGGTTCTGTGGTTCACTGCTGTACAGACAACATAAGCACCACATCAGAGTCTTCTGGCTTTCATCTAGAGAAAAAAAGTAAATAAGGATACATTTAGGGGGAAAAAAAAAAGGAAAATCAAAACATAGACAAAATTACACACAACAATTCCTATCCATCCACAAAAATAAAGCCCCAAATATCAGTCTCAACTCATAATGCTTCAATCTACCAGATTTGCACAACACATTTAATATTATTCATATGTAGTAGTTCTTGTGTAGTCATTTCCTTAATAGCATTTTAAAAGGAGTCAAATTAAAATCTACAGAATATTTAGATGTTCTTAAGAAACATGTATGACCTAGTGAATTGTTTACATAAAAAATACTTGAAGCTATTGTCAAGAAACATTCATTTAAGTATCTAACTAATATAATTAAAAAACAATAATCAACTGTAGTAAGTAGTTATTACATTGGTGTCCAAACTCTGCACAACTGAAAGTGCTCATTCTGAAAAATTTAAGTTTGCTAAGTATGAAATCATTCACAACAAGAACGTAGAACATGAAGTTTTCTGCAAAAATATATTAGAATTCCCCATGCTTCAGGAAAATAACAGTTCTGCAGACAGCTAAATGCTGATGGAAAAAATCATATTTTCTCTTCAGCATGAGATCAGATTTTACTTAATTATAATGTACTGCTGGAAACAAGTTGCCTTCTCTAAAAACCTACTATACTCATCAATATTGACACCACCTAGATGCACAGATATTATCATAGAAGAGCTGATTATTTGGAGTAAGCAGATAAAGAGCCATGTAAGTCACAATTTTTCCAATACTTTGCTCACAATAGGCTTTTTTTTAACTGTTCTTAAGCAGATACAAGGAGTCTCTAAGCTGAATTTTATGCCAGAATAAAATTGCATAATTGTAACCCAAACTATGAAAACTAGATGCATCATTGTAGCTTTGATATTGACTTAATAAGTGCTATTATTCTTAATATAAATGATACAAACAGATAATGCCACATAACTTTCAGAAGTTACATTAGGAGATAATTTAAATATTATCACGTTCAACAAATGACTTCTTCTGTTTTCTGTATTTTTGCTACCCAGGATGTAATAAAGAGTATTATTTAGAAGAGCTTTGTTGGCAAAGCCTGAAGAAAAAATAAGAGCTCCATTAAGTAATGCCTGTGTTTTCACCAGGTGATCAGAGATGTTAATTTTGATTTAAACCAGTATTCCTCAATAAATGTCCAACAAGCCTGTAGGCCATCACTGGCCTCCCACTGACTAGCATCTCTGCTCTGAAATGGTTTCTTATACACATTTAACTGACTACAGTTTAAGGTACTCTAACATTGTGTGTTTGGAGATATATTTTTTTTAATATGGGTTTTTACAAGGCTAATGATTTCCTACATTGTTTAAGATCAGAGCAAGAGACAACCTGCATACTCCTCAGCAGAAATTTAAAGTATCCTTAGACTTTGATTGCAACTATATTGAACCAGCAGTCAGACATCAACACGAACAGGCAACCCTATCTCCTTCAGAAAAAACATTTTACCCAATACAACTCTAATCTGCAATTTTTGGGGAGAAAAAAAAAATGTCTTATTTGTTTAAACAACTACGTGATAACCCTTTGCTTTTTGGAAACACAGAAGTTTCTGACCATTACAAATAGACATTATTTTAGTACCAGTAATTGGTAAAGTTCAGACTTTACTAACTGAAAACGTAATAGAGAAATAAATTTACAAAGTCAAAACATAACTGAAAAATAGACAGGACAAAAATTTAAAAATCGAGTTCAAATCACCTATCCTGAACAAAGTACATGTAGTTCAGGTGTCCCTTCTTCTGCCTCATCCTAGTTACACTGTACATCTACAGTATGTCATACAGTCCTTTTATTTAAGTGATGTTAAGGGAAGGGAAGGGAAGGGAAGGGAAGGGAAGGGAAGGGAAGGGAAGGGAAGGGAAGGGAAGGGAAGGGAAGGGAAGGGAAGGGAAGGGAAGGGAAGGGAAGGGAAGGGAAGGGAAGGGAAGGGAAGGGAAGGGAAGGGAAGGGAAGGGAAGGGAAGGGAAGGGAAGGGAAGGGAAGGGAAGGGAAGGGAAGGGAAGGGAAGGGAAGGGAAGGGAAGGGAAGGGAAGGGAAGGGAAGGGAAGGGAAGGGAAGGGAAGGGAAGGGAAGGGAAGGGAAGGGAAGGGAAGGGAAGGGAAGGGAAGGGAAGGGAAGGGAAGGGAAGGGAAGGGAAGGGAAGGGAAGGGAAGGGAAGGGAAGGGAAGGGAAGGGAAGGGAAGGGAAGGGAAGGGAAGGGAAGGGAAGGGAAGGGAAGGGAAGGGAAGGGAAGGGAAGGGAAGGGAAGGGAAGGGAAGGGAAGGGAAGGGAAGGGAAGGGAAGGGAAGGGAAGGGAAGGGAAGGGAAGGGAAGGGAAGGGAAGGGAAGGGAAGGGAAGGGAAGGGAAGGGAAGGGAAGGGAAGGGAAGGGAAGGGAAGGGAAGGGAAGGGAAGGGAAGGGAAGGGAAGGGAAGGGAAGGGAAGGGAAGGGAAGGGAAGGGAAGGGAAGGGAAGGGACATAACTACTGAATTAGACTTCTGGATGAGAAGAACTTTTGCTACATACAAAGTCTTGCTGCATAGTATAGCAGTGAATTATATATACTATTGCCTGTCAGAAATGCAAATCAGTATGACAAAAGCTAAAATGATGAAAGCAAAGCTTCGGTGAGCAATGTACACTTTGTCAGTATAATGAGATTACATGGATATAGCTACCTTCAAACCTCAACCTGTGTTTGAAACCAGGGTATGTTTGTATCAAAGCCATGCCAATGGTTCCCCCCAGATAAGGGACTTTTACAAATTCACAGTTTTCCCAGTCAAAATTACTTTTCAGCTACAAGTGAAGTAGCTTCTCACAGATCTGTGAAAATAAGGAAAAAGGAACACTTAGTCCTCTTGCTGAAGCACCAGTGGTAATCTGAGGGCCATTCCCAGGTTCACTCTTTCCTTTTCAAAACTTTCTTTCCTTTTCCTTTAGAATTGGGGAAGAAATATTGGATGCCTAAGAATAAGATGGGATAGACCTTTCTAAAATAACTGTGGCAGCTGTGAGAGACAATTGCATCAAAAGACCAGAGAGAACCATAGAAAACTTTCTGCATTTTTTTCCTTCCATTTTGCTAGTAACTGTGATCACCATGAAAAATATACCATTGTCGCATGCACTGAAAACCATTTTCAGGATATGAATCAAGATATCTGATCTTACAATAGCACGAAAGAATGCTCACTACCCAAGTAAGCCATCCAAAGGAACAAAATTAGTTACTCCAAGGTGGAAATTATACGAAAAAAAGAATGTTTCCAGCTTTCTGCTGGACTTCTTAAACACATTATGTTGAAACTCCAACTAAATTAGCAACAATTTTTAGGAAGAAATTTAAGACAGCTTGGAAGCTGTGTTGAGACAACAAAAAAGCTTTAGTATTAATCACACTGCACTCCTTCCCAATCACTCTCTCATGAATAAAAAATAATATAAAGAAGACAAAAGGCAATGCTTTTTTTTTTCTCATAACTCAGTGTGGTCTCAATCATTCTGGGATGCAGTCCATTTATCAATAACCCATCATGAACCAGGCCAAATGCACAGAACTAATGAGAAAACACTTATCTTAGAAGCAGAAATATTCTTTTTAGATCCTGTTGTAAAATTTTACTGAAAAATGCATAGAGATATTACATATATACAGATACATAACACAAAATGTAGATTAGCTAAAACTGAACTTTCAGGGGAAATGAATACATACATAAGCATGCACGCTCACACACATATGTTGACATAGAGGGCCACCAAGAAATTCCCCAGCATTTATAGTATTAGTTTGGGATTCAAGACATTTGGGCTCAAAACTTAAACCAGGAGGGGCCTACTGAGAACATAATCCCCCAGCCCACAGAAAAAACACTGGAATTCCTTACCAAGACTGAATTCCTCATGTGTCCCTCGTGGTTCAGGACCACAAGTATAGCCATGAGATTTTCTTTGGTCGTGCTTCCCTCACATAAGCATTCTATATGTGGCTAACTTGGCCCCCTCCTGCTCAAGAGTGTTTATGAGGAGGTTATTTTCCATTGGAGGCCACGCTCCCTGCACTGAGTGGTCAGCCATGCCAGCATCCAGCACCAGCAGACATACATCTAAGGTGATAGGTATTGTGGTTTGGACAAGATGCAGATATATAATGTTTTGTGTGTGCTGTGTTTTTTTTTTGTTTGTTTTGTTTTTGTTTTTCCTCTTCCATTTATTAGTATGAAAGACTGTACTGAACAGAATTAGTTTCTTCTACTGCAAGGGTGGCCTGGTCTCAGACATGTCTGAATGAGCTGTTTATCCAAATGAGAAATTATATGAAACCCACTTGAGAGTCAGCATCTACTAGCACTACCTTAAAGAATATCTTCAAAACTAGTGCCAAAGAAAATGAGAACTAGCTGAATCTAAAGTGCCAGCAGCCCAGAGAGAGATCAGGTGGCTCTAAAAGGAGGAAGTGGTGGGAATGGATAAGCAGACATCTTCAGGTCTACCGATGTTGGGAAATCTCCTTCTCCCATCTCCAAGCACTGAAGTGAAGAGAAGGATTCCATTTAAAGCAAGTGAAATTCTCTGAATTGGATTGGTTGCAACCTTGAGACCAAAACAAACAAACGAAAATGTAGTAAAACTCATTGTCTTGCAGTCTTCAGAGGTAACGATAAACTTGAAGAAAAAGTGTTTTTCCTGCTTTAGAAAATACATAGGGATAAAAAGGAAGGGAGAAGTAGAGGAAACTAAGAATGTATAGCTGGGGTTGTTGTGGAAATGATTCAAAAGGAAAAAAAGATGAAAAAAATAGATGATGCTCCATTCTCTAATATAATATATTTTTGGCTCAGAGACACTGGTGGTCTAAAGACTGGTGGTCTCAAGACTTGTTATTCCAAAGCAAAAAAGAGAAGAAAAGCATGTGTGTATCTGTAAACATCAACAGTTATCAACATTCCCAGAAACTGAAACTATGATTAAAAATGCAACCTCACAAAAATAAGTCCATGAAGTAGAAGACGTCTGTTCTCAAAAGATGTCACAAAAGCACAGATTTGTATCTCTGCCATAGTGACCTACGTTTAAATCTATGGTTCCTTCCCAAGTCTTCCTTTTAGATGGGAAGTGCTGACATAAGGCACATCTACCATGTTTTTCGCAGGCAAGTTCACTCTGCCTATGCTTGGAGCTAACTGGAAAAAGATAAATCCAAGCCAGAAGACATATGATCACACTAGCACAGTGCTCTTCTTGACCTAATAAACTGCTCCAGGAGACCAAAAAAATTGCCCTTTCCTGTATGTCTCCAAAAGAAAGCATGAACCAGAAGAGACAAAATGCAACACTTTTTCTTTTTGGGGGAGATGTAGCTGTAGCAAACTGATGTAGGACATCAGCAAAATACTATTTCAAGGTGCTGACAAAGAAGGTCAGAATTAGCTTTCCCTTCCAGAGTAGATCCTAAGCCATTTATCAACATCTCAATGCATGGTAAGTATACTGGAACTACAGGTAGTGTCCTACTTGTATAGTTCTACAGGTAGTATACAGGTAGTATACCTACCTGTATAGTACTACAGGTAGTATACAGCACAGGTAGTGTCTGGTCCCTCCTAACAGTTTTCCTGTCCGCAGTTTCTCTCCTTTTGTTTGATCTCACCTACACCCCAACAGTAAGACATTTTTGATTTTTCTCACCTTTTCTTTCTAAGTCACCATTTTACTGCTTTGCTTTTTAATCTATGTGTATTTTTCACTAGTTTACAAGTTAGAAAAACAAACATTCAGAATAAAATCTGTAAAAACAAACACAATCATAACACAGTACAGCTTTTCATTAATAAAAAAAGAACACATCAGAAAAATTAATTCTTCTATGTTAAACTATCTGATAGAATATTCTGACATATAACTGGAAGAAACCTCAGTTGAAAGTAATCTAAAACTTTTTTGTGCATTCTGGGAGACTAACAAAATTAATAGAACACGAAAATTTGAAATACAACAGAAATAATGATGCACATAAACACTCACTGGGTTTAAAACCTACTGTTTTCAAGTCAACATTCTGTAAATGATCCATGAAATTAATTATCTCCAAAAGTAAAAGTAAATTTAAGATTTCTCAGTGACACGTGTTTTAAATAACTTGGATAGCATTTTTATTTCAAAATTTTACCTAAGTAAGAAAGAATGCTGCATTTTTATGGAAAAACTGACGTATATATCAAGTTGTATTTTTTTTAATTCCTAAGGAATAAAATTTATGGACTGTTACAGAAATATCATTACAGGTTCTTACCATATCCTATAACAAAAGGATTCCAACAAAGCCTTCCTAGTAGCTGGCCAATTAAAGGGAACTGCTGAATTGCTACAATTGAATTCTGTTAAGACATAAAAGCAAACAAAAAGACAATAAACATACTATACATCAAAAGCAAATTAGAAGAATTGCTAATTACAGATTATTGTAAATTACAGTCCCAATGATTTTGCTGTGAAATGCTCTGGAAACAAAACACTTGCAGGTAGGTAATAAAAGCAGAGCTTGGTGAAATCAGCTATAATATCATAACTCACAGAAGTTAACGTTTAAGTAATTTCCTCAGCTAATGTTTAATTGTGGTAGAAAATTTACTAATTCCTCTTGCATATAGTAATAAGAAAACAGTATTAGTAACCGAGATTTAGTGATAAACAAAAGCACAATTAAAATATACTTTTGTTGGTCCTCATTACTTTAATATACTGCTTCACAGAGTTTCTGAAAAAAATAATACTCACTACAGCATAAAACTAAGTATTTTTCTGTTACTTCTGCTTGCTTTCTTTAAATTAGCTTATTTTATGACTAGGCAGTAACAAACTGCCATTTAACTTTTAACCAAATAGAAAGCAGCTTCACTAAAAAAGTAGTAGGCAATGTAGTTTATACGCAATCCTGTGTAATCAGTCTTATTTTTCCATTTTTGTAGCTTTACTATCTAATAAATGAAGGCTTTTAAAAATGGTGCTGTGCTGAGATAACATGCAAGTAGCAGGAACGATAACCATCTCCTGCTGCTGCAATAAATTCCTTACATTTGTCTCACATTTGGGGCTAGCCCCAGACTTTCTGGGGCCATATTCACAAGGTCCATTTCAGGCCAAGCCTCAGATTACTCGAAGTAGCAACATTAAAAATTGTTTGTTTTTTTCTTCTAAGAAAAAGACAGATATACAGAGGAAGAAATGCCACTCCTCGAAAATCTTGTATTTAAAAATTAAATTCAGATTTTTAAAAACTGCAGTTTTTAGAGAAGAAGAATATTTAACAAGAATTGCTTCCATAAGAAGTCAGCCTCATACCATAACACAACATTTCTAAAGCTAATTAAAATTAATACATATATTGAAAAAGCCACGCTCAGGAAAACGTATACATAACTAAGCATAAAACCAACTAAACTTACTTAGAAAAAAAAAAAAAGCACTCTAGTGAGTGCAGACAATAATCAAATTAGAAAACAGAACAGTCAGCAGCATGTGCCAATGGAATTCACTACATATGCCACAGCACTGGGGTTAGCGTGTCAACAGACTCCCTGAGATTTAAAGGATCAGTTACAATTTTGCATGTTAAGGCCTTTAAACAATCCAATATATGGCTTGAAAACCAGAATCAAATTCTTGTTTATTTTAAAGAGTTTTTTAAAGAGGTTAGAGCATCGGCTGGGAAATCTCACGTGACAACGACCAATCAAGAAGAAAAAGCTCCTTTCCTGATAACCCAGGGGAACCGGAAGCACATTCCTGTTTGCATTACCTGTGACTGCTTCCCCAGTTTGCTTCTCTGATCCGGTAACACATTGGGTCAGTAACCCAAGCCTCTTTGCTTCTGGTTTTGTCAAAACATGCTGCAGATTGTTTCTGAGGGTGTCTTCAAAAGAGGCCACTTCTTCCTTTTAAAGTCACTTACCATATGTTTCAAAGTCTCGTAGGTCTGCTGTAGAAACTCCTGCAGCTGGGGCAAGTGAAGGCAGACATCTTTCTGGGTTTCCAAAGTGGTGGCTTGACCCCACTCAACAGCTTTATCCAACCAATATTTGAAGTCCAGTGTCGGCGCTGTAGTATCCTGGGCCATTCCACAACCCTGGGAAAAAAAATAAAAAATAAAAAAAGTATACAACTCAAAAACAGGCATAACCAAACACTGGGGCTTGAAACCTTGAATGAGAACAAGAAGAAGGATTTCTACTACCTTTTTTTGTGTTCCAGTGGGAAGGTGGGGGGGAATTGCACCTCATAAAGGTGCCAATTTTCTTTCTAGTAGTAATAGGGTAAAATAATAACCCAATTGTGACAAAGTAACAAAGGCAGCATAGTAATGAGTAAATTAGCTTAGAATGTACCACCCAGTTGTGTCTCAGGCATTTATGATCTGAACTTGTCATCACCAATATTTAACTCAGCGAATACTACAATAATATGAGTGCACACTAATTTAGAATGCTTTGCATGGGGAAAAACTGAAAATGCCCATTTCAAGATAAATGAAAACATTAAAAAAAAAAAAAGGTTCAATCAAAACAAAAGGGGCTGCAGGGCATGCGCTGGGGCTTTGCTTGTTTTAAGATCTGCATTTGTAATTGATCATTATATTTAAGTGCAAAAGGAGGATTCTCTTTAAAGGAAGCCAATAAATTCAGTATTTTTGCTCTGATTTTCTTTCTATGTTCTTTTTATTATCACACAAAGGAGAAAGAAAAATGACCACATTCAACTTTACATATAAAAGCTTTTGAACAAAAGCTGTACAATTGCTTGTATAATCTACAACCAATTACATACTTCAATGTAAAAACTAGATCTTTAAGAGGATTATTGTCAAGTACAAATGTTAAAAACTAACCAAATTTCACCAGTAGAAGACACAAAACATTTCTTTTTTTCCTCCTTTGCTGTATTTTTCCTTGGCAGAAGGACACAGAATAGAGCAGCAGGTGCTACACCAACCTTTAAATCTCTTTGAAAGAAATACCCCACAGGCTGAAAGAGTAAAGGAGCTCTTGCAGCCATTCAATCATTGTCTTTTATGTCAGATGGTAAAGACAACTGTCAATTAACACACACAGTGGCAGTTTTCAGAAATTAACTGTAGTCCGCTTGGAGATGAATTCAGACACTCATTGAAGCAACAGAAAACAGTGAAATTTTCTTTTGTAAGCTACAGACATGAAGCTACAGACCAAAAAATAAACCTGAACCTGAGCGGCAGCCCTGCAAATCAAGTCTGCTTTATACAGCTAACTCTTTATAATCACTTACTTAAATAGCATGTTAATCCAAGCCAGACAAAAACCTAAAGATTATTAATAATTTTTTTTAGTTTCTAATGGTAATAAATAAATACCTCATAATGAATGTTGACTATTATTTGAGTTTGGATTCTGTCCATAAAAAAAAAAAAGGTAAATATGATGGTTTGTCAGAGTTCAAGGTATGTTTGTCCTGATCATTTTCAACACAATGTAGGTAAATCCCATGTTTTTGCATTCTTTATTGTGTGCCTATTTCTAGCTGTAACTGTTGCTCTAACCTGTAACTATTAATCAGCATGTGCAGGCCTGAAATCTCACTGATCTTCTAAATACCCCTAAACCTTATTAGCTAGTAAGCATCTAAAATAGGGTATGAGACTTCATCACAGTAGCTCTCAGAAGTAACATAGGTCAAACATCCAGCTGCAATTTGCCATCAAACTTTCTACCATCACAAGAGCATAATAAAGGCTTCAAGAAAAAATTACATTCGGAAGTTGGACTTATAGATTTGAGTAAAGAAATGAGCTTATTTGATGTTTCCAGGTCTGATTAATCAAAAATAAGTCCTCTAACACAATGGCTCCTGAAAGTTTAAAAGAAAAAAAAAAGGCGGGGGCGGGGGAGGGGGCAGAGGGAGGGGGATGGAGGGGCCAGGGGAAGAAAAGAAAAAAGAAAAAAAAGAAAAAGGAAGTATCACAAACACTCCAGCATTTTGGGGCCAGCCATAAGAGACGACTGAGTATTAACAAAGCACCCCAGGTAAGCAAATCAAACAGGCTTTTCTCCTACATCAGGTACATGCAATTACTATTCCAGGATGCAAAGGGGGGAAGCTATGACAGAGTAAGAATATCCTTATTCCAGAAGTCTGAAATCCCAGCTCATTTTGCCGCATCACATTGCTTATGTCAGACTAAAAGAAATCCAGAAAAAAATCTCACAAGCTCCCATTCTATTCACAATATCATGATTTTTAAGCTGTACTTGTGTGTTTGCTTTCTTTAGAAGCCTCCACTGAAATAGCGATTTTCTTGATTGCTTATAGCATCTAGTCCTGAAAACAACTATTTTGTTAATATCACTTACTATTGTCTTCACCTGAACACTACAGGAAAGCATACAGTAAAATGACTGGATGTATAAATAACATAATTAAAAAGAAAATACAACACAGTTGTATCTCAAAAATTGTCAGAGAATAAATAGTTTATTGCTGAGAGAAATATAAAACTGCTGGTTAATTAAATTTAATTACAAGTTAACCATTTATACTCCATTATAAAACGTATTAAAATGCCTACAGAAATTATAAAAAATAAATTGACCTGTCAAACCTGACTTGACCTGTCATACTGTCAAGGGTATTCCCAAGGTCTTTTCAGCCTCTTTTCCACTCTCTTCCACTTGGGATTCCTTTTATTTCAGCTGCCAAAAATCTAAAACTGCTTCTTATTTTGGACTATTTACCCAAGAATATGAGAAATTCAGAAGCTGGATTTACTGTGAATCACCTCATAAGATATCGTTTACTTCTAGGAGGAAGGAGGAGAAAAAGCCCTTGTCTCCTCTATCAGAATCTCTCCAAGAATCAAACTCTCCTGGTCTTGTACTTTCAACACCAGGAACCCTGTGGAGCTTACTCATGAAGGTACTTGTTTAGAAGCTGAAGGCTGCATTTCTAACAGGGTACGGATTAGCTTTATTTTGCCAAGAGAGCTCTCTGGATTAGTGTCTAAAATATAACATTTTACTTGGTAACTTTTGTTACCAGGTCTGGAGGCAAAGCTCTACAGTATGACGCTCCAGGTAACAACTGAGCTACTGTTCTGTCCTCCTGAACACATACATGCAAGCACCACATTGTCACAGCCTTCCACAACAGATGTAATATTCTTCAATGGTAGATAAAGAACTATTTGCAAAAGCAGATGAGACACCACCAGGTTTCAGAGAACTTGTTTGCAACTATCTCCTTATCCAGAGTCTGAAAATGAAATCATATTTGCACATCCAGCATATAAGGTAGCAAAATAGTGAAGATTTCTTCTCTGGAACTGTAGAAATATAATCTTTTAGAACACAACCACACAAGACAAAAATCACATAAAAGCAAAGTAACTTCTTCACTAGTCCAAATCCTGAAACTCAGAACTCAGCTATTACAAAACATTAAGGGAAGCTGCAGTAGCTAAAACGTTACAGCTCCTTAGAGCTGTAATGTTCATAGCTTTCAAAGCTATGTTTCAAAGCTGTGTTTCATAGCTTTCAAAGTCCCCAAATTTGTCTTTCATAGAATCATAGAATATCCGAGTTGGAAGGGACCCACAAGGATCATTGAGTCCAGCTCCTGTGTCCTCAGAGGTCCCTCCAAAATAAAAAAAATAAATAAATAAAAACCAGACCCTGTGTCTGAGAGCATTGTCCGAACACTTCTTGAACTCTGGCAGGCTCGCTGCCGTGACCACTGCCCTGGGGAGCCTGTCCCAGTGCCCGACCCCACTCTGGGTGCAGAACCTTTCCCTAACACCCAGCCTGACCCTCCCCTGTCCCAGCTCCATGCCGTTCCCTCGGGTCCTGTCGCTGTCCCCAGAGAGCAGAGCTCAGCGCCTGCCCCTCCGCTCCCCTCGTGAGGGAGCTGCAGGCCGCCATGAGGCCTCCCCTCAGCCCCCTCTGCTCTGGGCTGAACAAACCAAGGGACCTCAGCTGCTCCTCATACGTCTTGCCCTCCAGACCTTTCACCATATTTGTTGCCCTCCTTTGGACACTCTCTAACAGCGTTATATCTTTCTTATACTGTGGCGCCCAAAACCGCACAGACTACTCAAGGTGAGGCTGCACCAGCCTGCCAAGAAGTGCTACTAAATTTTATTACTTAGTTTTCTTACTTGTACATTCGGCTATTATTTTTAAATAAATAAAAATATTTCAAGTAGAAGGATCTTTGAGATAACATTAAGGTATAATATTGTCTTATGTCATAGCATCAAGGTTTCCAAGTAACTCTGATGAAAATTTCTATTCAATGTATAAAGCTCTCATTGGCGTACCTTTTCTTGAACTGGTGACAAGTACTTCCACACCCCAAAAGAACACTTCACCTTCCATTACTCCATCTCCTCTCTGAAATCATACCCACCAGCAACCCCAGCTTGTGAAGAAAACAAACAAACAAACAAATAAATGGATAGATAACAGCAAGTTTGCCTATTCCTCTGTGCCCACATCCACAGCTATCTTACAGAAAGAACAAACCACTGTTATAGAAAACAACTTGTCTTTATACAGACTTTCCAAATTAAAACAAATTGCATTCAAATATATCTCCCTCTGGGAACAAAACCAACAAAGAGTTTTGCCAAAAGAAAGGAACCAACATTGACTAAGTAAAATGCAAAATCTGGTAAAGTAAATAGTTGTCAAGCAGATGTAAAGTGTGCTAAAATCATTCATCTTTTAGACTGGTAATTCTCTTAGAGAAAGTAATTAGTATTCCACATCTCTGTGTTTGTTTTCTCTACTTACTCTGATATTTAGTATTGGTATTTTAACAGTTGTCATATCTGCCTTCTGAATTCATTGTCAGGTCTCATTGGAAAAAGAGCCCAGTTTTCATCTTTAAGGGGCTGTGGATACTGACAGTATCACTTCTGTGGACAACAAATGTATGCAACCTCCTACACAGGTTTACTCTGAACAACATTAAGAAGAGCAAAATGGTATTTGCAGTTGTGTTATGTTGCCCTGCTGGACTGCAAAAGATCTGACATCATGGGGAAGCACGTAATGCATTGCTGGGATTCATAAAAAGATTTCCATTTCTACAGCACTCTGAAAACGTTACACCTCCCCCTCTTCCTGCCCTGCGTAAGAGCTATATGACCATAATAAAGGCTTCTCCTTCATATTCAGCGGGCTATAAGCTTCATAACCAATACATATCATTTATGAGCCTTTCTTGTTAACAGCAACCACTTCACACAAAAAATAATTTAAAAACTTTCTGGTCCTAATGGCAGGCTTCTCTGGCAGCAGTAGTCCCTTCTTCTGACCCTCCCCATCTGAAGAGCCTAAGAATAAAACTTTCTCTAATGCAAAAGGCAGAAATAATATCCCAGCACATCCATCTAACTCTTATCTTTTGCCCAAGGGAACAGTAAAAGATGTGAAAGACGTTTTGGAGTGATATCGCTGAATTTTACAGATGTTATTCGTTACCTTTCCATAACGAATCTTAACAGGAAAACAAGACAATTAATTATTATTTCCATATACAAGAGATGTAATTACCAGCCCACAAAACAGATTACTATGTCTTCAGGCACAGCATGAATAGAAAGTCTGATCACAAGACAATGGAAGCCTCTCCTGCACAAAACCAGCCAACTACATTATTAAGAGTCCAACACAACATGTATTTGAAAGAAAAAGTTAAATTTAACAGGAGAAAACAGACAATGAGGTAAAGCACTTTTATATCTCTGACAGAAAGCTCTTATGCAATCCAGCAAAGTCCTCAACAATACGAGGTGCTAATATAAAAGAATTCCAGCATCAGGACTAGCCAGATCAAAATCCAGCAAGGCCCACATAAAGCTGTGCATACCGGGGAACCGGCTGAGTGTACAAACTGGAAATTTGTTTCGAGGCAATAAAGCAAATCCCAGATTTGACTGGTGCATACTGATGTTAAGCAGATCAGCGTGGCCCTCCAAAACAGAAGCCAGACTTGAAAGAAACAGGGGACTTCTAGCTCACCATTTAACTACTTGCTTGTTCTCCCATATCTGAATTGGCAATCTCTCATCAGTCCACAGCGATCTATCACAGAAAGGCAACAATATGACAAAGCACAGCAGAGGCTAGAAACTACATGCTGGGTATGGTGGACAGAAGCACAAACAAGTACACACCTTGACGACATTCTAGAAACAGTGGTGGACTGGGAAGGTGGGCTGGATCATTGTCTTTCAAGGTATTTCCCCTGCAAGGCAAAAAGTTACATATCTCGTCTTGCACAATCTAAACAGCAAGCCTCCTGAGATTATTTTGCTAACACTGGTTGGTACAATCTTTCCTAATGCTGAAGGGATAAACAGTTTGGGGGGATAGGTCTAATAAAGTTGAACGTTAAAATATTCTCAGATTTATTTTGCTGGACAGAGCCTTTTCAATCAGCCCAGTTCTTTCTCAGCTGATTTATTGGGCAACAGCTGCAATTAAGGCCACACAAAGAAAACCACGGCTCAGAAGACTATGCAAACAAAGAATAAATGCAGTTCTGGAAAGAGGCAGAAGGTCTGGTTCTGCCTGTGAACTGCAGGAGGTATGACTGCTCCTGAAGAATATCTGTGAACATAGAAGTAATCTGTTTTCACACCACTTTGCAAAAAGCCCAATCACTGCTAACACCAGTTTATCTTCACTACGGCTAGTAATACCACAAATCAATTGTACACGGGCCTCTGATATCAGTATCCTAAACACTGTATAAATTTTACCTTCTTTGGCAGGCTACATGATAAGGAAAGAAATTTTCATCCTGTTTACGTCAGCAGCCAAATTTTTACTAGTGTCAATGGGGCCTAAATTTGGTACATTCATAACACTGATAGGATTACCCACATCATAAGGGCTCTCACTGTGTTGGCAACATCAGCTAAGTTAGACCACTATTGGCAATAATGGCAAGTTCTTGTAAGATGAAATTTAACACTTTTATCACTTCTAAACCCAATCCGCCAGCCAATGCACCACTCATGGGCTATCTCTTATGAACTTTGTCTAAAGTTTTCATTACCCTCTTCTGGCAAACAGCATCCTCTCACGTGGCATTATATAAGTCAATGCAAAGGTGTGAACGAACTATGACTATCTAGACACAGAGTCATTTTTGTGCCAAATACAAATTGTATTTTCTCAGCTAAACTTTTACACCTGGTTACCACTGTCTCCTGCATCTTATATTCACAGTGACACATTTCTAGTATAAACTCAGATGCCTAAAAGGCTTTCGTCACCCCCTTCGCTATGGAACATCTTCAGGAAAAAAAAAAAAAAATCTGATCTGAACATAAACAGACAAATCATAAACAAAACCAACCATCCAAACTTCCCCATTATTGAACCTCCTCTGCAATTAACTTTTATTTGTATATTGCTTGAGTGGAATACAGAGAAATTACTTGCTCTGTATATTAGTTCCTTTGCAAAAACCTTTAACTAGAGATGAATTCAAAGTTGCACCCTGAAATATGCATGAAGCATTTCTCTTTCCATAGTTACTATACCAGCATGGGGACAGCTGCATATACAGTAATTGTTTTTTTTTGTTGTTTGTTTTTTTGGTTGGTTCATTGGTTTGTGGGTTTTTTTTTGTTTTGTTTTTTTTTTGCTTTTTATAACTTTCACTCAAGTTTTGCCATTACCAAAAATGCATTAATTCCCTACTTTCAAAGCATAAGTAGAAGAGAACATAAACTAAATTGCAAGCAGCAAGATAGAATATTAGTCCTCTCTTCTGTGATTCTGAAGAGTTATGCATGATCCACAAGGTAACAGAAAAAAGTATATTCCTTCACACTAGTATATCAAGGAACAGCATTCATTTCCACCTGTGCATACAATTACTAGGGAAATAAAGCCTAAAAAAGTTCCTGCCAGAAAAAAATCTGCCTGCAATTGGACTACACAGAAGATCCTGCAAACTGGAAGCATGCTCCCAAAATATTCATGTTCGTTTCATCATTAAAAAATAAAAATAAAAATAAAAAAAGGAAGGGGGGTACAATCTATCTAGATATCATGAAGAATGACTAGTCTTTTTTTAATTAAATTGTAAGTTAACACTAAGGGCTTCATATCCCCAACAATTATGCTTCTTCTTTAGTAGCCATGCAACTTTGCTGAATTCCAAGTTTTAACCCTGAGTTACACAACTATAAGAAAAGAAGATACAAGGCCCATACTTTTCAGCACAAGTATCTAAAAATCAGTTGAAATACTGCTTATGGTACTGACATACAGCGTTATTCATAGAGAGTATAGAATTGTCTTGGTTATGCTAAGTGAATTCTTTTTCTCCAAAATTTCTAGAAACTTTTTTTTTTTAAAGAAAAGGAACCTCTAATATTTACCCTAGTAATAAAGCATGTACTTTTCATTTTAATTCTCCAGCTCTACAGAATTAAAGTACTTTTAGATAAACATCCTAAATGTGAGGAAATGAGAGGCACAAACAGAAAACAGTGGTGAAGGGCAACATTCCACCAAAAAGTAAATGATCACACAACAAACACATAAAACATTTTCTATCCAGGCTTTACTATACATACTTTTTTTATATGCCCTCTAATGACAGTGCAGTAAGTGTTAAATAAAAGTGATACAAATTTATTCCAACATCGGTTGAGAATACTGAAATTCTGTGAAAAGCATTCACATAGTTCATACACAGTATAAGCAAGTCTGCAAATGAAAGAATGTGTTTCCCTTTGGCAAAAGAAAAACTCACCAAAAATTCTGACACTTCTCTCCCTTCTCCCTGAAATAGCCACGGAATAAAACCTGAAGAAAGATGTCTTTATGGCACTAAGTATACCTGACAGAAAAAGAAAAATGTATTCTTCAGTAGAATAAAAAAATAACTTCATGACATCCACATCAACATTTACACCTTTTTGTTGTACATTATTTTAACACACTCCCACAGACATTTGTCCCTTGAGTCCATTGACAAGGTTTCATGCTATTCACAGGCATTAAATCAGCCCATTCATTCTTTGCAAATAAGAAGAGATAAGTTTCCTCAGAAACATCTAGAGCAAAGGCTTTCCGTGACTCAGTCAAACTTGTACCACAGCAACAACCGTGAGCAGTTAGACTGGAGACACAGCACTGATATTTGAGGCACTGATTTGAGGGATTCTCAGTCAATTATTCCTGCATATTCTGTGCCTGTGTATTTGTTAATGTGCTAATAGTAGGTCCCTGTGACTTGCCAGTAAGATTTTCGTCCCACCTATTCATGAAAAACTCACAATCTAACAATGCCACCCTTGGGGTGAAATTAAAGCCATATAGGTCAGGTGTTATATGGGAAGGGAGCTCCTTATCAATTTGTGTCAGCTGATGAGAATTTTTGATGTAGAACACAGGAAAAAAGCATTAGGTAGTGGTACACCTTTTTCTTGAGCTATTCTGCTTGGACACTCATGTATACCAATTAAGTTGTATGATACAATACTTCTACTACAGTAACTGCTTGGAATATTTCAGTACTGTCACATAGTTAATCTAGATTTATAAAATAAACATGTCTAGTGAATCTGCTAGCAGGGAGGGAGGAAGGACAACCCTGCAGTTTGGCTCCAGGATTCGGATGCCTAGAAGTCTGATTCCCATTTCTGACACATTTCACATATGACACTAAAGAAGTAATTTCATTCCCCAAGGCTTGTTCTACTTCAGGAACCTGATTAGTATTGATCTGAGACTTAAATATTACTTTCTTACTCTTTTTTTTTTTTTAATCAAACTATAATTACACATCTGAGAGCATCCATTTTGATCTATTTGCGAGTTAAGAGAACTTACTGCTCTCAAAGATTCACAAAATTTCTTGTGCTGCTGTAGCCTGGTGGACTTTATCTCTCCAGATTACCATAACTGATGCTGTACAAGTTACATTTCAGCAAGTCAGATGTCTTTAGATTGCGTCCAATAATATCTGTACAATTAAGTGACTAACAAGTTTATGCAAATATAACTCAAGGCTTTTCTTACCTGCAGAATTTCTATTCAAAGTTAAAAACACATCAAAAAAAAAAAAAACAAAAAAAAACCATGTACACAGAAATTACTACATCCATATGCAAGGCCAACAGTTCAAAAAACCAGCAGAAACCTCTTGCAAAGAGGTAAAGTCTGACATCAGTCCATCCTTTACCATTACAGGTAGAGTAATGGTAACAACTCTTCAGCTCTTACCATTACAGTGTTAAAGACGCTGTAACTCAGAAATTCTTGAGTTCAAAAGGTTTAAACTATAAGTGTTAAATTAATATAGATTCCTCCATTTATGATTAATATAATACTGTGTATTTTTGTACAAGGGACAGAAATCATGACCATCATATACCGTTTTGTCATAGCCATCTAAAATCATATTCCTATAGTAAAATGCTTAAGTAAAAGTCCCAACGATGCACAACTAGTCTTACTGATTTTTAAATACTTTTGCAATACCCATGAAGTTATTGGCTCTCACTAAAGAGAAAATATTTAACATATTCTACATTCCTATAATGTAAAAAGTGGATTCAATATTTGGTCCTAAAATGTTCTCAGCAATTGGTGGGATGTGCCACCAAATTTCAGTACAGAAAGGATTTTTTTTTATTCCAAAGTTACATAAAAGAAAATAATAAGAAGAAAAGATTTTTAATGAATGTTACCATTGTATTCAATTTAGCAACATTAACAGCAGCAATTTATAACATTTACCAGAAAAACAGAGATGGGAATAACCAATTTAGTGAAAGTTATATTGTTTAATTAGAGATTTTACATGAGTTATAACAGGTGCTGTACCATTTATACATGCAATAAGATTTTTATGGCCTGGCATACTTCTACCCATTTTTCAGATCAGGTTGGTATGAAACATATTGTACTCATACCAAAAAAGTCTGATAAAATGAAGGCTGAATATTTTTATTTGGGATTAGTCTCACACAATATATGAATTTTCCTGCTCACACAATATATGAATTTTCCTGTAAACATCCAAATCAGCCCTATGTTTTAGAGGACATGTATTGAGTCTCTATGAAAGGACTGTAACATTTTCTGACCGATTGTTTCAGGAAACAATTGTTTCACCCACCACAAGATCCTTCACCCATCTTTTAGAAGACATCTTTGTCAAAAACAACACCTTTCCAACTCTAGGTCAGTATACGGAAACACGCATCTTAGAGGCAAAGAAACAAAAGAGATTTAAGAGATGGTTTTAGAGTACACAGTGTACAAAGCCGCCCCATTAACAGGAGAGTAACTGTGTCTAGTACTTTCTAAGAGGGTATCCTTTCTGGAAGGTGATGTTAATCACCTTCAAAAAACCTAACACATGGTGTCCCCTCTGGCACTTTGACCCAGCAAAGGCAGTATCCTACGGTTGACTTGACATGCGCTGGATCCAGCTGGCCCATCCATTCGCATGTGAGGGCTAGTGGTAAACAAAATATGGAACAACAGAGTTGTACCCATCTCAGTCTCTGTTTCACCCTGCATCCAATCTCTAGAAAATATATGGGAATAGAATTGCTTTCAAGAGTTCCGTGCTGCTTTCAAACTTGGTTAAAACTGGTTAACAAGTTCAATTCTTAGTTGCCAAAGGCAGGATGGTGCAGAATCACGTAGACCTCATGCCCTCAGGAAACTAAGAACAAAACGCAGAGAAATGGTTATCAAAACTCGATCCGTGCCTGCAAGCAAAAAGATAACCTCCAGTATCAGTTCCCGACTCATACTCTCCCACTGCCTTATTCTCGAAAGACAAGCCCCCAGCGGGGGGCAAGCCCAGCAGCAGAGCCTGCGCTGCCCCTGCACGCCAGCCGCTAGAGGACAACCCGCACAAAGGCTCGGCGGGCCTGCTTCCTTCCGAGGGAGGGCGGCAGCGAACGAACAGAGGCACGGGGCGGAGGGTCGTGCGTCGGGGGGGGGAAAACATAACCGGCCGGGAAGGCTTTCCAGCCGCGCCAGGGTTCAACAGGCAGAGGGTGTTCGCAGGCCTGTCAGCAGCTCACGATACGATCTGATCGCTATCTCGAATCCCGCTGGGAAACAGAAGGATGAGTTCTGCGCGGCAATTTTTCGAGCTTGGACAAAGGGGACAGGAACGCAAGCAGAGGTGACGCACCTCACAACCACCGTAAGGGGGAAAGGAGACTGGGCGATGTTTGGTTTTGTGGCGGCAGTCTGAAGAGGTTTTTTTTGTAATAGGAAAAAAGGATTTTCGACTTTAAAAAGGCTTCGAATCTTTATTATAATCGCAAACTAGGAAAAAAAAATCCAAATTGCCCAGACTCTCCTGGCTTTTGAAGGCCTGCCGCTGGAGCCACGCAGTGCCCACACACGGCACAGACGGGACCAAGGGCAGCGCCCCGCGACGTGACGTAACGCGACACGACATGACGTGATGTGCCGCGACATGACGTAACGCGACACGACATGACGTGACCCCCCCCCCCCCGCACAGCCCATCTCCCCTCCCTCAGGGGGACCCCTGCTCCCCCTTCCCCTGCCCCCCCCCACCCGCGATCGCGCATGCGCGCTTCCCCCGACCCCCGCCGCCCCCCACGCCGTGCCCGCCGCGGCCCCGCCCCCTCCCCGCGCCTTACCGCGCGGCCCGGCTCGCGCCGCCGGTTTGGAATTTTCGCGCGCTCCGCCGGCGGTGGCCCCGCCCCCTCCCTCCCCCTCATACACACACACTGACAGCGCCGTGCGCGTGCGCGGGAGCCGTTGGGCGGCCGTTAACGGTTACTGGCGGGAGGCCGGGCGCCCGGCCCGTCCCCAGAGCCGGATACGTGAACGGGGGCGGGAGGGGGGACGCGGGCATGCGGCCTGTGTGCGCGGCCCCGACGGGGGGTGACAGTGGCGGGGCGCTTGGCTCCGTGACGGGAAAACGTTTTTCCTCGCCCCTGGGGTTGTTTTCCACAAGCAAGTAGCGTGGGTACAGAAGTACAGTAGGGTGAGGAACTTTGGGTTGAATAAACTTCAAATTTGAAGAAAAAGTAAGATTTCTGTGGCTGGAATTTGTTCTGGTGGTAAAACGAGAAATACACACTCCTAAACTTGCCCTCAACTTGTTAAAAAGTGTCCGAGTAGTAAATAAGCTGCAAACACCCACGTTTTGTCATTTAACCTCTCCGTCTGTTCCTGAAGGAAATCCTGCTGAAAATAACAGCACTATACGGTTCGGCTATTTAGAGCAGTTTTGTTCATCGCCCCGTCCCACTTCCACTCTGACTTTTATTCACCTTCTCGCCATTCTTCCTCTCACCAGCTCGTCTTCATCCTTGCACTTTTTCCACTCCTGACCGTTTTAACCTCCAGATTCAACACTTGAGATGAAGAGCTGGTGAGAAACAGCTACAGTCTTTCTCCCTTTTTTTTTTTCTTTTCTTTTTCCTTTCCCTACCAACATCACTAGTCTGAATTTACAGGCTAATTCGTATTAGATATTCAAGAGGATTTGTCCTGCATAAATACAGGACCACTGCTGCTAAGTTGTTTTTCTCTTTGCAGTTTTCACCCATTTTAGCTGATGTCCTTAATCTCATTCAGCTTTCATAGTCTTCTGTTCAAATTTTGTGCAGTGTGTCATCTTTTCCAATCACCAGTGCTTTCAACTTTCTGTAAAATGAGACACAACCCCGTTCCGTACAAAGGCAAATTCAGCCTACCCTGTGCAGTAATATCTCCATGAGTCCTACGTTACTTTCTTTTCATTTTGTCTTATCGAATCACCAACACCTGATGAATTAAAAGGCTCGGCTGTGGAAGTTCCAAAGTACTTTTTTGGGAAACAGCAATTGCTCGTCAGGCAATCCACCAAGACAAACTGGCTGGGATGTTTCCCACACATCCAGCACATCTGCACAGCACAGCTCGGAGCTTTGGGTGTGACGCCCATATTCACACTGTGAGTCCAGTTCATAACTCATGCAAGTCTTCAATCATTCTGCTCCTTCCCTTTCTTGTCAAGTGAAAACACGGGAGAATTTATATTTGTTTTCTACCATCAATTGTGTTAACACTTCCTTAGATGTCAAGATTATTAATTATTTCATTGCTGAAACGTGTAACTGTTCTGGTGCAGTGAAATAAACTTGACTGCAAAAAGTTCGATTTTTCATGGTTCTGACTGGGTACGTTCCATAGCTGTCCAAAGTCTATTTCTATCCTGTAGTCACAGAGTAGCAAAAAGCTGCCTTAGTTAATCAGCTTGATATTTATACCACCAACAGAGCCAATTTTCTCTTTTCTATGCAAGAATCCTCATACCCGTTCTCATGCACACCCAAACATATGGCCAAAAATCATTGTAATATACCAGAAGCTGCTAAAAATAAATCCATGATTTAAAAAAAAAAAGGGCAAAAAAAAAGGCGCTAAGAAGTTACAGGCAGCGGTATAACATATGTATAAAAATAGGAGTAAATATCATAGCAAAGATGAAAGCAAATGACTTATATGCATAAATTCCAATAGGTGGAAAGAATACTTGGCACTTACCTTCAAATGACCCTTATTTTAAATACTCAAAAAATAATTGGCATTGATTTGAATAATGAATTAGGTAGTACAAATCAAGTGAATGCCAAGACAAATGTTATGTTACTTCAGACATTCTGTGTGCAGCTTGCCACTATCCTACCTTTAATACGTGCAAAACATCTGAATGTTTAAAAATATTATTAGGACCATTTCTCATAGCCTTGTCCTTTAATAGCAGGCAGTACTAAGCATACAGCTAACCCAGCCATCTAGTTTCGAAGAGGGAATTACTAAGAGTAAATCTTTGAAACTTCCAGAAATTATATGAAACTGATAAAAGTCACCAGAAATAGTACTGCTAGAAATAAAAATGCCATGACTTCAAGATCTGAACAGGAAGGGGAGGATATTCCAAACACGGGAGAGCTGCTGGCTGCTCCTATACAGCCGCAGCAATCTTGTCTTTCCTCGGGTACATTGCAAAAGCCCCTCATTAAGCTGAGCACTTTGATGAGATAGAGCAGATACCACACTTCGGTTAAGGGCAAAATGTCACCATTTGTCTTTTGGCCGGTATTAATTTGGTAGGAAAGAATCCCCTGTTGGGAGACAAGAAAGAAATACATCTTTGACAGGTGTTGGAAAACAAAACAAAACAAAACAAAACAAAACAAAAAGCCCCACAGCTGTTTGAAGCTGCTCAGAGGCTTGGAATGTTAGAATAAATACTGGGGGAGATAGATTAATGGGACACACTGCAGGTGAGACACTCAGAAGGTGTGTGGTAAGTATAATTTATCAGTGTGCATCAGTGTGTATACAATATGTTTCGTACACGTTATGGTCATGAGCTAAAGAACATGTGCTGCTTGAAGGACTGGAAGAGCTTCTGCCTATGGGAAGTCACAGTACCAAGCAAAATGCCCTCAGGCACTGTACCTGAAGTAAACATGCTAAGTATCTTCAGGTAAGACCACGTTTAGTTCAAAATGGTTGTTTTGAACAAGACAACAAGGAGTTAGCATATCCACTGAATATGTATTGTTGTCCGTTATGGACTGACCTGGACCTGCCTGAGTATTAGCCTGGCAAGCATAGTGTCAAAAACAGTCAAAAGGCGTCCTTTCCTTCCAGAGAAGACCACAGTGTGTAACACACATACACATAATTGTTTTAAATGCCTATCTATGTTTAGAATCATAGAATAACCTGAGTTGCAAGGGACCCAAAAGGATCATCGAGTCCAACTCCTGCCTCCACACAGGACCCTCCAAAAATCAGACTTTATCTCTGAGAGCATTGTCCAAACGCTTCCTGAACTCCGGCAGGCTCGGTGCTGTGACCATGGCCCTGGGGAGCCTGTCACAGTGCCCGACCCCCCTCCGGGTGCAGAACCTTTCCCTAACACCCAGCCCGACCCTCCCCTGTCCCAGCTCCATGCCATTACGTATACACATACAGCACAAACCCTATCAACTCTTTAGCTGGGGAGCCTCTGCAAGGTTCTGAAAAATTGGCCTTGAATACGCCAATGGTATTTTATGCTCCTTAAACTGGGCCTTAGGAGTTCTCTTAGTATCTATTTAAGCGATGCCCTTGCTGTTTCCCAGTCTTGTGTAAAACGTATGTTCACAAGAACAAAATTTGGAAATTATGCCATGTATTGATCATTTAGCTAATCTTGACACTGTCAAGACTGTCGTAATTTGTCTCATTGCATATCTTTTCAATATGTGCATTTTCAATATGCACATTGCTTCACCAAGCTGAAGTATTTAGCTTGGTGATTGATTATGTTTCTGTCTTTATAAACTTCCTCGTGGATTCATATCCTGAGAATAATTCCTATCCCTGTACCTATCTGCACTCTCAGCAGGTGCTGTAGAGAAAAACATGAGTGAAGTCAGTCATTCCCAAGACACCGAGAAAGCAGCAAGACATAAAAATCTTCCATGACATCCCGCTGTTGTTGTGGAAAGGGCAAACACTTGATGAATACTGAGCCATTTCCGAAGTTTGGTCCCCAGGAACTAAGTGCGGCGCATAGAAGCCGAGAGCTTACTCATTTCTGTGATATTCCCTGTTGATACGCCGAAATGTTTCTGGGACGTATTCGGAAGGAGCATAAAATACTTGCTGCAGAATGGAAAGTTAATGACTGAGCCTTGACCTGTTGTCTCAGTGACAGCTGTTACCAATATGAAATACTTCAGTGAGAACTTCAGTTTCATGTATGGGACTATATTCCTTCTTGCTGTACATAAAATATACAGGCGAGGTGTTTACACATCCTAGAACCTGAAAAGTTTTAGCAAAATTTAAGATAGTAAAAAGGGAAACACCAGTTTTATCGCCACCAAGCAGGAGTCAAAATAACAAATCAACAAAATGTGATAAAGATCATGCTTGAACCAATTTACAGAGATTTGGAGGTGTGGGAAACTGCCTGTTCAGAATCAAAATGCAGCTACAAAACTTTATATTCTCTCGTGACTTACATCATTATTCAAACTCGTGTCAAGTTATGAAGCATTAAATCTTAGAAAATGAAGTTACCAGCATAATTAAAAGTACATCAGTGAACTCTAAAACTTCACCCACTGAAAATCTTTAGTATATTTTTCTTTTGCAAACTTGATTATTAAAAATGAGATTATCAAATTAAGAAATTACATTTCAGTGAATTATTTTTTCTTCACAATTTAAATGCATGCACAAGAAAGCTGAGCTCTGCCTGAAAATAAAATTTCAGACAAGCCCACAGAACTGTAAAGCGTTACAAGGGAAACAGTTTGTAAGTTCTTATTCCGTTAAACACAAGAAGTTTGAAATAAAACAAAAAGCAAAATTCACTCACGTGAAAGGTACACCTCAAATTTTCATAACATGATAGAAATCACTAACTGAGATAAAAGCAAAATATTGCCCTATATTTCCCTGCTAAACGAAAAATTCAGCAAAACAAATTGTCTTTTCATCTGTAAGTCTTTCCATCAAAAATCACCAAAATCACCATTAAAAACCAAAGAAATCCAAAGTGCAAGGAATGCAAAAAATAAAATAAAATAAAATAAAATAAAATAAAATAAAAATAAAATAAAATAAAATAAAAATAAAATATAAAATAAAATAAAAATAAAAATAAAATATAAAATAAAATAAAATAAAATAAAATAAAATAAAATAAAATAAAATAAAATAAAATAAAATAAAATAAAATAAAATAAAATAAAATAAAATAAAATAAAATAAAATAAAATAAAATAAATAAAATAAAATATGCAGGAAAAGAAGACTGGATGGAGAGACAGTAAGAAGATATATCTCTCAGGCTTAACCCATTCTCATACAGTCATCTTCAGCTAATCAGTTTAGTAAATTGCCTCCGTGGTCTGCATTTTTCAGCATTTGCTGAATGTTGTATGTGATCCTTTGCTCACAGTCAGATAGGCCAGTTCGCTAGCCTAACCTTCATGACTTTGGGAATTATGTGTTTCCTCAGCGTAGCAGATCCCTGCCTCACAAAAACAGTCCCCAAGCAGGGATTATTTTAAAAATGGAAAAGGTTTTCATTTACTGAGTATTAAAGTAACTACCAAAATAGTATAGCAACTCTGTAGAACTGCATTCATCGTGTTGTTGGTCAAAACAAGGTTGAAACAATACAGGTCTGCGGCCAAAAAACAAGAACTGCAATTTGTGGATTGCTTGCTTTGCCCCCATGTTTTCTATATGTTAACTGAAACCTCATATTTCTCATTCCTTCGTTTAGTTTATTGGACACTACAATATGGTGCTTCTTTGACCTCCCAAAGGAAATATAACTCCAATATTCCAGTGCCTTCACTGCTTCTTTAAACAGTTTGTCATCCACACTCCTTTGCCTGCAATATTCATAGTTGCAAATCTCTGGAATGCACTCTTTCATAAATCTCCTCTCAGTTGTTTTAGCAATCCTTCTTCCTTTATTGGTATTAACCTTTCTTTAACCTTGTCTATCTTCAGATTTAGTCCTTTCCTTATGACATCCCAGACAAAATATCAATTTGTTTCCTATCATTCTCTCATTAAAACAGTGTTCCTTTGTTTCCTTAATTTCCTCGCCGCCTTAACTGAGTATTTACATTGGATCACTTTAAAATATTCTATAATCTAATATGGTGAATCTGATTCACAACTGATAATAATTTACATGCATATAATGCATACAGTTAAAACGGCTTTACACAGCTTCATGCAGGCCCGTAAAGCCCAGTTTAAAGTCATTGATTCAGATATCTCTACAAAGGAAAGATGGGTATACAAATACATAATATGTAATAAAATAACAAAGGCAGAAAAAAAAATGTATTGTGATACAGTTGAGTATGTGTATCACTAAATCACAAATCAATAAATTCAACATTAGTTGTGTTGAATTATCCCAGATCTGAGTGGGAACTCAGATTAAGAACTAAGGCTAAGATCACATATAAAATAAATCTAAGAGTATTACAAAATACAAAGTAAGAGAGAAAAATCTTGTAAGGCTGTTCATGAAATAACCACAGGATTAAAATACAGAGTTGGTTGCTCCATACAGAATTTTATGAATTTTGGAAATAGCTGCTTGTTTCCTGTTTCTCTCGTCACCCACAATGTCACACCCTTTATTTTCTCTTGGTGGTGACCCTGGAAGCTTGCTCAAGAGCTTTAACCCAGCCTTAGAATTTAACTATGCATTGCCTTACAGTCGTGTACTTTCATTCCATAGGGCATATATGAACTCTAAGAACATCTACAGCGTTGCTAGAAGCTCTTTTGTATTTAATCTTGTAAAACAATTTTTTGTCATGAAATAACATGATATCAGATAAGGATACCAAGCTGAATTCCCTCACCACTAGGCTGTACAACAAGGGGCTCATGGGGACCTGAAGGTCGTGTAAGCAACCATAATTCTTGCCCACAAAGCTCTTATCAGAAATCCACTAGTCTGGGCAGAGCATTCAATAAAGACATTGTGGACGAAGTCCAATATATTAAGCTGTGAGATGTCCATACTCCAGGTGCTCCTCTGTTCTCTGGTGTCGGGCTGCCCAGCCGTGAAGGCAGGGGTGTACAAGGGAGCCTTTCAGCTACCGGCACCTGAGCTAGCGTAAGCCGCAGAGCCTGCAGTGACCGATAATGCTAGCATAAGCAATTCTGCACCCATGAATAACAGCTCAGAGCTACTTACCCATGGGCTACTACTGCAGACAGGTAACCTAGATTGCTATACTGGTGGCCTGATCCACGATGCTAATTTCTTTTCTCCTCAGCTAGTTTGTACAGATGAAAATGGAAAAATAATTAGTATTACCAATCCTAAAATGTAAGCATTTAGAAATACTATTTATTCTCTATTTCCTAAATATCAAAAGTCCTCTTACTTTCTCATTAACAAGGCTCTTACTTCAGGTATTCAGATTGTACAAATTGACTGAAGAGACAACTAGATTTGGAGTAACTCCAGAAATAGGTGGTATTTGACTGTAAGAGAACAGTGGTAGTAATCTTTTCACCCATGATCTCCACCTATGCCTGAAAGTAAAATCCATCCAGACTGACCTTACCGAAAAGCTGAAGACCTAAGCATCCATTTCTGTCCTATCTAGAAAAGTTACCCTCTCTCACTGAAGCCACAGTGCCTTGCATACCATAGGGCAATAAAACCATATTCAAAATAAATCTATTGGGCAATGAATTTTGTGAAGAGTGCACTGGAAGAACAATGAGTCTTCTGGCTGGCTAAAGACATTTACTTCCTTCCTCCAAGTGGCAATTTTTCCCCATCTGTTAAATGAGGATAGTGATACTGGCATTGTAAGATAATCTAGGAACAAGGGCTAAGGAACGTGATGTAAAAAATCATTCCAAGCATTATTGTAGAGTCAAAAAGATAGCTGAAAGATAGCCAGGAAGCCTGGTTCCTCAGAGTCATCGTTAACTGGCTTTATGATTTCTAGGAAGACATTAACCTTCAGCTTTCTCATGTGCTAACTAAACGCCACAAGGCCATAGTTAAAAGTAAAAAATTCAAACTATCAGTAGGAACTTACAGGGGGAGGCATCCAGGATGCAAAAAAGGCTGCTGAAAAGGCGGTTTCCAGTGAGTATAGTTACTGGAAACATACAGGATACATGTTTTAAATGCGGTAGTATGTAGCTGTACATTATAGCATAGGAAAGGCTGCAAACAAGTAACTAAGTTAAGGAGACATCATCTGTCGTTAGTGGTTCCAAATTCCTCACTATTCAAAACGAATGTAGGGGATGCAGCATTGCTCGTCACCTCCCAGAAATCCACTCCAGGCTTCAGGGGTGCAAGCCAAGCTGCTGACGGGAGCAGGTGGCCAAAAGGACCAAGGGCTTGACCCCCATCTGGATTTTTTCTCTGGCTGCAACAGAGAGGAGCAAAAACTCGGTGGGATGTGGCACCTCTGTTGTCAGCGGAGCCCTTGAGCTGACGCTGCCATCTGGGTGATTCACGCTTCACCAGGCACGCTCTTCAGAGGGGGCTGCTCTGTACCCCTGAGAGAAATTACAAATGGAGCATGATCAAACCATGCTCTGGGTCGTGCCGATGCACTAACATGCATGGGAAAGGCATGCGACAACTGGTCTGTAACTGGGAAATGGTGTGATAAGCATTTATCATGTAATAAGTTAATTCTAACTAAGAAACAGCAGGGAGAAAATACAAGAAGTAAGTTCTTTTAAGAAAGTCTGTGAGCACTGAAGAAAAGGTTTTAAAATGTCATTTTGGTAGCTTTAACAGCACACAACTTAGAATTATAGAAGAATCTATATTCAGGAAACTTGTAACTATATAAGATCTAGAAAAGTCATTCTAGGCCAGTTACAAACAATGATATAATTGAAAAGATCGCAACTGTGCTACATTGTCCATAAGAACAACACCATTTTTTCT
Source organism: Anser brachyrhynchus (assembly GCF_964034855.1). NCBI lineage: Eukaryota > Metazoa > Chordata > Aves > Anseriformes > Anatidae > Anser > Anser brachyrhynchus. The sequence continues at coordinate 39,779,148 of NC_137697.1, forward strand.
GTCAGCTGGGTTTGAAGTTATGTACAAGTGATATCTCAGGCAGCTTTGTGCTCATCATCAGTTTTTCTTCATATTCACATGATAAAATTCCTGAGCCTGCATGTGCCAAAACTCATTTCTCATATTAAGTTTAGGACTGTTGCAGTATTACAATTTTAAAAGAGGCTGGTCTAATGGTGGCTCTTTAGGAGTTTGCTTCAGGCTCCAGAAACTCTGTTCTTCTGCACAGCACAGCTGCATGCCCAGCAAAACCTGTACAGCCTTTGCTGGTAGCCTGGCAAAGCAGTTGGTCCTGTGCTTCACACCAGGCACACCATTCCCGCACGTGAGAGCGCAGATGATATGCATGACACCCAATGCAGGCCTACCTGGCTTTCCAGCATCAGGGTGAAATTTCTCAGCACCTCACTAAACCTTGTGGTTGAGTGGAAAATGATGGCCTGAGTCTTTGACCACGTTGCTGGCATAGAGCAAGCCAGAAAATCTGGCTTTCAGCCCCCTGATTCCTCTGCTTTATCGGTCACTGGGTCTGTCTCTTCATCCTTCTGGTTATTAATGTCTCTGCATTAATGTTGCTGATGACAGGGAAGAAATTAGACTTACTTGGTCCAGCTTAGCCTGTTCAGCAATGAGATGTTCCCTCCTAAATCCCCTGCAGCACGCAGACATTGCAAGTAACGCTATGCTTCCTTAGATGTAGTACCCATATCATAAGACTTAACTGCTTACTAGTTACATGAGCATATATATTTTTTTTTTCTCCATGTAGAAGCTCTGGTGGGAGATGTTTGAAGACTTCTGACTTATTTCCCCAGGGGATAGGTAAATGTCCATTAAATTCAGATCCTCTTAACCAAAAGCCAGGGGTAGAAGAAGGTAATGCTTCTCTAGCCTATAGCCAGAATCAGCCGTGGCTGGCAGTCAGACAACCCTAAGGATGTCTAATTTCTCAGAGACTTACTGCGAAAATGAATCTTCTTAGTCCTGTCTATTAACAAAACAAGCTATTTTCCCAGCAACAAAAATCACCTTGGCTTACTTTTTTTTTTTTTTTTTTTTTTTTTTTCAGAACCCTCAGCTTGTAAATACTTTGGAGTATTTTGTGAAGGAAGGTACTATGTGCATTTAACAATAATTATGTTTTCTCTGCTAACAGCTATTTAGAGTCCAGGTTGACTTGCAGTTAACCAGTAACAATCAAGGAACAGAGCATTTCCTAAGAATTAATGACTGACTGGGCAGCGTTTAAAGCCTGAGGTACAGCCAAAGGCTATTAACTCCAGCTGGTCATTAAAAATCCTTCGGAAATACCTTGCTCTAAGGTCAGTATTACTGTTAAAACAAATGTAGGCAGATGGATTTATTTCATGGATTGCATTTTCAGTTGGTATGCAGAGGGCTTTTCTGGAGAATTTACACCTTCGTAACATTAACCAGCCAATTACTTGAGTCACCTCTCAGCATTCCAGTCTTCATACACTTTTAATTATACTTATTATGAAGAATGGAAGCAGAGCACTCTGACTTTTCAGATCAGTTTATATGATTATCATTTCAGATCTCTTAGCAGACATGGGATGTTTTTTGCCTCCCAAGCAAACAAACAAAAACATTGCAATGTACATACATTTGCCAAGAAGTAAGGACTCCATCTTCTTCTCCTCATTATCTAATGTGTTTGCACAAAGACATGATCATTCAGAATACCAGCTGGCCAACAAGCCGAAATGAAAATTTAACAGAGGCAGGATTTTATAGGCTTTAACAAGGGCCTATAAATAATAAATAATTCCATTTAAAACATCTTCTGGGGAGACAATGTAGTAGCAGAAAAGAATTCAAGAAAATACATTTGGAATTGATTTGCTGGAACAGAAAAGGAGCATTCAGTGGAAGTATTCCTGCTCATAAGTGGAGATGGGAACTGCACAGTTTTGAATAAAAGAGAAATTGATTTAAGCACTACAAACTACTGAATAATTCTTGGGTCTTATGTTCCTAACAAATCAGTTATCTTTCAGGATAGCCATCCACACATGGCTTTTTACTTTTGTAATATTCTGATTCGAAGGAAGAAAGAAACAACAGTAAAAACATAAAAACATTGCTGAAATATTGCTACTGCTGGGGGACAGGAGGAGGAGAAGAAATTCTGGAAGTTTCGTAGGAAAAAACCAAACCAAACCAAACCTGTTTTATGCATTTGTACTGTGATACCACAAAGAAGTCCTGGTACAGATAAGGCTTTCAATCTTCCATATCGCCAATTGTATAACATTTGAGTCTGTAATCTCACTGATGATTTTCAGACTAAAAGTTAGACTACTTACCTGGAGCTTCCAAGTTTGGCCAGTGCATAAAGTTAATTCCGTTTTTGTCATATAAAAGCCTGCTATTTCACCAAAATTTCACTCCCTGAATGATTACCATTTCAGAGAGGTGGCAGGGCTCCGAGCTTTGGGCTTCGACTTCAGCACTTAATAGTAAGATGAAAGTGAGTATCAACAGATCCCCTGGTAGCTGTTGTTGGAATCACTGTCAGTAAACAGGGCAGTTCTCAAAGCTAGTCCTCCTGCTGGGCAAACAATGTTTCAACTGTGAAAATAATTATTATTTTCTTACAGCGCTCAGAGCTGCAGAGCACAAGATAATTCCAGCAGTTCCGTCAGTGTCCTCTTGTGCTAAAAATCTCATGTCTAGTGAAATACTCTTACAACTGTTTGCCTTTTCTCTATACACACATACACCCCAATACCCTTTCCATCCTATTTTGATATTATTTCCACTGACATAAAGGTTTCTTCTATTTCCAGCTCAAAAACTTTTCACCGTCCCAGCAATGTGCATGTATGTTATCTGAAGGCTTCTGAATCTCTCAAACCGAGCCTCTATTGAGGTTGGTAGGATTCAGAGCGAGTCCTAAGGCACAAATCCTGTAAACAGTTACACATCTGCTTAATTTTACAGACTTGAGAGTCCTCTGGGAGTTAAGCACTTAATAAACATTTGCAGAATTGAAGCTTAAGTATTTTTTATTGTAATACATTATTATGCATATAGGAGTATGATCATATCCTGTGATGCTATTGTCTGCTCACAATGTAAATTTTCCTTCTCTGCCACCAGCATCTGATGGCAGTAGCCAAATGCAATCCATGAAGCCAGCCTCCCAGCCTGAATTCAGGGCAGTCTAAGAAACTCAAGTTTCTGCAACAGGAAAAAAAAGGCACTTTCCTAGTTAAGGCTGAAATAGTTGCAAATGCTGCTTGTGCCTGGGCATGAATTATGGACTTTTATACACTGTTTGGAAATCTGTGCTTTTAGAGTAAGAGACAGTGTGTATAAAACCAAATTTTGTCCTTCTAAATGTGCTTTCGAGATGAAACATCCACCCCTCCGACATTAACTGGATAAGTTGCAGCAGTTAGAGTGAAAGGATGCCAAGACTAAACTATTTACTTAAAGGATTCCAATTTGTCCAAGCACCAAATGGTTTAAGTCTCTCAACCAGACAATTAATAATAAAACCACCATTCCAAAACACAATTTAGCACCCCAGATATATACCCGAGTTTAGCACTATCTGATTGTCGAACATGTTGCACATTGCTCTGAACAAAAATTTCTCACCAAATGGATAGCTTCAACCCTGAAATCCGTACCAGACGTTCAGAAGGGATACTGGCAAAAGATATAAATGCCTCTAGGTTTTATACTGCAGTTTATCTTTCTATGGACAAATAGAAAAAAAAAAGTCTTTGAAAATACATATATATATGTATTCTTTTCTTTTTTTGTTGGGGTATCCCAAGAACTAACACTTTTCCATACTAATCAGGTTTTAGGCAGAAGTCTTTCCTTGTGAGCATAGCTACATGTCGCTCGACTGGACATAAAGTGTTTTTTTTTTGTTTGTTGGTTGGTTTGTTTTTCCTAAGATGAATACATTGCATCAAAATAAAAAGAAGCCTTCTCATGGCACTACAACTTAGCATTTGTTATTTGTACATTACCTGACACCCATTGAGGTGGCTCGGCTCAGTAAGTGTCACAGTTTTTAATGTGGATGAAAGATGAAAATAGGGGCAAACCCAAGCGAAAATCCAAGTGAAAAACACAATTGAAAATATATGACCAATATGGAGGTCCGAAGCAAAATGCTGAAAACTAGAAGTGAACACAAATTTCTGTATTTTGACAAAATAAATGCAACCACTGCAGGAACTTTCAGAAGTCACAGGCCTTACCAAGCAGCATCCACTAAATTCAGTTCATAATTTCAGACGAAAACAAATTGGAACAGTCGAAGCTCACGCAGCAATGTGGCTGGGTTTCATGAAGGGTTAAACTAATCTATGCACAGAGATCCTGGGCTTAACTGCGGCAACAGAACCACTAACCCAAAACAACAGGTCAGGTGTATGCCTAGTGGAAGGAGGAGTTCTGGAAGGTAGTGTGCACATGTTGGAGTCACTGCAGCATTTCACGGGGAAAGCAGAGCATCCTTGCTAACGGGATTCCAAGTATGCTTTTCTTTATTCCCAGGGACTTCCTCAGATCTATCTGTATGCACCTTAAAAATGTTAGAGAGAACCTAACAGGGGCACTTTCACATTAGACTCCTAGAATGAGTATAAATCATTACATATAGCAGCATACAAAGGCATACATTTTATAGAGACAGAGTCTTCTTTCAACAGCTTGCAAACAACACGCAGTTTCAAATTCCCATATTCCCTAGAGTGCTGTACACCGTTGTCCCCTGGCGATGATAATAAACTGCTTAAATGGGCACGCACCTAGGCAGACCAGTCTTATCAGAGGCCTTGGGAAAGAGGACCAGTATTCTGGCTATGTTTCTGCTGACCCAGTGAATGCTTTTTCAGCAACAAGCTTTGCAACACATACGAAGCTGTAGAAGTAAATATCTGCTCAGACTACTTGATCTAAAGCCTCTGCACATAGCGTAAATCCTGCTGTCAGATTTGCACGTTCACTTCAGCTCATCTCTTCTTAACTAGTTACAGAAAAATCCTTCCCTGGTTCCTCTTTCCATGCTGCTAAGCATGGAACTGATTTCAGGGAAAATTTCAGCAGAGCAGAATTAAAATCCTAATAAAGATATAGGGGGGACTTTAAATCAAGTGCAATTGTATGAAGCTGAGAGTCACACATTTTTTTATTAGCCTAAAAGATCATGCTGCCAGTCCTTTCATCAATTTTCCAGTTACAGGATCACTCAAACTCCAGCCACACTGAACAAGCAATATTTAGAAAACCTCAGTTATAATGAGTTAATCTCTGAAGCTATCGAGGTAAATAATCCAATAAATATAGTAAAAATTTTGTTTAATATCTTATGAGGGGCAGATCAGAGATCTATGTTTTCCATTAGAGTGGCAGAATGGATCTTAATAAGAGGGCCTTATTATGGAATATGCTTCAGCTCAAAACTCTGCAGAGAAAATGCCCTGACCCTATGCATTGTTTTAGGAGATCATATTGGATCAAAGGTGCACTGAGATGTGGAAAGTCTGTGACGGATGAAAGGCTTAGATTTTATCAGTTATTACAAGATATAATCAAAAAGAATGGGGAAGGATTCATGGCACACAATAAATAGGATGTGTAGGCATTTTTAATTTTAAAAAGAGATTAAAGGACTCTTCAATAGCAGCGTGCTGCGTAAATTACTTCAAACCGTTTTGATTTTCATATATTTTTGAAAGACAATACAGCTACCTCTGTTCTCCTGTGACTGCAGCACTCCTGAGAACGCAGAGCAGCGGCTGAACAGATGAACAGATTGAATTTAAGCCATGATTTACAGCAGTGAATGTTTCCAGAGCCCACTTCCTTTGGAACAAAGCGTAGCAGAAAAGAAAAGCTTTGATAACTCTTTCCTACCTCTGTAGGGTGGAACAAAGGGGCCATCATCCAACACAGAAACCACAGCTGAGTTCTCAGCGCTCCAGAAATTTTGGTGACCTCTTTTGGTGCCTAAATAAAATTGTATAGACCTGGAGAGACCCACAGGGAAAACCGAAGCCAGACAAGCCTTTTAGGAAGGCAGAATTCCCTATCCACTTGCTGCAGTTAACTGCGTCACAGTGCATTTCTCTTTCCTGGTTGCTTTGAAGAGGTGTTTTGCTCTCGAAGCTTTAGAGAAACAAATGTTCAAGATGTTAACTCAGTGAGAAGTGTTCCTTGTCACAGACAGTAGATGTGCACTGATGAATTTGAAAGCAGAATCTCTGAAGTTAAAGAATATGCTTAATTGTATGGTGTTCCTAGCAAAGTTATACTCTTACTGACAGCCTATCGTGACATCCCCACACCCCATTTGCCTTTTAATTCCTTGCTTATAAATAAGATGACAATTACAAATTTGATCTTGCAAAAAAGAAACCACTTTTAACCAAAACAGGAAGAAAGGTATAAAATTCATTCTTTACCACTGGTGATTTTAATATAGCAGAGTTTTGTAAGAAAAGGCTCTAGGACAGCACTGTCCCCTCCTTTTTTTTTTTTTTTCCCCCTTCTTTTTTTTAAGGGTCATTCCAAGCTATGAAGAAACTGACAGCAAAATGGGCAAAGTGTCAAGTAAAGCACATTTATGAGAGAACATAGCCTCCGGGACGCCAACACTTGACTGCTCTTAGGTCTGTGAACTGTAAGTGCATTAGCTTACCCCTGTGATGGCAGCCCCTTTCCTCTCCAACTGCCTTAATCTTCCGTAGTATTTATCATTATTGTAACGTAGGGCTCGGAAATATAATATTTGGACCGAACAGATAACTATCCCCTGCTTTTAATGAGTATTTTACAAGAACTGATTTCTTATGACGCAAAAATAAAGACCTTGATGTTACATTTTATTTCAATTGCAAATGCATTGATTTCCAGTTTGTGCATCCCATTTTGTTGGTCTGTTCCAAAGTTCTATGAGTATTTTAAGTTTCTGAATACTTTTAAGTAGAGAAGGTGGATTTGATGGCTTTAAACTAAAGCTTCACTCAGAGGGTGGTGAGGCACTGGCACAGGCTGCCCAGAGAAGCTGTGGATGCCCCATCCCTGGAGGTGCTCAAGGCCAGGCTGGATGGGGCTTTGGGCAGCCTGGTCTGGTGGGAGGTGTCCCTGCCCATGGCAGGGGGCTGGAATTGGATGGCCTTTAATGTCCCCTCCAACCCAAACCAGTCTGGGATTCTGTTCTACGGTTGTGTGATTCTATTATTTGTTCTTATGCTGTTTTTCATTCACTTTTCTGTACTTTTACATTGAAGCAGTCCCAATTCCCCACAACTGATCCCAGCATCCCACTCCTCCCAAAGTGATGCTCCTATATCAGAAGTCCCCTGCTCCTTCTAACCCTTCCCCTCCTGGCTCAAGCCCCTTTCACCCATCCCCAGCCAAATCCCCGATGCTTCCCAAACCTTCCTTGCCACTGCCTGAACACAAAGTTGGGCCCCATGGCCACTCAAGGGAATACTGCTGCTGTTACCCATAATTTGGACCCAGACAATGCTCTTTCTGGCATTTTTCTCCCCATCTGCCACCCTTTTATTGGCTTTCACGGCTAGCCAAGTCCATTCATTCTTTCAGTTCTTTTTGACCAGATGTTCAGGGATTAAAAACCACACACCAAGCCACATGTACCACAAATCCCCAGAGAAAAGCCAGGAAAAGCCTTTGTGGCACCCCGACCCCCAGGTGTCCCCTAAGTGATGGCTTCCTATACACCCCCTTCTGCAATGCTCTGTCACGAGGTCTTCGAGAGCCTCTGCTTTTTGACGTACTTAGCCTCTTAGGTGGCACGTGAGGAACAGTATGATGGTTAATAAGGGGATGTGTGCTCCTTGCAATAGGAAAAAGGCTTCCGCAGGGCCACAAACAGCTGACACAAAAAAAATTCTGACACAAAATTTCAATGGGAAACAATTAAGCATTTGTCCCACTGTCTGTGCAAAGGCGACCTTAAAGGGAAAGGTATTTTCTCTGAGGCCAGAGAAAATAATTTTAAACGACACAGTGGAGTGTCATCAATTCAAAGCCTTTATGTATATGTATAATGTATAATAAGGAAACTAACATGTATAATAAGGAAGCTAACAACCATTTCCAATAAGTCAGTGTCCTTCCATTCTTCCTGGTCCTACTTGTACCGTGGAGAAATGAATCAACGCAACAGGAGTATGGAAAGGAGGTCTAGAGACTCCCATAGTCTGTAGGGCAGTGTGGAAGAAAATCTTTAGGAAGAGTCAGGGAAGCCAGCCCCCAGATTGAGACAGTCTTCTGAAGCCTCTTCATCTATGCTTCCCTTCAGGATTTTGCCAATCAACAAAAATTAAAGCAGAAGCAGAGTATTAAGAGATGTCCAACAGGGTCGTCGACCCCAAGAAAATTCTGAAACCCCAGGTGCAACTTCCTGCATTTTGCAAAACTTTTAAAACATTTCAGGACAAAAAAGCACATGCAAAAATATGAGCCTACCTGGTATTTATCTTGGACTCCACGCTAGAATAACTTGCCAGTAGCAAATTCCACACACTGAAACCACAGTTCTTTCTACATGCTCGTGTGTTTCCCATCATACACACACACACATAGACACACACACGTTGCATAGAAAAACATTGAAAAAGCCAGCATCAACATTATAAAAAATATCCCCCAAAGCAAGTTATCACCTCCCCTATGAGTAGGAACACTGGGCTCTTATGCTCAGCATCTAGGCAGAGCTAAGCCTCCCTTGTCCAGCAGAACGGCACCCCTCGTCATTTTACACAGACTTCAAATGCACCTTTTAAAGAAACTTTTGTGAGTCCTCCCACATGCTCTCAGGTATAGTTCTCTCTTGTTTCGCTTTTTCTGCTGTTTCCCTTCACTTTCTGCTGTATGGCTCACTGGCTCTTTGGTTCCCTCTTTCTCTGCATCTCTTCTCTCTGCATCTATGAGGGCAAGCAAACAAGCGTGTCTGCTGTCTGTGCTGTGTGCAGAATATTCTGAGACCCATGCTGCCACACTGAACCAAGTCTCGTCATCACTAGTAATAAAACTCAAACTTTCTTACATGTGTTTTTGCCAGATACAGCAGTGACATCCCATTTCTGCAACTACTTTAGCACTTGTGTAATTTTTCTGGTTTGAATAGTTCCAGCTACTTACCACGATGAACAAAGGACTTAGATGTTTAGGGGATCAGGGCCCATGTCACATTTTGTTAGAGAAGCCTGAGTTTTCTGTAACAATATGTTTTCTGCTAAGTATGTCTGATAAAAATGGCTTGGCTTTTAAAAATGTAAAACTCTTCCTTAGGTTCATGCAAAACTGGAACCATACATCAATTTGTGAAACGTACACAGAAAGCACGGAAACAAAACAAAGCAGAAAAAATGCAGGTAATCATTTCCCAGGGAACATACCCTGAGAGGTTTGTTAGAGTCATTTCATTTTTGGGATTCCTCAGGCCTGCCCAGCCTCGAATTTGTACTATCTTGCTGGCTCACAGGAGATCTTGCAATTCTGCACCAGCTTTTTCCATTGGCTTTCTGGAGCAGCTTTGCTTGAAGTACATGCCACAGATATCTCTGGGCATTGCTGTATCTGCCAGGTAATGATGAGCCTTGCTGGATGGACATCTGCATGGGGATGCCGGGGGGAAGCAAGGAAGGGGAAGGGAATAGAGAGGAAGAATAGTGTCATAGATATGACTAAAATCATATTAAAATGAAAAAAGAAAAAAAAAAAAAGAGCTATTTTCCTGCAGAAATCCACTGCCACAGAGATAAAAGGTACAATCTGGGTCACTGCACTTAGGCTATAGTAATTCTCTTGACTTAAGACGTTTTGTAATATTTAAATAAAGGGAACATAAAAAGGTGAAAATTTAATACAGAATGGTCGAAATAAAATGCAATTTTAAAATATCAAAATAGTGACAGAAAGCATGGATGTAATGGCAGTGACCTGGAGGCCTACAATTAAGGTTCTGGAGCATATTCTGGCATAGCTCCTCTGCATGTCTCAGATGGCAGAGAGATAGGTCACTTTCACAAACAAGGCCCTCTGCTCGCTGTCTTTCCTTGTGCAACTTCGTGTTTCCATTGCAGCTCAAACAGACTCCTAAGCGAGTGGATCTGTTCAAGTCCCAGAGTATCATCAACAAAAGTAAAATTTGCAGCCTGAGGGAGAGAAAAAACACCCTGACTTGATTCTCATCCACAATTTTGGGAATCTAGATCAAGTATGAGTTAGAGCCTCTATAGTCCATATACCTTCTGCAGTCAATGAGAACAGATGGAGGGATGACCTGCTGTGCCCAAGTCACATATCTTGGATTAAAGGAAGGGTGTTAGTAGCATCACCAAGACCACACTTTTCGCTATAAACTCTGCAGGACAAACCATGAAAGACTGATACTGATGCAGATTTACCGGTGAGTAATCCTGCTGAAGACAATTAAAAAGCAGTAGTTGCTTAAGGCTCTTAAATGCCCTTGCTGACTCACAGTCTATTCCCACTTGATTTGGCAGGAATTTCCATGATGCTCCATGTACGTTCATTTCAACAACAAAATGTTAAAAAGTTCTTAATAGCTCCTAAGGAACCATAACCAGCTAATGTGTAAATCCTCATTAATTCATGAGCTACTGATTCAGTGGACTGTAACGATTACTTGGGAGCATTACAGCCTGTTGCATTAGAGAACATCCACTGAAATTGGTTTAAATCCATGTGTTATCGAATGAATTGGGAAAACTGCTTATGAATGAGGTTAGATCTTTCACAGAGAATATGCTTACAAACACTTTCTGCCTCTATACATACACTTTTCCTCAAAACTATGCTGAAACGCCTGACAACTGCATGGAGATGCAGAATGAAAAGTTTAACTAAATCAAGCAATGTTAAGTAACTTAAATAGTCAGACACCACAGCTTATGTATTTGTTGGTATGTTTAACAAATATGTGCTTAATAATCAGCTGTATTCATACTCGGACATTTTAAGGGCTAAAAATAACTCATCTTATTTACAGTTCCATTTCCTCATTTGATTCAATGTAGGCCTAACTGAATGAAACAGCAACTGCATGGTGCTCACAGAGTTCATACCATGCATACTTTTATTCCATTCATTTAGTTGCACAAGAACTTTGTTGTCAGTTTGGTTTGCAAATCATGAGAAGATGAAAGTGAACAAAAAGAGGTCCTCCCTGCCCTTTTGCCAGATAGAAAGCTCCGTACTACTAACTCCAAAACGCTGCTTTTTTCCAGCTGTTAGATGTCATCTGAAAATTTGCATAGGTCTGTGGTACCATACAATAACACTCTCCCTTAGCGTTTGTAACTGTTTAAAGTTGAATGCGTTTGTCCTCTAAAGTCTCGCAAAATGCTACAGAAGCTTATTAAATTGGATACTAAAGTGAATATTCTAAAGTTAAAATACATAGCCTGCTTAATATGATTGCCTAATTGGGAAGCAATAAAGTGAAAGAGGGTTTGACCAAACTACCTAATGGCAAATGCTAGTTATTTAGGGTGAAGGTTGTGAGCTTCCTATTTACACCAGTTACTCTACCGAAAAAAGGTACTCAGATCCTTTACCTTTATTAGAGTTAGCAACTAATAAAACACCTGCTCTCTTGTTTAATGAGAAGAAACAACCCATTTGGCTCATAATAGGGATAAACTGTAATTACAGATGTGTTACACGTTTGATAACTAGGTAAGGATAAATTGGTATTTTAGCCTCGAGATTACTCATGTAAATCCAGCCCATCTCAAAGGTCGTTTGTCACTTAGACTCGTAGAGTCACAGAATATCCCCAGTTGGAAGGGACCCACAAGGATCGAGTCCCACTCCTGGCACCACACAGGTCTACCCCACAATTCTGACCAGATGACTAAGAGCACAGCCCAAACGCCTCTTAAACTTCTGCTTGGTGACTTCGGGAGCCAGACGTGCTGCCGACAGTGCAACACCTGGGCAGGAGCAGCACGCTCTGGTGACAGCTCTCCTGAAGGAAGGTCCCCACGTGAGGCCCTGCCAAGGTCCGACAGGCCTGGGAGGTGCAACCCCTCCTTCTGGGCAGGACAAAACATAGGTTGCGAGGGAGGGAGAGAGGAAAGATTTCCATTAGCCAAAGTAACATAAGATGGAAAAAGGAATCATAATAATGCTCTTCCTGTGAGCTCTTTCTAGTTACCAAACGATTCTTGTTTAATTCCTTTCTCTTCCCCTCATCATTCAAAGGGCTGGCCCGACATTTCTCCCTACAGGCCTGCTCCCCAGCATGACGTTCAGAACAAAAGGTCTGCCAAAATGGACAGCACCTGGAATAGAGAAAAAGTAGTCAGTCTTACCCAGGCTCTACAACGCATTGGCCAGGCCCTTCTGGGTCTCTGAAATCAGATGGTGGAGCTCTCTCTCTTTCAGAGCACTCAGGGTCTCTCCCTTTCGGCATAAATCACTTTGCAAACACCTCAGCAGACGGGGAAACCCACCTAATTCACTCACCCGTGAATGAGGTCTGACCTATGCCTCCCAGCCCTCCCTTATTCAACCAAGACAGAGCCCTCCCGCGCCTAGGAAGCAGCTTCCAGCCTCCAGCTTCCAACACTCCTCCTCTTCCTGATCTGCCCTGGTTTATAGCTTTGCTTCCTGGCAGGTTTTGTAAGGCTCTGGTGTCTGCAGGCAGCCGGGGCCCTGCAAAGGCAGCCCCACTGCAAAGGCCTGAGCTCAAGGGGCTGAGAGACCAGGCAGAAAAGCCGAGGGGTTGTGCCCTGTTGTGCAAAACCGTCTCCACCGTGTGAAGGTGAGGTCCTTATTGAAATCCGCTGGCTCAAAGGCCCTGCAGCTCCTAACTGGCAGGGTGAGCTAAGCCTGGGGAAAGGCCTGCAAGGAGGCATGAATTAGCAAGACAAATTAAAATGTATGCTGGCTTGTATGTGCTGCTTCTTTAGGCGAGCTGTTGCAGCACTTTAACTAACCCCAGGTAGATAGAAATTTCTTTGTGCAGCCTTACCCTACCTCAGTGCTGAGCAGGTACGGCTACCAGGGCAGCACAAACATTAGCGACCTGTCTGTGCAGTTACAGCTCTTAAAGGCAGGGTGGAAACGTCTCTAAGAAAAGCTACTGTAGGGCAGTGAGAAGCTCAGGTGCCGCTGTAGATGATGCCACTAAAGGCAGCCAAAAATCTGAGATACAGATTTTATTTGCTTACATACTACCTACAGAGTCAGAATGGTTTCTGCAGTACCAGCTATGCCAGTATGTATGTTTAACTGTTTTGTCAAAGCAGCAGTACTGCTTCAGTTTTGTATGCAATCACCTGCAATTAACCATGCAAAGCTGAAGTGGGCAAGCATTTTTTTCAAGCCGCTCAGGCTGGGTAATGCAGTTTCCTGGCCTGCATCCTGTTCTAGCAGTGAGGTTCAACATGTCTGCAACAAAAAGGACAAGAATGATTAAATGGAATAGGGAAGTAGTAATTGTTCTCATTACTTGCAACAGCCATTAAAAGTAATTACAATTTGGCAAAGGTGGTTTTCAGATATAAAGAGTCGGTGTCTCAGATGCTCATTGGGAGTGAAACTTAACAAAAATGAAACACCTGTTCATACATCAGTGCTGCTGCAGTTTAGCAGCATGCAGCATTCCTGAAGCTGTTAAATACATGCATTACGCCAACAAAAATTTGGCCACATGTTTACTTAAGGCCTGAATAAATATGGCCGATCTCTGACAAAAATCTGATTAAAGTCTTACCTGGGGTTAATAAGACTGACAGCAAGAAGTGTCGTTTATAAGAAATCTACACATGACAAGTTGTGTAAGGTAAATAGCTTCCATTGATGTGAAATGGAATTTTGAAAGAAAAATCCTGTGCTCTGACTGGAAGAATGTATTGATTTATTCCCATCATCTCTGGTCTAGCGAGCGGAGCTGCTCCCATGCATAGCTGGGACACAAAGGGCGAAGTCAGTGATTTTAGCTAATGCAGGATCTCAGTGGACGCTGTTCTCATGGTGTGTAACCCGCTAAGGCCAAATATGTAATCTGACTTAGTCTGGCCAGTTCCAAGCATCTGATGGAGAGTAGCGAAAATATGTGTAGGAGTTTGGCAGTTCAAGTCCTTTAGCTGTATTTTTTTTTTCTTTTCTGGCTAAACTTTCAGAAAACATAAAGAGTTGTGTTTGTATTTCATCTGGCTGTGAAAAGTAGAGGCTGAATTCTAAGTTATGCTGAGACTCGCTTGAGCCTTTTAAGAAATTCAGAAGACTCATGATAAACGCATGTAAGGGCTGTAGGATGAAGCAGAGGATTGCTGCCTCTATGGTACTCTCCTTGGCGCTTGCACGTAGCAAACCACGTTTATGGTGCAAGTGGCTTCTGACAGAAATGCAGTGGTCTCTCCTCTTTCCCAAGCAATGCTTGCATGGGCACAGGGAACTGCAGTCTGGCTGGCAGTAGTTGCTTGCATGCTTCTTAAGCCTCCCTTCTCAAGGAGCACTGTAGTTTTTAGAACCCCAGATTTATTTATGTATTTATTGTTCCATCAGCTGGAAAAAGTAGGCTATTTCTCTAATCCAATTTAGGGAATGAACCAAAAGCCGAAAAACTTTCCCCTACTTCTAAACCCAAATAATCTGTGCATAAGCTGCTTTGTGTTCAATGTTTATACAAAATGGTTTTCTCAGAATGAGAATGAAATGTGTAATCCAGCCCAAGCCCCATGCTCCTAACATATAGAAGAAGCAACAGAATCAACGGATAAGCACCAGTTTATCACAATTTAGGCACAATTTTAGAATTGGCTCCTGCTACAGAGTGGGCCAAAACTGAACCTCCCAGATATGTGAATCCCCTAAAACACCCCAAATCCATGCTTCAAATCAGTATAGCTGCATGATTGTATCTGCACAGTTGACCAGTACATAAAAAAAAAAGCATTCTATAAACAAACAAGTCCATAAGCAGTAAGTTATAATATTTTTTTATTCATGTTAGAATTTCTATCAGTGTTTGAACATTAATATTTAGAGAGTTTGTAAAATTTCCATTCAAAGTTTAAAATGAGAACCACACTAGATCACAAATGGTAACTAAAACACAGTTCAGAATTGTATGAATATTCACACTCTCTTTCTCTCTTAACACTGTTAAACACTTTCTTTTCTGCCAGGGGGTTTACAAGGAAAAGTGTGCACCGTAATCACATCTCAGCAGTGTTCCAAAACATAATGGTATCATCATTACATATAACTCTTTAAAAATATACTTCTGTCAAAAGACTTGATGACTACTATGTACACTACAAAAATAAATTTTCATATAAATAAATTATATGGCATAATTTTATCTTTGTAACTGAAATGACACAAACCCACTCCTACCAAAACAGGCAGGCAATGAGACCCAGTTTGAATATTTTTTTCCTTTTAACTCCTTAACGCTAAAAGCTACGACGAGTCCTTAATGTAAATGTTATATACTCTTTCCTATTTAACATTAGTAAGCACTCTATACAAATAAAAATCCATTAAAAAGTAAAAACATAGCTGTAATAGTGTTTCCAATAGAAATAAAATCCCTGCATTTTGTTTGTTATAAACTGGCATGACAAATACTGTAAGAAAACATTCTTATGATACAAAAATATAAATATCACCCATGATTAAAAAAAAAAAGTTTAAGACAAAGCCAAAACAGAACAAATGTTGCCAGCCACTGAGTTCAACCTTGGCCAATGTGACTACTAGAGGAGGCGGCGCACACCGTGCACGAAGCAGCAGACAGCTCACCCTGCGCACAAACGCACGGGGGGTGGGAGATGCTGAGGCTCTCGCCGCCGCCTCAGAGGAAGAGGAGGGAGGGAGGAAGGCGAGGCGAGGCGGCCTGCTGCGGCCATGCCGGCGGCAGCGTCAGTGGGAGGGAGCCCTGCTGACCTCTGACACAGGAGCGCGCGCACTTGGCAGTTGAAGGTAGCTTCCAATTAGTATCATACAGTTTTGTTGCAGAGTTTTCATGATCTGAGGTCACTATGCTGCTAGTGCTAAACTGGGGCCCCTCGTCTTTTTGCCATTAAGAGTTTTCATGCTAAGACAGTGAACTGGACCAGTAGGCAGTTGCGACATTAACCCTTAGTGTACGTTGAAACAGTAGCTTATGTATCGCGGGAACAATACCAGGCTCTCACCTGCTCTTCGAGCGTTCACATTGGAGATCTGTAAACAAGTGCCTCATATCAAAGTGTTTTCAAGTGAGCAAAAAAAAAGGCATGGAAATTTGTGCATTCTAGTTATCCCCATTTGCTGCGCTAGGAAGGTCTGTGGGCAAAGATAGACTCCCTGAAGCCACTGGAGAAATACCCTTTCCCATCAAAGAACCGGCCACTGCCCTTCAGGCATCGTACTTGAAGAAAAGCCTCACCAGTGCTGTATTTAGAAAGTGAATATTGGTTGCGTTTACTTGGCTCCGAACACACATTTGCACTTCTACCTGCTCTAAAAAACAACTTGTAGAAGGGCAGAAAAAAATAATGGAGAAAGCGGAGGACAGAGATAATGAAAACTTTTCTTCTAGTATTTTAATCTAAGGTTCTCCATACTTAGGGTTTGTT
This sequence comes from Anser brachyrhynchus, assembly GCF_964034855.1. NCBI lineage: Eukaryota > Metazoa > Chordata > Aves > Anseriformes > Anatidae > Anser > Anser brachyrhynchus. Next base: position 39,795,773 of record NC_137697.1, read on the forward strand.
TCCAACCAGAACACATATTGTTGTGTTTTTGTTTTTTTTTTCAGACCCTTCACCTGCAGCAATCCATCTTTAGTTAAAAAAAAATAATACAAAAAGCTAAATTAGTTTTGCAAAGAGATCCCCATTTAGCTGTTTTAATTAAAAGTGCCAATGCAGCATGGGAAAATACAAACAACAGAGAAAAGAACACCCCAGGTCTTGTGTGTCATTAATTACAGTCCTGGACCCAATAGAAAGCCATTTATACTTAATAAGTGAAAACAGAAGTTTTATATATATATATATATATATATATATTTATCCTTCCATTTGATTTTTATCACTTACTATTAACTTCTTTCCTGCCATGAAAATAAGGTGACAGAAGATACTGCTTTGAATGCTATAAGGACAAAGCTGAGCTGTGGCTCACCATCAGACAACTCGATTATTCAGCTTCTAATGCCACTCATAGTTATTAACAGCATCAAAATACGGCATGTGCTCATTGAATTTCTGTAACCACCAGCACCTCTCAATATCCAGCACCTTTGGAAGTGACAAAATAATATAGTTTTTGCACTTACCTGGCACCTTTTAAAAAAGTATCAAAGCACTTCACAAACAGTAATTAAGCCTCACAACTCTCTCGGAGGTAGGTAAGTATAATTATACCCATTTTACAGAACGAGAAACTGAGGCACAGGGCAGTTAAGTGACTTGACCAAAGTCACGTGAACCAAGTCATTAATAGTGTGGGAAACAGAACCACAACACCAACACCCTGACTCCCTGTCTTCTCTTCTATTTTATCCTGGGCCTTTGTTGATGGCAGTCTATGGTACATGTTGGTAAACAACGTAGTTTTCAGTACTGCCTGCTAAGAGGGAAAAGCAGACTCACATCAGCATTAGTGGGTTTATAAGCCCACTAAAGGTTACCATACAGTATAAGAGAAACTACAGTACATCAGGAACACACATACACAGGCATGCATAATTCCAGATGCACACATGGATACACACAGCAAAACAAAACCTGCACATAGCTAAATCTATTTAAGCCTCCAAGATTAACGTGCTTTTCTTCATATCTGCTTATTTTAAAGAATTATCACGCATAGCGTGTTTGAAAGTTAACAGTAACATTTCATACTACCACAGGGTTGTGATATGCAAACTTAAAATATTTTAAACAGACATGTAACTTTACAAAAAAATCCTATTACATAAGCAATATTTGCATAGAATTATACAAGTAAATTATACAATATTTAAGCAGCAGCAACTTATGCTGAAATTTAGAACTAGATTAAGCTTAGTTGTGGCACAGAGATCAATGTACAATAAGTACAGAGCACAAACAAAAATGTCCCCACTCTATTGTCTGAAGGCAAATGACTCCAGATTATACTACTTTACATTGATTTTTTTGTATATTACATATGTGTACATCTTTTAAATACTTAAAGAAATATTTAACAAAATAATACAATAGGTTACAGTAACAGTGAACTGTTGTCCTGATGCAGCATGTCCTTTTCTATAACTTCAAGCAGTTCTTCTCTTCAAGCAGTTCTGGAAATACAGTTTTCCATCTTTGGCCTCTTCTTTGCTTCAGTTATCACCCTTTAAAAATAAAGAGGGGGAAAAAAACAACAAACCAACAAATAAACATTCATTACAGTTGAAGAAAAACAAGCAAATCAAGCTAATCTAAAACTCAGTTCATGATTCTTATGGTTACAGTCAGCAGTCAGGTAACGTGGGCTCTTCTTTCATTTTAGTCATGAACTTCCTGGTAAAAAGATACTGACACCAATTAAATAAAATGTAGATGCTTTCATTTCAGAGTGTACAGCTTTAGATACCTGCCACAAATTTAGTCGAAATGGATGCTTCAGGGAGTAATAAACTGTATTGGATACTGGGCACAGTTAAGACTCTTGCATTAGCTTGCAGTTAAACCTGGAAAAGCCGAGCCCAAGTATTTCCTCATTCGATACTATTACTTGCAGTATTTCTAGTCTGTGAGGCTAAAGGCATTCAGGGCTATTTGAACTTTGAGATGCTTGGAGAGAAATTTTATAAATCAGAAGGCAATTTTATCACGAGCCATCAAAAATTTTTCATCAAAACTCTCTACTTATGTGTGTGCACACAGAATACTTCTACAGCCAAAATAAGATGGCTTGCTCTGATCACACTAGTATCTGTCCCTGAAAGCTCCGAAAAGAAAAGTGAGACAAAAAGAATCCACAGCTAACAATTTAACACTTCCTCTTCTCCCCAGTAGAGGAAGATTGAGTTAAAATACCGAGACATAGTTTTGAAGCCACAACTGAGTTTTTAAGTAAAAAAAGTTTTCTACTTAAAAAGTAGAAAGAGTTTTTAAGTAAAAAACTCAATTACTTTCTCCTCTTTGAAGCAGCACTCCCTGTGAGATTAGCGTAACATTTTCAGGAAAAAAAAACAGCATTTTTCTTCCTCAAACATCTGCTAAAATATCTTGTGTGTTCTAAACAGCACTATTTCCTGCAACTTTCTCTTGCTAGCTTTAGGGGGACAATGATATAAGTCTCAAGTAACACAAACGCCTGGGTGAATAAGGGGAATATTGTTTCATGGGAACACATTAAATGCCCTTGAAGGTCAGCTGTGAGCTACACAAATCTGTGACAGCCACTGCAGCTACCCTGGCAAGAGGGAGAGCTTGGCCAGGGGACACCTCCAGGCTGTGAACGGGCAGGGCAGGTCCCTGAGCACAGTGAAGGGGACACCCCACAGCTCAGCAGTGCACTAGCCAAGGTCAGGCCTTTCTGCCTCCCTCGTTCAGCCCATCTCCCATCTCTCTTAAAGCAGATAGCAGTTTTACACTCTCCCAGACAATGTCATTCAGTATTATGCTTTTAAAAGGCAGAAGATTCAGTAATCAGAAGACAGGATCTGTCAACAGTAAACGTAATCACACAGCTCTGAACATAACACAACGTATCTGCTTCATTCTCCTCATCTGGTAAACCGGGACCGTACTATGTACTTACCCACTTTGCAAGGTGCTTGGAAATAACTCATGTCTGGACACCTTATAACTTCTTAGTACTGTAAAGTGCTATCTCATCCAGTGTAAAATGTACTATCTTCACAGTCAGCAGATTTACGATGAACAGGAATCAAGAAGTACGCCTACCTGAAGGTAAGGTACTTCAGAGAAATTTTATCTTCCCCCTTTCTTTTGCACACCATTGCCCAACATAGGCAAAGCTCACAGCTACAACAGACAGACCCACCTTTACACTGAGCTTTTGCCAGCTGTCCTTTCCTCACATTCGACATCTTGAAGCTCTATAACTTCTACTTTAGAATTTCTTCTTTCACACCGCACATTAAAAGGCACATGGGGGTCCTCGAACATCCCATGGTCAGCTTCATGGTACCCCTCGTAGGATGGAAAGCTTCCTCCCCGAGAGCTGTGGCTGTGCACAGCAGGGTGGACAGCGACAGTCACTGAAGCTGAGGCAGTCACAGTAGTGATAGGCTGGCAGTACGCTGGTCCCGAGGTGCCCATGGCACCGAACGCGGGGCTTCTCATGTTATGAGAACGAGCCCGGTGGCCCAGGCGATCCCTATTGCTGGGTCCTGAATGCCCTTCAGTAGAAATTTCAAAAGCGTCCCTGCGAGGACGGTAAGGAGGTGGTCGCAGCCCTTCCCTCACTTCCCGTTTGGGTTGTCTGCCCTGACGCCACGCCTGCTGTGTGCCGGCCTCTGGATTCGATTGTAATCTGGGACTTGACTGGTGCCTCGTCTCTGGCTGAACCACCTGGAAGATAGATGCACAGTCAGGCCTCTGAAAAAGCAAGGAAAACAAATGCCATGCTCTCTTACAGCTTACGCTAGGAAGACTTACAAGACTGCTGTCCTGGCTCTACAAAGGTCATGTTCTGGAGCCTTGTAACTGTTGATTTTTCCAAACAGTTTTTGACTGAAGTTATTAAAAACTGGAAAGTATAACACCACAAAAACACAGGACTACAGCTGAAAATATTATTATAGGCTTCCTACATAGTGGTCCATGTTTTCAAAAGGATGGATAAGAAGCACTTCATCTTAACTGATTCAGCAAACAGAATTGCAGGCATTTGGAAAAGGCTCTATTCCGTGCAGGGTACATACACAGGATGTTAGCAGGGTAGTTTGTATAGGCTGTAGGAATCTGTTTTCTGATTTCTGTAAAAAGCGTGAAGCACAGCAGCCACATCAGTCAATAAACCGTGACCAACTTCAAATGTGGCTCTGCTTGTACCTATTTCTAGGCCTCTGCTGAACAAAAACAGATCCACATTGCAGCTCAGCATGCAGCATCAGCAGGGGTAGGAGACAAGAGCTTTTTCACTTTCCTTTGAAATTGCAGTTATGCCAACCCAGTAGCAAGATGCAACAGGCCTGAGACTTGGTACAACCCTGAAACGGCTTTTTTCTAGGCTGTATTATTTTTTCTTTCCAAAGTTTGCTGTCAGAAAGAGGTATATGAGATGGTGATCCACGAGGAGGTGCACGGAAGAGGTTTGGATCTCTTTATCTCTCCCAATTCTAAGAGGTCATCTAGAACAGCCATCAAACAGACAGAGAGCTCTCTCTTGTGATCGGTGCCAATACGATGTAACAACAATTACACATCCCGGAGACCTCAGCCCTGGTACCATCACCTTATACCCAACGTGATTCTAAAGTGAGGATAAGAAAAGCCTTCACTCCCTGTTTATAAGTACTCTAAGTTTTGGCACAAAGTCACGAAGCATTATCAGCCAGAAACATGAAAAAATCTTCCACAAAAAAATAAATACATTTAAATAAAAAACCCCAAACACTCTTCTTGCCCATCCAGCAGCCAATATTTGAGATACTTACAGTGGATCTCGCAAAGACAGGATTCTCAGTGGCTTCCACTACCACTTGATGGACCGGTGCCCCGGGACCTTGGGTAGCCTCATAATGATGGAGCTCTTCACTGATGCCTGACACTGTGGTTTGAGAGCTGTACTCTGAGTCAGAGGAATCTGATCCATTATTTGTGTGCCCAGGTGGCAGAGCAAACCTCACGATGCTGGGGGGTGGCTCAGGAGATGGTGTGGGTAATCTGTTTCGTCCATTGGCTGGTGAAACCTGGTGATGACAACGCTAATTATAATTACAAGCCTTCATATGATTACAAGACATATGATTAGCATTACCCTTTTAATTGTGATCGCTTGATACAAATGTTCTTCTGACGAATACACCTTTCAATGCTGTGAGAACCCTAGCACCAGTTTTCTGATGAACATCTGTACTAATGTGAAAAACACGCATGAAAGTGAGACACGATCTCCACCTGCAGATACGTATATGAACAGGATGACTGAGGTTCTTCTAGGTACTGTTGTTTCAGCAAGTGCACGTATGTGTACGGGCACGGGCTCTTGCAGTTATAAATACAGAAGTCACCTGTGGGCTTCCCTCCCCCTGCAGCATACACTAACCGTGGCTTTATAAATTGCCTCAAACGTGTGTATAGTATGGTTCAGTGACTATTTGCAAAAGGAGACAGGTACACACTTAACAGGACACAGTGGTAATAACATGTACATACTTACTGTTTGAATAAGGGACAGGCTATGTATGCGTACTATTGTGAAGGTAAGAGATGTCACACTTGTCAAAAATGTTTTACTAATTCAAAAAAAAATACATCTCACATTACTAATGCTACATATATACCTTGTGTTCTACTTTTATACACACACACATACAGCCAAATGAAGCGTGGCATACTTATCCTACTAATGCATAATAAAGATTACCCTGTGTAACACAGTAATTGTGTTAACGAGAGTGTACAATCAAATACAAATTTGATAGCTATGAATCCTTTTTTTTTTGCTGGACTTGGGCTTCATACTGTAAAGTCATCGACATTTAAGTGAACCCTCCCATCCATCAAGAACCTTGCTCGAGCCAAGAGCATTCTGCAGGGAGGGGCAACTGGACGGGGGGACCTTTTGGCAGACTTCTGGTCATGGTTATAAAGGTGTGGTCTGTGGACCACCACTGGTGTATGTTGGCCCACACAGGCCTTCCTGGTGGTCTGCTCAGTTAAATATTTTGAGGAAAGCGACAGAGGCAGTGAGGTAGGAAAGGGGAAGGTATGTGTACAAAAGGAAACGTCCTTTGTGAAATATTGAGGAAAAGCCTAATTTTACAGGCTAGTTTTTATATCACGTTATGCTTTTAGAAGTGTACTTAAAACCTACATTCGTATCTAGTTTGCTGACAACCTCTAAAACAATACTTATTAAAAAACATACTTTAAAAATATAAGAATATTAAATAAACAAGAAATAGCAAATTTAATACAGATCTAAAATAAAACTAGAGCAAGAAACTTTTACATTTAAAAATCCAAGAAAATTTTAAAAATAAAGAGTTTCTAGAAAAGGGGAGTAGTCCTGGGAGGTGGGGTTGCAAAGACAATGTTATTATTTCTTCTGTTCTCTATGAGTTTTACTGACCTCAGGGTACGGTCCAAAGAATGAAAGAAGAACAGGAAGCAGCACCAATCCATTGAGAACTCCCAGAATGGTTAAGATTGCCAAAACAGCAAAGAAATACCTGAAGTGAGATTTCAGGGATTGGGGGGAAAAGAAAGGAGCCACAAATATTGTTAGTAATAAGGGATTACAAACTACCCTTAAATATATTAAAATAATACATTTATAAAATTAAGCCTCAAGTATTACTAATATTGTACTAAATAATTGTATCACTTTCTATATAGAGATATAGAGGTTTTTTTACCTTTTGTATCAGAGAAGCTACATTCCACAACCAAAAGTGTTAGTTCATAAAGGAAAGAAAAAAAAATTACATTTGTTAATTTCCCAGAATCTGGAAGCATGCAATGTTATTTATGAATGTGTTACACAAACACAAAAATATGGAATGTGCAGTGAATAGCTGAATGGACTGAAAGCACAAATACAATGAAAAGGGGCCCCCATTAGTGAAAACCCAGCAGAAGCAAACAAATGAAGTGAAGGGTGTAGAATTTAAACAATTTAGCCTAGAAGGAAAAGAAGCCCTCTTCTCGCAGCAGCTAATCCACTGTGAAATGCTTCTGCATCTTACAGCAGAATCTCTAATTAAATCTCTAGTGTATCAGGTAAGGCTTTCCCTTGCTGTTCATTAATCACAACTTTCCGCCTAGAATTCTGTGAGTTCCAGTTTTACCAAATAGCTCAAATTGCAACCTTTTTACAACACAGGAACCCGCTTTCTGCAAAGAAAATGCTGCCCATTCTATAGCGAGCTTCAGCATTGTACTGAGTAAGAGCACTCCACAATGGCAGAGCTGCATTGCAGGCTAATCTTTTGTTGAACAATTTAGCATCTCTGAATACTCTTGTTTTGCGTCAGCCAATTCAAACATAAAGGCTGAAGTACTATGGAAGAAGAGGAAAGTGCACAAGTGGTTGTCCTTTCCCACCATTGAGGGCTAAGGTCTGGGATCCTTCATGAATACCAAGGTAAACCTGTCAGTAAAAGGAAAGCCTTGCTAGTTGGTATTCGGCACAGCTGGGGCTCAGACTAAACTTAAGGCTGCGTTGTAACTAATGATTTCAAGGACTCGGTCTTGGTGAATTCCTGGAGGAGAAGGGGTAGGAGAAGAACTGAGGGCAAGTTTGCTACTAATGGGTCTGCTGATTACATTGTCTAGCTGGCAACAAACTTTACTGCCTCTGTCTTTCCACATTTGATCAAATATATCAGACTCCTGTAAAACTACAAATATCCTACTATTATAAACATTTTGGAATTTCTGATCTGCATTAGCAAAAATCAGCAAACCAATCTACTCCACTAACATAAACCACCAGAACTTTATACTGGGACAGAAATCAACAACAGGCATTAAAAACATTTGCATCTCATCCATCTAACACTAGGATAAACAGCAGGATTTTAGCTCTGACCACTTGGTGTATACAATGTCTGTTAATTTACTTAATCTTCCACATTGTTGGACTAATCTATCCCCTTCCGGAAGTTTGGGATCTTCTTCACCCACTATAACAATACTTGGGCTCTGATAGTTTATTTTACTGTATTTTTTTTAAACAGGGCAAACTAAAGTCAGATTGTGCTAGAAAATGAGAAACTGATGGCCCAAAAAAGTAAAATAACGTAAGTTGAAAAGTTGAAAGGCACATTTTATATACTAAGAGAATATCCAATCCAAATTTGGCATGAAGGGCTGCTACAATCATCCATTTGCAATGACACAAAAATATTCTTGCCAAAATCTGGTCTGTTAAGTAGGAAAGTAAAACACCAAATGTACCCCTGTAAATTTAGGTTAAATCTGTAAGTAACCTATATGTCAAACACCTCCATCTCTTACAAGATCAGCTCCTAAAAGAATAATTCTAACTTATTTGTTCAACACCAATAAAATAAAAAATCCTGACCTCAAAAAATGCCTGTTATACTTCAGGAGATGCGGTGTCTCTATAACAATAATCCCCATGCAGGTTTCATGAGGTCCAACTACAAACCTCCTGCCACCTTGCTTTCTTCAGATCTCTTATACACATAAACAAAAAATCCTAATGAGATTTAGCAGCCATTCTCTCAGTTCTTGCTTCTGATGTTTTGTTGCTGTTGTCAAGTGGATGTCAGCAAAGTCTGGTCATCTATCCAGCTTATGTCTACCTAAGTAGTTAAGTCATCTTAAAGACAACTTGTATTTGGCCCGGTTCTACCTCAGTTCTGTTTTAGGTCTTAAAATTTTTTTTTTCATGCTGTAGTTTGCCACAAAGAACCTGTGTTACTTCTAAGATTAGCCATTTTGCAGAGTTCCACAGGTTGTTTGGAATAGAATAGGATCTGTTTCACTGAACTTCTCAAATTCCCCTCAAAAGAAAAACTTGCTCTCCCCTCATACTCGACGAATTCACATTCTTAATTAAATCCACAAGAAACAGCCTGCCTGTAGTTCTAAACAGAAGGGCCTTCAGGCTTTGCTTTACAAAATTTTAATATGAAGTTCTGTGTTCATACTTATGGTTCCCTAGCTCCCAACCAGAGCTTTCTTTCTCTCCGCTTTCAGCACTGCTGTAAGCCTCGTATAACGACAGAAGGAGAAGGCCCAGAGAGCGACGCTTGTAGCACAGTTGCAGCACGTTTGTAGGTTCATGTGTCCTTTCAACATAAAATTTTTGTGCATACAAGAAGTCTGGAGGATCTAAAGGTTAAAGGTCAAACCCAGCTAATACCAGACAATACTCGCTATTTTGAACTGACTCAAATCCAGAATTAGCCAACTTTGCTGAAGAGGGCCATTTTTGTTTCCTTCCACGCTGGGAGTCAGATTTTCCTGGAACAGATTTTAATACCAGCAATGGAAACACTACTATGTCTAGCATGCAACAAGGAGTTAATAAAACAGAAGGAAAGCAGGACCATGATGTCAGCATGCTTGACACACCATGCATAGTAATAAAATGACAGACACACTGAAATGACTAAATATTGAAAGCATACTTATTTTTATTTTTAAAATAAAGTCAAGACACACGCAAATGCTTTACCTGACAATAAAATCAAACTCTGATCCTGCGAGCATTAACACTCCAAGCAGAGTGGACACAGCTCCATCCAGCACTGGTGCAAACATGTGTTCCAGGGCAAGGACAGCCCTATGGTTCTTGTCTCCTATGGCAGTTAAGAATGCCTGTAAAACAATGAAATTCATTTCATTACACAGATACATACAACCTGTCAAACAGTCTCTCTCATAGCATGCACAGTTTTTTTGCCAGTTAATTACTTCAGTCTACAGTTTATGAAAATATCTCTGTAGCTGGCTAACCTTCAAGACAAGGTCTGAATCTGCAGTCATAGCACATAGCTGCTGCTGAAGTCACACGACCAGAGTAAGCACTGATTAAAGAATCAGAGCCCTAGCAGTAATTTTTGGAAACAAAGCCTGCTTGCACCAGTAGACTTTTCATGTTGCCAGCTTTGCTTATTTCCACCTGGAAAGAATTCATTTCACGGTGAGAGCACTTCAGGTGTAAAAATTATAGAGCTACTCTTCAAACTCTCAAGGGGACATGGCTTCCACTACTATCATGGGAAGTTTGCTGTAAAAATAGCCAACACTGACTGAGGTTTTCCTACACCAAGCTAGGACCAGTAGCCTTTGTTCAGATACGCCCACCCATGGTAACATTTATCAGTGAGTCAGGTCTTTCTGTCATATGCAAAGAAGTGTCCATTGGTACAGGACATTTCTTCTTCACACGTCTGAGGATCCAGACATCATAGGAAGGAAGCGCCCAACTGATGGAGAGTTGCCAGCATATTCAATGGGATTGGCATAAAGTAACTCTAGACTATGTGCTGTTTTAACACTTCTATTTCACTCAAGAATAATGTTTCTTGCAACATTTACTACTTCAAAGCTAGCAGCCTTATACATAAAATTGCCTTAGTAATAATACGGAACAGAGTAGTGCATGAGCAACAATATAACTCATAAAATGTCCATCTTTCTCCCTAAATCTCCTTAGTGAACAAGCTGCATCAAGAACACTCAAATGGTGTTTCTTACGAATTGGTCTTCTCATTGTATAGTGTAACAGTTTAAGAAAACAGCAATCTGTTTGATATTCTCCCTGTGATTTATAAGGTTTCTCTCCTAGGTGAAATCTCTTGCATCTACTAACATGTGCTCAAGAAGCTACCCTCCACATGGTCCTGGTATTTAAGTATCTCTTCTCTGGCAGCTTATTTTCACTTACCTAACAAAATTTGGCTGAAATCAATCAACATATTAAAAAGTTACTTGGTGGGACAAACAGACCAAAAACGTGGAATAAGGGTCCCAACCCTCATTTCTGTAGGGAGCCCAAACATGTAATATTAATCTTTACAATTGGACTAATGATGGTATATGGAAAATTAACGTGTCCAGGACATTTTACATTCCCATATCCACAAATGGATAAAGAATCCCCCTCAGGGTAAAGGCAGCTGTCAATGAGATGACTCTTGTGAATGGCAGCTATGGGAGCTGTGGGATTTGATCCACAAACATATTAAAACATTATCTAAACTACATATGTGTATGTGTGATTTTAAAGGATGCATAATACAAGAGTCTACTGTTGACTCAGAATTTATTTGCAGGAATGAAAAAAAATGAAAAAAATGAAGTGACAATTCACAGGTGACAGCAGAGAACTGAACCACAAGTAGACTGTTAATTACTCTTCAACAAGTTCAATCCAAGGTCTGTACCAACAGTGCCTTTTTTTTTAATGCAAGACTGGTGTATATTCATTAAGTCCTATGAATATACTGCTTACCATCATCTGAGGTCTACTAAGCATTTATGTCAAAGCCTGTGTTGGAAAGATTTTGACACCAGACTCAATGTGAAAAAACACAATTTTAAATTCACTTGGCACTCTAGCTTCAGCCACAGGTGATTTTTACTTACATATAAACGGTACTATAAATTAAATTGGTTTATTTCCATTTAGAAACAAACAAGTGTTTTGTACTTCTGTATTCCAATTTTCCTTTTTTAAAATGTCACTTCTATGAAACTGTGATTTCTTTCTTCCTCTTGTGCAGCTGGTTTCTAAAACTTCCCAATGTATCAAGTGCTGGCAAACATGTTTACCTCCAAAAGTCTAACTATCCATAGCGTAAGGGGAAAAAAAGCATCACCACTTCAGGGATCCGGTTGCTTCTATTTAACCTCCTTCCCCTACAACTTTTCTTAAAATTATTTTTATCATCCTGCCACTTCTTGTGCCCCATTTTTGTATACACATCTCCAGTGTGCTAAGATCCCCTTCAGTTCTCATCTCCTTTTGCGGAGTGTGCAAAGTGTTGGAAAGTTCAGCACTGACACTATCAAATGTGAACACAGAAAAATAGCCCTTTAATCTCTTCTTTATCACTAAATAAAGCAAGATGAGTTTTACAGACCTTGATCACCCAAAACTGCCCCCTTGCAAGAGCTCTGTCATTTTGCCACATTTGTGTACATCAGGTTGACTAAGCTGGGTGAATAGGTGCACTCTAGATTTGGACACTTAACTTTGCAAATGTTAAAAATGTTTACATAAAATGCATTTCTTTTTTCCTCTGCTCCTCCTCATCACATTGGAAAACTATTTTTCAACGTATTTCATATTTGTGCCCAACTGTTGATGGGTTCTGAAAAGAAGGTGCAGATTTTTCAAGTGGAATATGAACCTGAATCCATTCAAATTTTAGTGGCTTGGAGACATTAAATGACAATCTGATTTTGAAAATCTCCTTTCAAAGGCTGCTATTCCACAAGATACAGAACGTACACACAAGAAGAGTTTCTCAGCATTGAGGCAACAACAGCCACACTGCAGAAAATGACCAGGAAAGTCTTATAGCGACTATAAGGATTTGTGATCTGAACATAGCCATGACGTTATTTTAAAATACTTTGAAAATGCTTCCTAGTTTTACATACCAAAGCAACATGAACAGTGAATTCCACACCAATCCCAACAGAAGCAATCAGGATAACCACAGGCACTGCACTCAGTTTTATTCCGATTAGACCCATCATGCCGAACAGCTCCACAGTCATCAGAGCCAGCACCACCACCTAGATGATTTCAAAGAGCTGTTAGTAACTTCCCATACTCTAGACAAATGAAGAGAAAGACATTTCAGAACAACATGGTGACTATAAAAGCAGTCCTCTATTGCCAACGGCAAACTAGTTTTCCTTCCTTGTTTCATTGTGCTCATTGGCAATGACTTGCTAAAGAGCTGGTTTAAATTATACTCCTAAGAATCAGTTACCAGAGCAAGCATCAATTTTCTGTTGGCTACAATATTATAGGTGATCTGAAAAATAGTTTATTCTTCTTAATGATGGTTACCCACCAAACCTACATTCTCTTATTCACCTGATTCTCTGACTATCTTTCCAGAAAAAGTAACTTTCAACTATCTTTACTGGAATTCTTTTTGTAGAACTGTGTATGTAAGCGAGGATGACTCTTGAGGAGGTTTAAAGCCCACAAGAAAGTGAATGCCGTAATCAGCTGATGAGTCTCATGTTACAGAGGGGCTTTGAGCTTTTAAGATACTTGGAGGGATTGACATGAACAAAGTGAACAGTTAAATCTAAGGGAAAGCTTTATTTTTCTTTCATCTACCTTGTAAAAAAATTGAGGAAAAGGGAGGGGAGGAAATCTGTAGAATCAACTTTAAAGTTTCTAAAACCAAGCAAGAAAAAAAGATTGACATACTTATACAAGCAGTGGTAGACTCTGAAAATAAACCCCTTTTCTAAAGGAAAAAAAGTATGCACTACAATAAATGATTTTATAAGTTAATGAATCAAGAATAATAACATAAATTGCTTGATTAAGTGCTATGAAAAATATTCTAGACTAAACATTTACCTTTTAACATACCTGTCGTATAAACGTACATTACAAAAACTAGTAACCATTTTATGCTTTTCTACTTCTGGCATTTTATAAACCATACGACAGTTTATGGAATTTAAACATAGGAACCTCATCATTCAATTTAACTTGAATGTTTACTGTGAGACTTATGGTGCCTTGCAGAAAGCATGGAGGAGTATTCTCTTCAGTTTAGAATTTTATGACTCTTTCTCGTCAATAGCCCAGTTACACTCCTTCCACAGTGCGTACTGTACAACCTAACCATTTCAGTTTTTCCAGAAAGACTGCATTCAGAAATTAGTAGGAAAATTTACAGGCAAGCTAGTCACAAGCAACCGCCTTGAGAACTAACATTGTTTGATAGAAGAGGAGAAGGAATAAATAATTACAAGCAACTTTAACAAAACTCTTAATTTTCCTCTGTGTCTTTATCTCCCATGTTAGTATGCATCTAAGCAAGGGCAAAAGTTTATGTGCCTTTATAAGAAACCTTTAAAGCTGCAAAAAAGGTGGCCAAAGGATTAAGGTTATTGAGGTTTGTACCTTTAGCGTGAACCCTACCCCCTCAAGTTGAATAAATATATAATGAATGATGCAATATACATACTCCACCAGAGGCCCAGACATAAACAAAACCTTCCCGACTACAGCAAGAGCTATGCTGAAAGGAATTTGACTTCAACAAAGACCCTTATAATAAACTTACAATGATCCCAGCCGTCCAGGGGTTTAGGAGGAAGAGGGCACACACCAGAAACGTGCAAGCCAAAACCACACTAATGGATAAGAGAAGCCAGTGGCGAAGCCCAATGTACTGCTCCCAGAACAGAAACGGGTAACCATTTGGGTAGCTGGCGATCCCCAGACTGGTGTAGTTACTACAGATAGCTCTCACTTTCTCGATAGCTTCCACAAAGTCAGAAGTTTCACGTAATCCATTGAGGTAGAAAGGAAACTGAGCGTATTCTATGGGCTCAGCTGCTGGAACTAAGAAAAGGATAGCAATGTTTAAATGCATGTTTGGGAAGAAGATACACAGAGAGCATGATTAACAAAACACTTCAATCTCTATAGCAAAATGTTTAAAGGCGTTGAATTTAAATTTTACATCTTTGGAGCAAGCAACATTTTAAAAACTCTAAACACAGGAGATTACTATACTTTACATTGCAATACAAGGGGATGAAGCCAGTCTATATTAAGTTCCCAAACAATTTTATATAATTTAAGAGCAATGTGTTTAAGCTTCATCAGTTATATAGTGCTTTTTACTGAACAGATTGCCAAAAGTCCCTATCTGCAACAGAAAATTGAAGATCACATCATGTTAAATATTTTCTCCAAATGTTTTATGCAAGTGCAGTTCCTTTGAAATTAAAGATCATTTCCCTGAGATTGACTGAGGTCCACTGACAAAAAAAAAAAGAGGAAAGCGATATTCAGTCAGGTTGGTTGGCTTTTAAGATTTCCGTTGAATACTTTGAAATTCAGATTCAGAAATCCATGTTTTGTTACTGATGCAAATGACTGTAAAAAGCACTAATATAAAAGTAATGGTTTAGTGAGGAAATACATAACCTTTTATCCTTTAATAATTTGACAAAGCTCTCCATGCTTCTTTTTAAGCTCAGTGCTAAGTCTACTGTACCACAAGAAAAAAAAAAAAAAAAAAGCTTCCACAACAAGCATTTCGTTACTGCCGTTGTGTGTTCCAGACCCTGCAGGGTCATTCAGTTGACTTGCTAAACATGATTTGCCCTATTATAATCTCAACTATAAATTTTCATTAAGACAAGACTTGGCTGACTGCCACAAAGCTCTAGGGTTCAGATCCACTGAAGCACAGCTAGCTTGTTACCCAATCACATTTCCAAGTGCACGAGGCCTCCCCCACATGCCCTCTCCACTTCACCGGTGTCCAACTAGCAATCTTCCCAATAAATTCAAAGCTGAAGCAAAGCAACGCAAACTAGCATTACTACTCAGGAAAAAAACAAACAGCATGGAATAGGACTGCTCCCCTACCTAAGCAGCTCTTGTACCATACCAGTGTTGGTACCTTAGACATATGAGCTAACTCGATAAAAATCCCTTGGGTATTAAGAATTGAGGACAAGCATGGTATAATCTGAGCGATAACACTTTGGAGCGACACAAGCAGCAATTTCAAGCAATCTCCACGTTTCTCTCACAAAACTATCACACAGCATTAAAAAGCAATTCTTATTACTAGTTTTTAGAGCTTTAAGCTGTTATAAAACTCATTTTTCAACATGATAAAATCCTGCAGTGGCATCACATTTGCAATGGTACATTTGTCTCTTGAGGCTACAGAGTAACACAATATATTGTTCTGTTTATGCTTCTGAGCCCTGTACAGCATCAACCAACTAGAGAGTTACTGGTCCTTGAAGGAAGGAGTGGGGGCACTTATATAAACTGTAAGACATTAAGATGAAATGTTACTTACTTCTCAGCCTTGTTTCTGGCATATAGTCTGCTTTGTCATGGACCCATTCTGGGCGGTGAGGCCGGATGTTGGCTTGAGAGGCAGCATAGGCCACAGGGTCATTGCTAACCCAGGCTGTCAGGTAGATGTAGAAAGCATTTGGGTTAATGATTCCATCTGCATCCACCAGACGCTGTTTAGTCAACTGCAAAATGGAAAAATTAGAAGCCTTTCAAAATGAGCTTTGTTTTTGGGGCTCTTGCTGTAAAACTTTCAATGAAAAGACACATACATAGGAGGGGAAAAACAAAGAGTATAAGCTTTCAGTTGAAGTGACTTATCACTGAACTGTTGTTGGGCAATATAGAAGAAACCTAAAAAAGAACTAGTGATGGTAGAAAGTGGTTATTTATAAATTAATACTCAGATAGTATTTACTATAACCACTAAATCAGCAGACGGTTCCAGAATAGACTGAACCAATTAAACCTGAATTCTAAAAGCCTGCAGCCAAGAGTAAAAAACAACCAAGTTGGAGAAACATATTTAAAGAAAGGGAAAGAAAATCTGGCAAGAGTCCCTATACACGTCTGTGTGCAGTTAACCTCTGTTGTTAACACTGAAGGAAATGCCACCCAGTAAATGGAGGAGAGCTATAAAAATAAAACAACATCTGTATAAATTTTGCTAACACTTGCCTCCTATGACCTGTGTATTCAGAAAATGCCCAGCATCAAGAAAGCAGACGAGTGCCCTATGCTATTTGGGTCACTGTGGGCAACTGTATCTGTGGGGTAAACAGCAGTGGTACTCTTCTAGGGTTCTCAAGCTAAATACTGCACAGCTAGGGCTCTGACAGAGGACTCTGTGGATGAAAAGTATTGCTTTTTTGTTTTGTTTTGTTTATTTAAAATTCTGGCTGGGCTCCAGTTTCAGGTCTTTTTAATGAAATGAAAAACAACAGTGACAGCCGTTAAAAAAAAGCTGGATTCCAAAGATCTGGATTCAATTAATCCACAGGATATGCAACAACTGTATGTCTTCAAGCTGTCTTTGGAACTGCATAGTACAGGGCTCAGCCCCTGTGGGTGCACCACACTTTTCTCCCTCCCAGGCACAGGAAATTATATCAGCAGCTGTAGTCCAATCACATTTGTTCCACCACGTACCTGGTACACATTGCTAAACAAAACCTCACTAAAGGTTTTCTCTTCAACCCCCTTTCTTTCCTTAATTCACAGCTGAAGCTTCATTCAGACCTGACAGCATGCTGCATGTTGCTATACAGCCGTGTGTTTTACACACCATAGTACCTTTGAACAATGTACTCTGTAAATCTTTCACCTTTAATGCCAGCAAAAGAGAGAAAGACAATAAGCAGATCTGCCAAGAAGCTCATTAGAAAGACTGTTTTTCTGCCTAAAAGCACAGTGAGTCAATAGGGATTCTAGGACAGGAGAAGCTAGATTATTGCAGATTTTTTTCTTCGAGGTTTTAAGTATAATTTTAGCTAAAGGAGTCAAACCTAATGTGTTTCCACCTACCAATGGCTACAGCAGTCATATCCTGTGATAACCTTATGAAAGCACGTCAGACGTATCCTATTTAGGCAGCTCAGCCAACTGCCATTCCTGGTTCTACTACAGTATATTTTTTTTTAGTGATGACAGTACAAGAATATGATATTATCATTCATCAACATCCTTCTTTAAAATTCAGGTTTTGAATAAACTGGTAGGAACTAAGCAAATGATTAGAAATGCTAGATGCAAAACCACAGCAAAAGCTGAGCAAAAACTGACCCTGTAAGGAAGCTTGATTCAAACCAGCAGCAATGCCTCTTAATACAACAAGGCTGATGTTGGCTCTATGTCTCACGTAGAACCAGGCTCCATCTATGGATGCAGCAATGCATCCTCCACAACTCCAGTGAGAACAGAGAGTATGTTTGAGACGGGAGCAGCATTTAACACAATCTGCCCAGTAATTACCAAGGACAGGCATTCCCAGTGTTGACTTTGAACACTCTGCAACACAGGCCAGACTGCAGCTAATACATAGCTCTAGCAAAGTCAGCAAGGCCACGCAGAATGGTATAACTCAGGTATTTCAATTCTTAAAGATGAAAAAGGGACTATGACATGCTCTTTCCACCTCTCCCTACTCCTGATGACTTGTGCATTCCTGTATAAACCAGTATGGACTCTGATACAGTACCTGGCTGATGTCAATGGGCTTTGCTCTGTTGCCTGTTTGTACCAAGAGTTTGTAAGCCAGAACAGCATCATCAGATCCATTTTTATAATTGTTGTAAGTGATCTTCCCAGTTTCCCAGTCGCTGTCAAATGCATCCTGAAGTCCTGAAGAGTTAAGAAAGTCAAGAAGACGACAGAACAAACAGGTAAGAAATCAATCAGAAACAAATTTCAGTAGAAAGAAAGAAGAACGACTTTTTTCAATGTAAACTTTGACCCTGTGTAGCTGAAGCAGGAATCAAATTATCCACCCACAGCCTCCCAGATTTGGGTTCCTCACTCACTCACAGTATGGTAAGGTAAAAGTACCACTTTCACGTCCTGTCTTTTGTGCAGAGAAAGGCAGGAAAACAAGAAGGTGTAAGGGAGAAGCCTCAACACTCTTCCCACATTGTGCTGACCAGCAAAAGTGGATTAGCATACCACAGATGCAATCTGCACTGGAGTAACCACCCTACCCTCAATGCCTACAGGAGATCTGAGGTAGGATTAGGACTCTCAGGTCAAGTGTCCTTCTCAGAGACTTTCTTGAGTTTGTATAGCCTCACCACTGCCTGACAGGAATGCTAGCTGTGACACAGCAACCTAGCACTCTGCTTGGAGTAATACGTTGGGAAGAATTAAAACTAAAATAAAAAGTGTTTACCCTCATGAGCTACAATTCCAGAATCATTACACACAAAATCCATAACTATATCTCATTTATTGCCCCTTTCATATACACCCTCCTCAAAACAAAGCTAACACAGATGGTGCCAAAACAGAAGGGTCTGGGTTCAGCGCTCATTTAACATCACTGCCTACCTGAGAGTTAAAAACAGAGAGCCATTTAGCCCATTATCTGGAAGAGAAACACTCTCCGTGCTCCCCCCCCCTCCCTCACCAAAATGCTGGCCAAGAGTATTAGGGCACAGAGGAGGAGGACACACACCACTCTCATTAAGTGTTTTGGGCTACTGCAGAGCACCGAGGCAACAGCTCCTACGATATAACCAGAAATTCCACTACAAGGGGAAAAAAAAACACACTCAAACTTTCAACTTCAAACAGCAACTCAGCTGCTCCTCGAGCGCAGCGTGAGTGAACATGATTTTGTCAATTTGTTCCATCTGTTCAACTTGTGTAGCTAATACAAGTCGTGGGATCTGCTGCCAGCACATGTAAAGATCACAGCCAACACCTATTCACTCTCAACTGTTATTTTCCTCTTTGCCACCCTTTAAGGGGGAGGGAACACCTCACGGCACAAATTTGGATCAGATTTAGAACAGGAAGCCGCAGCCCGGTACAAGGAGGCTCTGTGCGAACAGATGACAAACCGCATGTCCAGGGAAGGGAAGGAAAAGGCCAGGGGGTGGTGGTGGTGGTGCTGGAAATCACCAGCCCACCTCACAGCTGCACTGAGGAGCCGTAATGAAAACCATCATTACAGATCTGATAGGTTAGCTACAGCTGTAAGGAGATAAGAGTGCTGGAAGAGAAAACAGGCCCGACTGACACCGCCCCCGGGCCTAAGTACTTGCTCCCGTTGACGAACTCTTCCCCCACTCCCTGAGAAAACTGCCTCCCATGTTGTCCTGCAAAACTGCACCCCACAAAAAAAGCCAGAAAGCGGGGAACGAAGTCATGCAGAGGGCCTGGCAAATCTGCCGCTGTGCCACCTGGAGGAGGACGGTTCATCGCCAGGCTTCCCGACACCACCAAAGGAGCTTCGCAGCCCTCCTTTAAAAAGCACTGCCTACTGCTGCCCTCAGAGCGGGGAAAACACTGTTAAAGACGTGCAGAAATGCAAACCCACCCCTCCATAACACAGCTCAGCTCTGCGTCAGTCTCTGAGGAAGTGGCTAGGTGAGAGCATTTCTGCTATCATAATCATCACGAAAACGGAGGGACCACCAAAGAACAGCTTGACTTTTAAGTTACAGCAGAAACGGTTTCCTTCAGTAAGAGGAGCACACAAGTTGCTATGCTAGACAATGTTCGGGGTGGAACTTCCAGACTAACGTGCAGCTCCTGTCACGGGGCTACACTGACACACAATACCCAATACACTCATTTGCATGCAACATTACCAATTTGTGGTCACAAGGTATGTTAAAAAATGGGCACGTACGTTTTATGTTACTACAGTGGATGGAAATTCAGCTCTTTCACATCTCTCCCTTTCTGCCCCTTCGCTGTTCCTACAAGTTCGATCATCCTTCAAAACCTGTTCCCTGTTATGTCTTTATTACTCAGATGGCTTAACCACCTTGCAGTTTGGGCCATTTTATTACTGACCTTGCTGAAACTGAAAGTCTGTGGAAAGAATATCAAGAAACCACACTCAGTTGTGTCTCATTTCTAGAGAATTTCAAAATTTCAATAAATAAAATTTCCTATAACACCTTGAAAATAATAGCAGAGTCACTGCTTACAAAGCAAATAATACATTTATTATATATTGTTTCCACCGATGATTTAAAAGACCTTTAATATACTGTAAAGATAACTGAGATTAATGAAATGTTTCTCGTCAGAAAGATAAAAGTAACTTGTTGATGTTGTTCTGCAGAGAAGTTTAAAAAAATAGTAAGGGAATTTTTAAAATGTTATGTATGGGATTTTTTCATGTTAGCAGTGACTTTTGCTTAATACTTCAAAAAAAAAAAAGCAAAACCCTCCAAAATTACGCGGGATACTGGAATGGAGGTGACGAAGCAATTCCTGCCTACCCATGTGAACAGCTGGCATCATGTAATGTGAGATAAGATTACCCTTTGCAGAAACAAGCCTAAGGTCAAGCCAGGAAATTCAAGCTACCTCATTTACATTCAGTCACTTGCAAAAATAATGCTAACATCCCCAGTTTAAATGAACGATTAGTATTAACTCTCTTCTGTTGCATTTTCAATAGCAGAAAATATGTTAATACGACTGGACACCAGGAAGCCAAATACAAGGGAACCTCTGCCAAAAGAAGCGTGTTAGGCTGATGGCACTCAACTGTACAGAAACTAGAAGTGTATGGCTAAACCAAGGACGCTATCTTCATAAAAAATGCTTTTGTTCATATGCTGTTGCTTCCCTCCAATCCATCCTGTAATCTGCTGGACAAATGCATACACATAAACGCATGGACAATGCATATACATGGTCAGAAGGCCGCCTTGAGCCATTAATCTCTAGTACTGAAGTACTCCAGTGAAGCCAGTACGAATTAGCCATTAAGTTCAAAGTTACCCCTACTTCAATTATCCTGCTGTCTCCAGCATGTAAAAATGCAGCAACAGAACTATTCCCATCTCTTAAAGGATCCTCCTTGGATCCAGCCTAGAACTGCATTCTGCCTGCAAATTCTGTTTTCGCCTTCCCTTCCTCTACTCCCTTGGCTTCAAGTACCATTTGGTAATGACCATATATCTTTCTGTTAATTAGCGTCTGCACCTTCAGACAATTCCGTAACTATAATGGAATTGTTTTACTACAACAGTTTAGTTCCCCCTTTACATTAATGCCCTGTACCCTTCTTCTTTACTGCTTTGTAAATGCATTATCTGTAAAGACAGCCCTGTGTCATTACAAAGCAGCTAACTGTTTTGTCCTAACTATGCCTTCCTCTTCTTGGGGAAGGTAGGGAACAGTCGTAAGGACACAGGCCTAAGTGCTGAGTAGTAATCATAATGATTAATTTGAAATCTGTAGTGGTCAGCAGGCAAAACAATGTGCCTTCAGTCACAGAGCTGGCACGTCCACTTTAATCACCACAAGCCAACACTTCCATCCCGGGAATGCCCCTGACCATTCCCATGTAACATTGTAGCTCTGGGCATCCAGGGTACTAGGACACCCACAGCTCCTCTAGTGTGGGAACAGCAAAGGGCGAGGAGGGAGGGCCCGCAGGCTAATATGGACCAGAAGGGGAAAAGTAACCACGGGCAATAAGAAGAGAACAGGAACACCCCTAAGACTAGTGCAGACTTGGAAAGGTCATTTATGAACATGTACATACAGCACAGAGGAGATGTGTAGGCATTGGGTGGTGGGGCGCTCAGACAGTCCTTAGCACTAGGAGGTGATTATGGAGAGGCAACTAAAATGGAAGAGATCCAGGAAGGTAAGTGGAAGGCCTGGGAGAGGAGGCACAGAGCAACCCCTGGAGCAACACCAAGTGGGCTAGCCTCCAGCGTTTCACTGAGAGCAGACAGCAAAGAAGCAGATCCAAGGGCACCTTTTCCTCGTTTTATCATTGGCAGGCTATGCTCAGATTCAGCACTAATACATGAAGATTGTGAACACAATCTTCTCAGATTCCTACCTACCTCATGGGTTCCACAGGGGTGGGACCAGACACATTTTTCCCTAGTGTTTTGGACGACAGAAAAAATAACCGCAAAAGAAATGACATAAACAGAAGCATTATGAGAGTTTGGAAAAGCATAGAAAAAGATTATTGCTTACAAAGCTACAAAGTATATTAAGGTTCCAATCCAGAAAAACATATAAGCTATGTTGAATTTTTCTTTCTGCTGGTCTTGCCTTCCCTTGCAGCTCAATATGCTTACGTGAGCAAAATATTTCAAGTAAAACTTACAGTAAGGAGACTGTAATGAACAGATCCAATACATGTAATAAACATTAAAAAACCAACAAAGCTAATAGCTGAGACCCTGCTCTGCTTGATTTTATCAATGCATTGAACACACAAGAAAATTGGTAATTTTGTTTATTATGCATGTCACTTAGATGCCTCTTCTTTTCTAATATTGCTTAGGATATTTTCGGAAGGAAGAAAATACCCCGAATACTGGCAGCTATGCAAATGTTTTCTAAGATTCATTGGCTACATTGGTTATCTGTGAACAGTTATGGTTAAAATTTATATTTTCAGTAGATCAGCATAATTTATTCTTCTCTTGGCAAAAAGCTTCCTGTAGATTCTTCCAACAGAAAGGCAGAGGTAGGACAGGCATATTTCTAGGCAGAACGTGTTTGCTTGCAGCAGAGAACTGTTAAATTTGCTGAGATGTAACTGTACCATTTATTTTAAATACAAAACAGTTATTTGTCTCAACACGTGTAATTATAATATCTTTAATATCTTTAATAAGCTGGCTTCAATTTAATTATCATCATAGTGCCTGAAAGGCCATGCCTCCTCTTGCCTCCCCACAACCCTTTACAATTCACCTCAGAAAAAGCAGCACCACAGAAAGAGTGAGGACACTTGACTGGAAATCTAGAATGTGTGGTGCACTCCCAGTCCAATAAAACGCCTAAGCCACACTGAATTTTCTTCATGCCAGCAGTCCCAGCTGAAGCCAACAGGATCACTCATGTGCTGAAAGTTAATCCTGTGCCAAAATACATTGCTGAACTGGGACTTTTCATTTACTGTTCTCAAAACACTCAGCAAACATTTATTTTCCCAAGATACTGGGCCGTATTTAGTCATTAATTAGAAATCAGAACTCCTCACTAGCTGCTTTGAAATTAATGGCGTGAGATGGCCTCTCAAGAATATAATCTTTAAAGCCTCAAAACTTTCTTAACAGGGAGTAAACTTAGCCACACAGAACTGAACTGTTGGAGAAACAGCCAGGCATTGTCAAAAATCAGATCAGAACCTAGATATGAGCCTGATGCAAGCAGCCTTTAACTGTGTGGTCATACTGGAAGACAGGAGCATTACTACATTGAATAAGTGGTTGCTACTGTAAAATGAAGAAAGGTTCATGCAATTTTCCTCTTACCTTGCAGCCAGTCTCGAAAGTAGTGCAACCACATTTTGGGAAGCTGCCTATCCTCTTCCAACAAAACGTATGTCACATTGCTGAAACTTTTGTGAAGTTCATAGAGTAAGTGCTGGACATTTGGATAGTCTGCTTTCTGTGTCACAATGTACATGTTGTAGAATGAAAAGTACTTGAACTGTGCGGCAATAAAGTCATATTCCCGTGTCTCCCGTGGTACAATGTCTGTGAGATCTAGTCCATCTCTTACCCGGGTAGTTCCATAAAGGCTGAGCCCAAGTAAACCCAGGAAAAGAAAAATAACCACAATCTGCAAGAAAAAATGGAAATGCATTTGGTGTTAGGTTTTTAAAGAAACTAGCAATTCACAACAGCATGCTGAAGAACCAGGATCAAAATTAGCACCCATCACCATACTTCTAAAGTTTCTTTTCTTTTATTTTCATATACACATATGACAAGGCTAAACTGTGTTTTATTGAAGGGGCTCTGTATCACTGATGAAAAACTTACACAGTAACAAAGTTAAAAAGTGGCTTTAGTTTCACAGTTCACAAGCTTACGTTACTGAAAGTCAGCAACACCCTCCCTCTTAACTTAAAAACTATGTCAGTACATGGCTATAAAGAAAAAATTTTTAAGGTATGAATATAGCTTTAAATTATTATGAATTATTACTCCAAAACAATTCTATTTATTCCTTATATTTATTATTATTGTCAGGATAATTTTCTTACTAGACAGGGCAGAAGTCCATTTCTGAGAAACAGGTAAATTGTTCTCTGGTTACCTTAGCTTTTGGTTTTAGGAGGAATGGAGCATAATGTTTTTCTGCAAAAGTTGACAGTGTCCACTTTGTACAGGGTGGCTCAAGGCAATGCATACTGGAGTCTGAAAATTGGGAAAGCAAATCCCTCGTCGAGCTTGTGCTTTCTGGGCTCTGGCAGCTAAGATTATCTTGAGTCACTGTCACAGGCTGTACAGATATTTCTGAGCGCGGTTCTGCTGTGGTGTAGTACACCTGCGTATGGGGATCATATTCTGTGCGCAACTGCACTGTAGACTGCATTGTAATCTGGGTTTCATGTGCAAAACTGTGACTGCTGTACGGGGGTGGAGGACTGTAGCAAGTATTGTCATTTTCTGCATATGCTTGAGGCTCAATCTGAATCACTCTAGTGACACATGGACTGTAAGAGAAAAGAAAAACATCTGTTCACATCTTTATTTTATTCAGACTAGATTAGATAATCTGCTTCTGGCTGAAACTGCTCTTACTACTATTAGATGGTTTAAGTTAATTAAGCGTCGTGCTTTGAAATAGATTTTCTTCTGCACCTCTATGTTCAGACACTTCTTAGACGTGGTTCTAATTGCAGGCCTCAGAGAATATGCGCACGTTTCTTGTGCTCAGCAAAAAAGGAACCAGTATTTGTCTGAAGACATTGACATCAACTCATATAACTCCATTAATTACACATGCTAATCAGGTCAATAGCTAGGTAGTCACACAGTCTGAATGCACAATGCGTGAGTTTGCATCCATGTGCCCATGCTGAGAATTAAGCTATTTAGATGAAAATGTAAACACATGACATACTGAGTTCTTCTGTTTAGAACTATTAAAGTAACTGTTAAATAATATTTGGGCCTTCTGGATAAGATCTCAGACGTTTGGGAGGCAGCTTGAAACCACTTGCCATACACTCACTGAATGTTTTAAAAATGAAGTAAACATATGCAAGGATTAATTTCCAGGAAGGATGGGCTACACGAAGAGACAAAATTACAAAAGTATTCCTTTGAAGCATTCCCTTTATCTTAGTCTATGCAAGAACCTAACATATAGCTAGTTTATTTAAAAAAAAATAAATAAATACCAGAGACAAACCTCTTCCTTTAATAAGAAATGACAAATTAACAACGGAAAACACTATCAGGTATTTTTCATCAAGTGAAAAAATCCACCAAAAAATGAGGAATTCAGAATGTTGCTTGCCTATACAAAGCATTAACTGAATTGCCTCTTATCTAAACGGGCCCAAATTCTGATACATTTGGCACAACTGTAGATGGGAGAATAAAGGGAAAGCCTGATTGTCTGCTACTTCTAGGAATTAGGCCTCCAAAATCCAAGTACATTAGGCCATCCAGCGAAAGCATGACTGAATCAGAAACAAAAAGCAAGACTACTCTCTTGTGATCAGTTCCCTGTTCTAACCACTCCTGCAGAAACAAATTTAGGAAAGTACTTTCTCTCTTTGATATCAAAATGAAAAAGCCAAACCGTGTCTGCTCCTAGGTGAGTGTGAAAAGCAAAGATGACGAAAGGTGACGAGGGAGAGAGGGAGAGAGGGAGAGAGGGAGAGAGGGAGAGAGGGAGAGAGGGAGAGAGGGAGAGAGGGAGAGAGGGAGAGAGGGAGAGAGGGAGAGAGGGAGAGAGGGAGAGAGGGAGAGAGGGAGAGAGGGAGAGAGGGAGAGAGGGAGAGAGGGAGAGAGGGAGAGAGGGAGAGAGGGAGAGAGGGAGAGAGGGAGAGAGGGAGAGAGGGAGAGACTTACTTTAATTTTTCCCCTCAGGTAAAAAACATAGTAGCAAACACAATTTAGTCACTAGAAATCAAACCATGACAATAACGCACAGACCCTGCTGCAGTGAACTCCCACTATTGACCGCGGAGTTGACTGGCAACAGTGGCATTGACTGGTGACCACAAAAAGGACACACCTCATCTATCAATCTGTCACACATTCTCACCTTGTGAAACAGCAGAATATATCCAGCCTCCTGTCTTCTCGACGATAAAGGTCCATGCTCAGGATAGCAGGAAATATTAGCAGAACCATAGCAAAGTTGAATACCACCACAACTGCTGCCTAGAGATCAATCATAAGAGAAGCAGTGTCGTTACTAAGTCCCATGTAGGGCATCTCCTTTACAAAGCGTAAAACCTCCTTTCAGTTCTCATCTATCCACCCATTTATCATATCAACGTGTCAGATGCTTTCAAGCTTCTCCCTGAGGGAACTGGGAGGTGTATTTTCACTTTCTAGTGCCATTGTCGTAGTACTATTGTAGTTAGTTAATTTCTTTTAACATTAAGCTTTTATATTTTAATATGCCTGTGCCTGGAGATGTGGTTGCAGTGTGATTTTTAAAGCAGAAAAACAAAGTTAATAAATCACCACTCCTTGGTATGAGATTGTGCCCTATTCAGAGTCTCACGGTAAAATAAAAAAAAATGGAAGCAAAAGCAAAGCTGGAACAAGGATTGAAGTTAAGGGATCTGAAGTAATTTAAACATTAGAATAACGTTAAAGCACGTTATTAAATCAGTAATGAAATAAAGGTTTAATCAAATTTTAATGAAACCGCTCTATTTATTTTAATATTATGCACTTGATGTACTTACTTAAAAGTCTAGCCAGAAAGAGTAACATTTTGGGATTATCTGCTATTATTTTCAAAGAAGAACCAAAATTAATTTAACAACACATAGTAAATCTATGTATTAACATGCTTAACGGAACTTGATTAATGACCAAGGCTACTGACGGGAGTCTTAAATTGGAACAAGAATACATCCTAAAATGGAAGAATACTTGGTGTAATTTGTAAAGTGAACATTATTTAAGGGAAAAAAATAAACTCCCTGCACACCCACCTTCAAACCATACTTCAAACCCTTCCCACACAGAGATTCACAGAGAATCTCCATAAACACACGTGGTGCAGCTTCTATTATTATTATTAACAGCATTTATTTGTAATGCAGAATTGCTGAGAGAACTAGCTCTCAAAAAGGGGAAGCCTGGGCACAGATAGGACTGGAAAACAGTAGTAGTGTAGGAGACACACTGAAAAAAACACGTGTATTCAGTCATCATCAGGTTAAAAAGAAAGAATCCTTATATTTTATCCATTAAAATAAGCAATAGGCATATCAGAAGCAGCCCAATTTCATGTTGGGGAAACCATACAAACTAGCAGTCAAAAAAAAAAAAAAAGAACTAAAGTTGGGCTACAAGAATGAAGTGGTGAACCTGACCTAAATATGCCCTCCTTCTTCCAAAATAAATAAATGTCTGGTTTTGATGTTGAAAAATCAGGCCTCAAAATTGGCAGCTGAATATATGTTCATGTTTTAAAAATTCGTGACTTACGTGTCTCTAAATTATGCAATTTTGATTTTTCCCTTACCTTTGAAAATCAATATATTAACCTACTTAATGATTTTGAGAGTTATGAAGCTGTAAAGTATGGTTAAAAGACTAGGTACTATTTTTAGTTTTCTGAGAATGACAGAATCAGTTATGTAAGTATTTTCTTGTTACTTCAATCATAAACATATTGTACACCAAAGTGGTGTTTACTGGTGCTTCTTTTTTGTTGTCTCCAGCCAGCTTAAGGTAAAATTTTGGTCCTGCCATGTGTCTGTAGAAATAACTACTAAAACAGAGTTTATCTAGTACTTAAAACCTAATTAGCACTTAACTATCTTAGAGAGAAAAGATCCAATAACTATTTCATGTTTTATAAATATCCACATAGAAAGGTATTTAAGGTCATAGCCAAGACTTTGAGATAAAGCGATTTCCTTTTGATCCTCTCCAGAATAAACTGAATCTGTCAGAAAAAAACAAATAGCTGTTGTTGCAAGCAAGGTGTTTGCTGGACCTGGTTCGTACAAACACTCCCTTTATTTCTGCTAAACCAGAGAAAGTTCAGTCACCCATATTACATGAATAATTAGTTGTGACTAACAAAGATCTTCTATCAGCTAAATTTTACCGAGATGTTCAAAAACCTCAGCTGAGGCCTGACTCTAGTTCTTACTTCTCCCTGCATGGCTGAAAAACTAACATTAAGTCCTCCAATCCTTCTCTGTAAACTTCTGCAAATAGTTCATGCCTTACCAGTTCCCTCTATAGACCCCAACATCTTTGAATCTTAAATGCCACTAAACCCGAGAACTAATACTCAAGTGTACGGCAGGGATGCCATTACAGTCAGTTACGTTCACATACATTTTTTAAGGAAGAATCAAGACTATTCCAACTACAAATAGTAAATCTACCTATTAGCATGGTATATCTTCTAGATTTAACTAGATTTTCCAATGTGCCACGCCAGTGTCGAAGTACTAACCCTGCAAGTCAATTATTTTTCAACAATTATCTCTGTTCTAGTTTGTATTTAAGCATATTCCAAGAGCTTAACACCACACCTCCTATATAGTGCAGGCTTTCTCTCCCCCACCCACCTCACCAGCATTTCAAGCTTGCAACAGTGCTCAGTTTTCACAGTTGAATAAAACAGGTGAAACATTGTTCTTCTACTAATTCTTATTTGTTGGCTCAGCAAAAGTCACCCTATGACCTGGTAAAGTGGAGCATGCCTCCCAGTTCCTGCTGCACATCCCCAGCTCCAGGGGCACCTGGAATAGCACGACACGGAGTAGACCGAGATAAGACAAGTAGAGAGGGATGGAAGAACTGCTGAGGGTGACCCAGTCTATGAAGGTGAAGCATTAGCTACTACCTCCCCTTCCCTGATGGCTGGGAACGGGAAGATACGAAAAATGTGATCACGGCAACATCATCTACCTGCAACGATTACATTCACTGCAAAAGCACCAACAGAAATCTGTGGTAGCAGAGCTTCCAGAGTATCTGTTAGCAATACCCATACTGAAAGCATGCTTAGGACTTCTCAGAACAGGGCATCTGCTCTTGCCATTTAATAGAAAAATGATCAAATGCAAGGGGAAAGGGCGTTAGACTTCCTTCTTGAGAAATCAACAAAGGTAAGATTAGTACTAGAAGGGGAAAAAACGGGGCCTACCCATGGGTGGTAAATGAGGGCATTCAATGAAATGAGATCAGAAGGAACTAAAAAAAAAAAAATCCATTTATCGGTAAAAACATTGGTCATTTTCTGAGAAACCTGCTCTGATTTTGCATCTTTTCATAATGCACAGCCTAAAAATACGATTGCTGCTGCAACTGTTAACTGAGACAGAAGAATGGCAGTCTGTGCTGGAGGCAGCAAGGGAGAAGGGAGCCAAGCTGGTAGGCTGGGGCCCTGCTGAAGGTATGTGCTGCTATTTGCCATTCCTGGCAGCCCACCCAAGGAGAATGGGTGTGCTGTATAGCCAGAGGTGATGAACAGACGAGGAGGTCTGTCAGGGAAACTTCCACCCCACTGCTGCCTATCTGCAACTCCCTCCTGACAGCATACAGACTCACTTCCCCCTCCTGCGCCCCCCCTTCTCTTCCCCTTAGGCTTTAATTTTGCTTGTTAAATTCTCATGTCAGGAGCAGGGAAAGCTAAAAGATGTGGGTAAAAGGAGGGGGACAAACAGCTTCAGCAGAGTAAGATAATAGAATGAGCTTAAAAACTTACATTCTTTCTCTCCACAAACCTACCACCAGCACCTGGTAATGCACTTTAACATTTACGAAAAAAAAAAAAAAAAAATAAAATAAAATAAACTTGCCATTCTTACCGTGAGGGAAAAAGTTACTGCTAAGACTTAATGGGCAAAGTTCCACTTCTGCTCATTACTAAATCTACACCACTCCTCTGTTGATGGGGAGGAAGTTTGTGGTGTAAGCAAGAAAAGTTATGTGATTTTTTTTTTATGAAACCATGCCTTCTCTTTTTTTGGGCGGAATTTATTCCACAAAGGTGTCTGAACATTCTGTCTGAGGAAAGAATTCAGACCAGTGGTAGTTACATTCTACCATGCCTCCCTTGTTTACACTAAAAAAAAAAAAAAAAAGTACTATGTTGAAGACATTCCTACAGCAAACTTCAAACACTTCCAATGGATTTATTTGGTAACCTCTCTTCCACCTAACTCCCAATTTTAAGAGATGACATGCATCTGAAAATTCAGAACCTACTTCTTCACAGTCCTGAGCACTCTCCTACAGGTTATTCTTGGGACTGAATATTTAGGATACATGCAGCTTCTCAGAGCCTAAAACTGCTTAAATTAGGGGCTAATGAAATCAATAAATGAAAAAAAATGCAAGCATTAAAAAAGCTAAAATAGTTTCTATCCACATAACAGAATTCATTTTTTAAAATCTAACTTTCAAAATAACCAATTTCCATTTTTTTCTAACTCAGCAAGAGCTAACGCTAGTGAACTCCGAAAACAGCAGCAAACTTGCAGTGCTTAAGTTCCGTGAAGTAAATGAACAACTCAGAGGTATCAATGAACTGCTTTAGCTGGCAGAACAGGACAGAAGCTGAGAAAGAACAAAGCATTGATATGTAAAATGTGAGTTTCTAAATAAAAGTTCGACTTGCACATGCAGGAAACCATTTATTCTCCTTCAGCAGCTGGGTTATTTTACAGATACTGGGCCTCAAAAGTTATGGAAACTTTGACAATTATCTTGCAATGTCTTAAGGAAAGTGTATGAAGAGCAAAATAAGGTCAAGAGCAATCCTTTTTTAAGCCCATCTGTTAAAAATTCACTATCTAGATGAGAAGAAGGCAGCATCTGTGAAAAGTAAACTGCAGTATTTCATTGCTTTCTAAGTCTTGCTAGGGAGCTATCAAAGACAGCAAAGAGTCCTTGTTTAAACAAGGCTGAGTAAGAGGGAGAGGGAGGAAAAAGACTGTAAATAAAGAAATCTATATATAAACACAGACCACCCACCAAAACCTGCCATAGTTATCTGATTCTGAATGCTGTAATTAATGCCTCACTTACCACTGATTTTACCTGGTGAAGATGGACAAAACAAGTAACAGATGCTTTGGGAACGTCATATTAGCTTACGTACATATGTTGCTCTATTTCCAATAAATCCTCAGTACAGGTCTCCAGCTACCCTTTTTTTGCACATTTTTGCATCTTTAAGATACATGCGTGGCGTTGCTATTTGTGACCAAAGACAGACTACAGATGCAAGTGAGAAAAGATTGAGCAACTCAAACATCAGTTTCTGAACACCCAAGTGCTCCTACACATAAATTCCATATTAATCACTGCCTTAAGAAGAACTTTGGTCGCGATGTTTTTATTCTGAATAACGTCAACATGTTCATACAGGAATATGTTGAAATCTCATCGAGAACTTTTTGTTTGTCATTTTGTTTGGTGGATTTTCTGAACTTCCACTGATTCAGCCTACATGGTGGCAGCAGGCAAGAAGACTCTAGGAAAGGTATATCTAACTTATATTCAGATTACATTTACAGCTGTTGTCTCCGTTTATTTTCCCAAGGCAACCTGTCATGTTCTGATGTGAAGAATGAGAACAGAGACAGGCTGAGCAAAATTTCATCAGAGAAGAAAAAAAATAATTTTGGCGGCTCTCACTTGACAGCTCAGCAGTATGTTTAGGTCAAAATGGCCAGTCTCTGTTGAGTACTTCTTACAAGACGTGTTTAAGCTGAAGTAACTTCTGCAAAACACCATTACTACAAAGCTAGACAATAGGAAAACAAGACTTCTCCTCAGATTCTTAGAGAAGATCTCCAGTATCCCATTAACTGCTTAAGGTACATGTTGGATGCTTGATTTTGGGCCACAGATTTAAAAGACATAAATCACTTCTTCCAAAATAAGAAGTGCTACACTTCAAAAATATTTCACATCTTAAGACTGGTCTTTGCCATAATATAAAATAATCCACTGTAACATTGCCTGTAAGAATAGACATTTAGGTTTTGGCAAGTCAGCAGAACTAAATACTTCTAACCATTCAGGACCAAAGCTCTAGTTTTAGTTGCCACAGATAACTGCTTCTCAATTGTGCAGCAAACCATCGAGGCCTTTAATTCCTCTATTATTCACTACCAAATTGCCTATTGAAAAAAAAGTGGTAAATGAGTTATTAATGCTTATCGGCCATGTAGCTGCGATCATAAACAGTTTACTATTTTACAGCTTAATGTAGGCATACCTAAATTTCGGAAAGCGTCAATAATTGCAACATGTGTTAAGAAAAATTGCAGCCCTTGCTTCCTCTGGGTAGCCAAGGGCTCAAGGAGAATGAAAAATGACTGGAGAACCAGACTACATCAGAAGAAAAACGGCTACTGAAAAAGTATGGTTTGCCTGCTCTGCACCAAGGTCAGACAGTGCTATAAATTGTTTGTGTGTCAAAGCAGTGTCTGATGGGAACCTCCCAAAACCTTCTTCAAAGAGCCCTTGCTTTTAAAGGAAGCTTTCTTCAGCACCCTTAACAGTTCATCTTCCTGAAGTTATATTGTCACAAACAAATACAAGAAGACAGAGGAAAAGGGAGAGAGAGCGATACACGGTTCAGCACATAAAATTCACATTTTCTCTCAAAGCAGTTGGAATATAAAATTCTTGAAGTTTTCTTCAAGGCTTTGTTAAAATTACATTGGGAACAAGGCAGTACAAAGAAGTTTTAGTAAAAATTAATATGGCAAATGCATTCTCGCTGCTGTCACTGAACTTTTGTTGTAGTTCTGAAAAGCAGCAAATTCGACAAACCTGAATGAAAATATTAAAATTTCTACTAAGAAACGTTACAGTCTACACTAAAGGACAGTCCAGTGCTTTTGACTGCCACAAGAATGCAAATTTTTGTGGTGGCTTTTTTCTGCTTAGATGCACACACCTTGCTTTTTGCAACTCACCCCAGCTGTGGTGGGACAGGGTGTTCTTTCACCTGCCAATATGATGCAAGAGACTCCGGGCATGAGAAATGGGAGGAGCACAATCAAGGGCAGACAGCTGTTGTTATTACCCAGATCTATGGTAGACAGTGACTACACGTTGGTTCAGTGAACTGCAGAAGCACTGAACATAGAATTCACTACTGTCGCTAACAGGTATCATCATCATTAGTCCCATAATGGGACTAATCTACAAGAGCTAACAAAACAGCACGTAAACTTACTTGGAGTGAAAATGCTCGTAAAGCAGGAATAGGGATTAAGGCAGCCATAAAGAAAGCAGTAACATTGCTGATAGATGTAAGGGCTACACTTGCTCCTGTTCGCTTCAAACATTCACCTGTTCTGTCCTGCAAAACAAATGGTGTATCTTAGAAGTCATGTGAATAAGGTGATGTCCTGCAAATGAAGGGGTCATCCTACAGATATAACACATTAACAGTGAAAAACTATTACAAGGAAATTCTGAATAAAAGTGTGCATTTCAGAGTATTTCAATAAAAATACACTAAGTATGCTGTCCAGGAGAAAAGAATATGACACATTAAGTGCTGATGTTTTTTTAAGGGTAGAAGACATTATCAAACCTGATTTTACCTTCGGTAGACACAACTAAACTGACACTGACATTACACCAAATAGATTTGTCATTTAACTAGGATGCATTGTCTAGTGGTGGAGTCACTTAGTGTTCTTAACATTTTTCAGACAAAATAAGCGTGCGTTGATAACACAGATACATAACATATCTATAGATCTTGAAGATAGATATAACAAAAAAAACCAGCAACCCCAAACCCAGGAACCACACACACATGAAAAAAAAAAAAGACAGAAATCAACATAAGCACAGGACACTTTCCCAACCCAACAGGCTATTTTGAAGCAGAGTGAGGTTATCGTAACTGCATGCCGAACCAGCTGCAAAGAGCACATGGAAAACATTGTTTGTACAGAACAGGATGGGCAAGCGTACATTACTTTTAAATGATTTGTACTTTGGATATGAAACTTTGGACTGAGGATAAAAAAGGTCACTAAAAGGAAAAGATCACAAGATGACATCTTAGATTTTATAACATGAATATGTTACGCTTTGTAATGTCATTGTCAATTATAAGTAACAGTAAAGAAAAACAGAAAAAAAGTAAAATCTCAAGTTAAAGGTCATAACAAATAAATACAGGTAACATAATACAAATATATTTTTTTCCTTCTCTTTGTTTTCACCGTAAAATGTTTGTGCTCTTCTATTAAAAACACTCATCATTTTAATGTCTGACTCACATTTGAGTATGTTCCCAAATTTACATTGACTTCCACAAAAATTTTGGGCAGAATTTATATTGTACAAATCAGGAAAAGATCTCTAGGAAAAAAAAAAACAAAAACATTTTTTTTTGTAATTGTTACTAATTGTGGATACCGTATCTTTTTCTATATGAAGCCTTTTTTTTTTAATTATTTTTACCCCAACTCCCCATTTTGTCATTACCTCGAATGGAATTCTCTTATTCTGCCCTGTTTCACTAAACGCATGTGCCAGAAGGAAAACGTCATCTACACCAACTCCAAGAGCAAGAAAAGGCAAAACCTTGGGGGAGAAACAAAACAAAGAAAAACAAGAAGGTTGTTTTATGGTCTACCATGAAGCTAGTCGTTACATGGCTAATTAAAAGTAACTTTAACATTACACTCTGAATACATATCAAAGGGTAAAATGAAAATCAAAAGGATGCAATATAGCTACTAACTTTTATTCTGAAATACATTCAAGAACTTCCAGTATACCATTTACTGGCACAAAATCTCACTAAAAGTAATTTGAGTTTTGGGTAAACAAAGAATATCAGATAATATTTCAAGTTATTTTCAAAATATAACATCCTGATATATTCTTGCAGCTTCTTATGCTCAGCCAGATACCATCACTTGTATTGAGACACAGAAAAACAAAGAGCTCAGAATCTAGTAATTATACAAACTAAATGATATCTGCCTTTTCCTTTAACATCATTTGACATCATCATTACTTAATCTCTCATAGCACAAGCTATGAGATAGGAGAAAAGAACAAATAAAATCTAAAATCAAAAATACTTTGGCAGCTTTTTTTCCTCAAAGATTCAGTTGTGTTTATTCAGTAACGAAGTACTAGTAACATAACGTCGGACTCGCGGCTCCTAAATACCTGAGTTGTGGCAGCATTAAAGGAAATTCCAATCAATGAGCACAGGCCCAATCCTGCAGCCACTGAGAGAGCAACCAGCAAGACTCCTGCCAGCCCCACAGCACCCTGAGACTTGGCACAATCCCACCGCAACATTGTTAAACAGGCGTAGGCAAGCTGAAAGGAAGGGTGGGGGGTATGGGAAAAAAAAAAGTCAAAATATTAGAGTGGATCCTTCTCCAACAGCTACCAGCCCTCTTCCCCAAATACACTTTGTTACAGGCACTTTTAAATAGGCATATTAGACATGTTACACAGAGGAACAGATGACAACACTGAGGCAAATGTTTACGAATTGTAAGGGTGGGGTTTTTTTCACGTATTCAAAAAATGTTCTGGACTACTGACTGGTAACAATGAAGCGGATATTTAAACCATGCTCTACTACCAGAGACAAATAAATAAACATAATTTGTTTTATTACCATTAATAAGTAGCCACTAGCTACTCTGATGACGCTGACATCAGAAAATGACTTCAGGATGTCATCCAGGGTGGTTGTAGTAAAGGAAAGCACCTTCTGAGTAGAGTTTTGTGCAACACTTTGATGAACAACCTATGAAAAGAGAAACAAAACTTGGTGTGACTAATTAGAAAAATTACCATTTTCTACAGCACACATCTGAAACTGCTTTTGCCTTTATGTTCCTGTTAAAGCACATGCCCTACACAGGAAATTTCACTGATGCTATATGAAACAAGCATATTTTATAATTATTTCCTGCAAGCTACACCTTATCAAACAAAAATTTGCATCCTTCAGGAAAGGCTACTGCATTCGCAGCTCATTTCAAGCATTTAATTTAAATGCTGAAGTGCAAAGGTTTCCTCTTTCCGTAACTCTGGCACTGACTTGCTGCTGTATGAGTTTTGCCTTTAATCCAAGGCCAGCACGCTCCTCAGGGTCCTCCTCTCTCCCCCTCTGCCTGGACATTTCACAGAGGTCAGAGGCAGCACAGCAGAGGTCAGAGTTTGGGACACAAAGGCCAGGCACTGTCACATGGCCTCCCCACCCGGGCTGCTGCTGGGAGAGCAGTCAACGGCTAGCTAATGTTTTCCAGACACCTTTAGAATAATCACGCCAACCAATTGCTTTTGAATTCCAAGCAGATCTTCAAGTTCCTTCTCACTCTCAGCTAAGCAGAAATGTGCGAGAGAGCAAATTGCAAAGCCTTTGTGGCTTTTCATATCTGAATAACCAAGCAGCTTCTCAATTAAAAAGAGAATAAATCATCTTTAAGGCCGAGACGCAAAATCTCAGTTTTAGTTAAGCATCTTCCCTGAAGCGATACTGTAAAAAGCTGTGAGATGTGGATCTCAGTAATATTTTATAGTACAGCATTCTAGGTTATTTTCAGTTTTACCTCAACATACATCCTCTGCCAGGCTTCCAGAATTGCTGCTGCCTTATCCTCATTCCAGTTGATATGTGAAACATATTCATACCCCTTGAAGTGTTCATACATTTGCTTAGGAGTCATTAACTGAAACATGGTTTGCAAAGCCTGGGCACTGTAACATGGAGAGAAATGAGAGGAGAAGAGGCATAAAATAAGCTTTTTCAGGAAATTATTTTCATGGCATGAAAATCCAAACGAGTGCCTAATAGGAGCTTGCAGGAGTTCTCGATTTTATAGGGCACGTGTTCATATTAAAATTGAACAGAGTATAATTATTCTACTATGTATCTGGTGCAGCTGTACTGGTCTATGCAGTATTGAGGCTAAATCTGTTTTCCCTGAAGTTAATGATAGTTTTGCCATTATTTTTGGTAGGATAGGTTTTGTAAGCAAAGAATGTAACCCTGTAAATCAGTGGTAAGGATCATAATTAACAGACAGATTACTGTGAAGAGGCCACAGGAACAGTTATTTCTACAAGATCGTGTAAATGCTGTTGGAAATTTGTCATTTGAAGACCTTGGTTTGTTTTTTTTTTCAACCCTTGGGGAGAAATACCAGATTAAAGTCATGATGGCTGCAAACCCTTGAGGAGTATACAAGGACAATTATGTATCCTGACTTTCCACAGTATGCAACTGTATCCAACAATTTTAGAATGTTAAGGAACTATTTTATTTTTCACTGAGAATATATTCTTTGGCTACATAAATTCTTTGGCTAAGTATATTCTTATGATTCTACAGAGGTTAGGAGAAAATTCTTCACTGTAAAGGTAGTGAGGCACAAGAACAAGTTGCCCAGAGAAGCTGTGGATGCCCCATCCCGGGAGGTGTTCAAGGCCAGGCTGGATGGGGCTTTGGGCAGCCTGGTCTGGTGGGAGGCATCCCTGCCCATGGCAGGGGGTTGGAACTGGGTGATCTTTAAGGCACCTTCCAACCCAAGCCATTCTATGATTCTATGATTTTACTTGTTGAAAGACTTACTGCAAGAAATAAAGCTTCATGTTTAGTGTCAATGTAAAAAAAATTCAAAATCCGCATCAAAAGTTCTAGAAAAAGTTCTCTCTATTAAATATGGGAGAATTGTGCTTCATTTAGCTTAGTGTGTCCTATATTTTTCAGGACAGCTCTCTCATACGTTTTTCCCCCCCTGAAATCCAGTGTTCCATGACTTGTTCAAGAGGTCTGAAACAAAGGGTTTTGTTTTATCAGTCAAAAATGTATTGAGGATGTAGTAACATAAAGAATAGACTTTTCTGCATATTAAGTCTAAACAAAAAGCTTAGTGGAGATTTTTGAATTCTGAGAAAAGTTAAACGTGTGAGCACATTACCCATATTACTTTTCCCCTTTTTCCTTTGATCATATTTCAAAACATGATCAAAGTTTTTCGGTGCTTTAAACGCTGTTCAGTGCTTTATGCATACATGCTAAACAACAAAGCTGCCAGGAAAAAACCTTTTTTCTGAGCAATGTACATTATCATTCTGAGGTTAGAAGCAGGAAGCAACGACACCTCCTTAAAGAATTGTCCAATCACTCTTTTAAATTCTGTTCTCTTGAGGCATATCCTCCTAAACGACAGTTTATAATACACATGAAAGGCAGCTGATTTTGCATGATCCTCCCCCCATGCTCCAAAAACCAAACCCTATTGGGGAAAAACCTTAAAATTTTCTTTAACCATTTGTTTGTTTACCTGACAAGTTTACCAGAACTATTCTTGACTGTACCACCAATAATCAACTCTTCCTGCCAATGCATGTATTTTCTGGACAGTCCATAGCATCCACCACTCAAAACAAGGGCTACATCAAGAGGCTAGAAAAAGTGATAAAGAAGCAATCAAGCAGTTGCATAACTTCAGACAAAGTCACACCCTAGCTCAACACCCTGTGCATTATAGTGACTGATATTAAAGATAGCCTAGGAGGTCCACAAAGAGAAATGTGTTCAACAGATCAAGTGACCGAACAGCATCTTCTCCAAAGCCTGACTGACAGACAGATATATAAAACTGGGACCCATTACTTCAAATTCTTCACAAATGTCAACAAACTTGGCCCTCCCTGAAGGAAGGCTTTGCTGCATGGTGCGAGTGTACAGAGTAGCTGAGCTGTATTCCAGCAGTGGCTATCTCTCTCTGTTGCATTAAGTCTGCTAAGTGCCCCATCACCACTTTGCCATGCTGGGCCAGCAGCTGACAACCGTACTCTCTCTCTAAATATGCAGGATTAAGTACCGCATTGCAGAATGACGGAAAGTTAGAGAGTCTGGGCTAGCAGCAAATAACAGGAACTGAAAAATGACGTCGGTCAAGAATATGAACTACATATTGCTTGGTACCTTCTTCTCTCTTCCCTGCGTCCCTCCTCCCATAAGCAGATACACAAAAGGATAGGAAAACTTACTTTGGTGGAATTTTTATTGGGAGCTGTGATTGGGCAATCAGGATCAGCAGGATTCAGGCAAGGTCGATCCATGTAACCATGACCAACCTCTGCTTTATTCAGCATTTCTTCCCAGCTCTCCACTTGGTAGTTTATTTTCTTTAACTCTTCCAAGAATTCTAAGGGGTCAAAGTTGATCCACTGTAAAGGAGGCTTTCCTCTGCAAGAGAAATCAGGGAGAAATTATTTAAAAAATGGAAGACAAAAGAAGTACTGAAACAAGCATCCTTTAAAAATTCGTATTTGCACAAATAATTGAGTCATTTTCTGTTACAAGCTATAACCCTTAATGGTAAGGTTGTTTCATTTAGCGTAAGGTGTGTTTTAATAGCACTTTTGTTTTATGTACTTTTCTTGTAACCCTGTCGTAATTCTAACAAAAATACTCAGTTCTTACAAAGTTATTATATCAAAGGGAATACTCACAGGTTAAAAATACTTCCATTTGCAAGAAAAGCAAAACAAATTATCAAGCACCTAAATAACAAAAAAGCAGCCAACTGCTGCTTTAAAGAATTAGGGGGAGGGGAGTGGGAAAGAACAGAGGGGGCTGAGGAAAGAAAGCATTTCTCATAGTATCAGATTACTTCTTGTTACTATAATAATCATCTTGCAGATGTAATCAATCAATAAAGCTGATGTTTGTTTATCTATAACAATGCTGTGCTCCTTCAAATGCCTTGGCAGCTTGACTATCAACCATCAAGCCTTCCTGCTACTATGGCTGTCACCACTATCACTGTCACGTCTCCCACCCCCCACTTCTGAATTTGTGATGTTGACAGACTAGAAAGGCTTTTGGCTGCCTTATTCTGTGGTTCAAACCACACTGTATCTGCTTAACCAGGCTTAAGTCATTATTCCGAATCTCCCAACCAGAAAACACAAACCCCCTTATTTCCCCATCTAAAACTGTACACTAAAGGTTACGAGATGGCCATTGCAAATTGCTTTTACAGAGATATGCAAACCAGGACAGAAACAATAACTCAAATGCTAACTCTTGCATAATTAACAGAAATGCCTGCACAGATTAACAATTAACTCTTTGAAGGATTCAGGGCTTATAATATCACACTTCTAAATTGTGAGAAACCACCCACAAAAGATACTATATATAGTTTCTTTAATGATCTCATAAGCAAAGGATTTGTTTTTTTGGTCCTTAGGAACACCTGAGATTTAACCCAAGATATTTTCTTAGGAATAAAATTCTTATTAAGGAATGTTTTTTGTAATGTATTGGAAAAAAAAAAGTTTATTTCCAAAAGAAGGATAAAATTCTTAAAGCATAGATTCAGAACTTACATTTTCTTTTACAGGCTAGCAGAATAATAAAAAACAACATAGGAATTAAATCAATGCCTACAAATAAACTCTTAGAATCAGAAATGAAAAAAAAAATAATCCATGCATATTTTCTGTAGAGACACTACGGTTTTGGTTTTTTTTTTTTTGTTAAAACTCAAAATCATACATAGTTACACAATTAAAATCAGTCAGACTAGAAAGTTATACAAAAGCATGCTTACAATAGATAGGCAGTTCCTGACTGTAGCTTTGCTCCCTCCCAGAAGCAGTCCAGAGGAGTGATAATTAAGCAAGGATAAAGATATTCTATGATCTGTCAAAATCAGAAGGGGTAAAAAACCAGTTAGAATAGAATACAATCTACAGTCTAAGCAAACTGAATCATGAGAATACAAAAAGCTTATAACGAAATCCCTGCTATGCATACCTGGTCCATGTAACCTGCTTCTGTGATGAGTTCTCCTGATTTATAACATAAATGTTCCAATTTCCATTGTCTGTAATAAAGATAAATAACACATTTTTCTTCAACAATTACTGAAAAGTTATTTTTAAAATGTAACATACTTTTAAAATTGCAACTTATATTCACACGTTGGCCTCAAGTAGCAAATCATTGAGGATGGCAAATTTTATTCATCATAGATATATCACTCCTCACATAAAAAGCAAAGGCCTTTCTTCTTGCAGTTACAGAATAGATATGTTTCAGTTATTGTAAACACTTTCTGTAAATGGAGCTGCTTTTGGTTGAGCAGGATGGCCCACATTGCTTAATGGGACAGAAATCTGGCTTTATATAAATGAGACCACTTGTGATTTCAGGTATTACTCTATGACACAACTGAGAGAGAAGTTGTCTTCAGGCTCAGAGGACTAGCATATTCCTAACTGACTCTCACATGCAGGAGGAAAGAAACCATTAGGATTTCTGCCTTCCTTTTTCAGACGCATTACGACTTCTGTTGTCATAACTTGTAGCATCTTAAAACAAAGCAGGAGCCAGGCAAAAGATAATTAGAGCCTTGGCATTAACTCATTGATGTGCCGAAGATATGTCCTGAAAGATGATACTGGGGTTCATGCCTCAGACAGTGTCCATAGGCACATCATCATGTAAGCAGTAACTCTGAAGGAACCACTTTTCAGGAAGATAGCTCACTAGCCCAAAACCGGTACCCTCCTAAGACGTACCTTTAAGATTTTTGTTGCATGCAACTCCCAACCTTCAGTATGCGCACAGGCACTCTGAAGGCCAATCCTACTATGACTCTACGTTACCAAACAGCTGTTATTTCACCCACTGCCACTTCTCACGCAATTCCATTTCCCTTTATGTCCAAACTACTAGAAGGATAGTAAACTGTACTAGTGTTCACAGACGTTATGTGCCTCACGACAGTGTCAACAAAGGAATTCATCTCTAATATGGAAGGCTTTTCAACATTGGGAATCCCACAGGTAAGGTCCTATGTTAAGAACACAGACATCACACCTTACTGACGACAGGTGTTGGATACTGTACAGCTGCTCATAGAGGTACGTTTTCTAAATCTCTTCCAACGCCATTTATCCCATTTTATTTGTCAAAAGCCAAATCATCGCTGCTATCATGCCACAATGTCAAGCATCAGAAACGAGTGACGTTCAAATCAGAACATCCTACGGGACAGGCTCTGAAGTGCTAACCATTTAAAAGCATGGGGAGGAAAGCATGCGTCCACTTTTTAGTGGTTACGGGTAACAGGAAAACTTTTACTTTTCCCCCTACCTGTTGTACATATAGACATGTACTCTGCTGGCCTGAAGCGCAGAGTCAAGGTGCTGTCGGAGTGCTTCTGTTGTTAGTACATTAGCACCATCTTCCTGTGGAGTCTGAATCATGAGCTGGGGGTTAAACATGGCCTCTTCTCCAATCTTCTGCCGTGTGTAATTTAGCTCCCGGCTCACTCGTCCACCAACTGATGGAGAAAAATCAACAGATTTGTATTAGCCGATGATTGCTTATTCAGGATGCACACAATGAGCACTCTCCAGTCAAAAATACTCTGCCACACACATGGACTATTCTACCTCAAACTGATCACAGTATAACTAGTAACAAATTTATTTTAGCAACACTGCAACAAAAATTACGTTCCTCATAAAAGCACCATTGCCCCAACTGCACTAAAATATCGATGCGTAAACTGGAGCATCAAACAGTTTTTCTGTTATAACCAATATTCCGTATGTAAAAAGTTTTTTTTTTAAAGGAAGAAAAAAGAAAAACCTTTTCCTTGCAGACCAGACCAAATACTCCTGTGTTACAATTTCTTACACTTGTATAAACAGTCTGCTCCAATAGCACATTTCAAGATAAATGGCTTTAATTTACACTCTTCTCCTAAATAATTTGGCAAAGGCAGAAGGAGAACGTTTCTCTTCAAATAAAAAAAAAATGGAAGAGGGAAAAAGTAAGTGAACCCACACACTTCTCTGTCTTAAATAAAAAATAAAATTAAAAAAAAAAAAGTTCACATAAAGAGATGCAGTTTTGAATGTAGCAGAAAGAACCATCTATTGTCTGTTTGCCCTAGTAGTTTGATACCTGCATAGCATGCTGTGATGCAGGAGGTAATTAGTACACAACATCTGTTTCTAAACCCAGATGAGCTGAACAGTGTGCTCCATACCAAAACATGATTTAAAAAAAAAAAAAACAGAAAGAACAAAGGAAAAGGCAGAGGGAAACCACAAAGTAGACAGGCTCTAGAGGGAGCCATATTCAATTTGCCTTGCCAAAAATATTACGTAAGAATGGAAAATTATCTTCCCACTTACAGAAAAGCATTCAGCTCGAGTTCATATACTTCATATAACCTCCCCTGTAGTCTCTCTAACAAGTGCATGTGGGAGGAGGGGTCAATTAATTCAGCCAACTAGCTGAATCAAGACCACATCCAGATGAGGAGGACAAGAATACCACCAACATGTTGTTTCCATCTCTTACAATTTATTACCTTTATTGCTCTGCGAAGTCCAAGCTACAGACCTGCTCTAATTTGTTACATTTTTTTCAGTCCCAGTCACCTTGGCACTGGTGATCTGAATTACTGCCAAAGTTTAGCTCTGCAACAGTGTGAACAGAAATTAGACATGCACATCTATCTCTTCCTAGGCCATATAACGGAAGACGAATCTGCAACCAGTTGGCAGGGTGGGAGATGACATTCTCAAGTCTGAACAAGCCAGGGACATACTTACATCAGCTGGGCCCTCAACCCACCCATAAAATGCCCCTAGGGCAAAGAGGACCACCGGGCAAGAAGCTGGGCCCCTGCAAGGATAAAGCTGTCAGAATCAGACCCTCAACAATTAAACTGTATTGTCGTTTTGGCATGAGGCATCACTTAATCTCTAGATCAAGAATTCTTTGAAAAAATAAGTATTTCACC
Source organism: Anser brachyrhynchus (assembly GCF_964034855.1). Taxonomy (NCBI): domain Eukaryota; kingdom Metazoa; phylum Chordata; class Aves; order Anseriformes; family Anatidae; genus Anser; species Anser brachyrhynchus. The sequence goes on from NC_137697.1 coordinate 39,840,205, forward strand.
AACAAGCTCCGTTTTCTCAGCCTGTCACATGTGGCATTATCTCCTTCACACCCATTAACAATGGCCAGCTTGCAGTAAGAGAAAAATGAAAAGCAAAGTAAAACTCCCCCACCTAGATTCCCTTTATAACTTCTTAGCATCCCTTTTACTCCTGCATGTGTTTGGTAAACAAATAAATTTGTTAATTTATATCAAGAATAAAAGACTAAAACACTTAAGACTTTGCCTCAAACGTTTGACTGTATATATGCGCAGAAATCATAGCTAAATGCAAATTTAAGTCAAATAGCATCCTCCATAACTAAACAATCACTCCACACTGGAAGTTAGTTTGCACAACCCTGTATCATATTTGTTATATTTTTTTTGTGTGTGGCTTATTTATTGAATTTCAGTACTTTCATCAGCCTAATGTTCATGTCCACTGCTATCCTTCTGGGCAGTACTCTACGGTATGCTAATAAAACCTGCTCTGTCTTAGAGAAATACAGGGGAGGGGGTAGAGGACCACAGTTATCCTAACCTATATGTCTTGGAACCAGAGCTTTCTTTTGCAGCCCTTTACGCTGCAAGCACTTCAGAACACAAAATGTCTTTCTCCCTCTTTTGTGTCTCTATGCCAGCCAAGACAATAAAGCCCCAGTTTTATGAGGACTGTGGAGTCTACCATAAACATCTACTTCTGGTACTATATTCTCTCCCATTCTGCTCAGACTTAACTTTTGAATTTAGCTAGGACTTAAACCAACAAATCATGCGTCATTCAAGACAAAGGACGGCATTCCTATCTCTGCTGAAAGTGACCAACTGTTTACTATCAACAGAAATGATTGCTTCCTAATCAAGGTCCTGTCAAACCACATTAGCTTCACTGAATAAGGCAGATTTAGCTAATCAAAACTGCATCACACAAGTCAGTCATCAGAAGAGAAGCTGTTTTTCCCCCCTTTTTCATTCAAAACAGGAATAGCAAAACCATCCAGGAACATGGGCACATATTCCAGAACTTAACAATAGATCTGCTGAGCATTCTTCTTAAGGCATTACATCATTTAATTGTTTTTTTGACAGGTCCATTACATACATTTTGTGTGCCAAATAGAGTAAAGATAACTCCACAGGCAAACATAGTTACTTTATACAACATAACACTCATATACAAAGAAATTACGAAATTAAACAGCAGAGGAAAATTCTGACTGCCGAAGGCAGACTACATGAAAACACAGGGACAAGACCAGAAGCAAGTGGATCACATCAGTGGCCTTTCAATGTATCAGAAGAAATAAAGAGCAAGAAGACAACAAACAAAACACAGTATGTTTCTACCAGTTGTGATTTCATTTATTTTAACCGAAAATTTGCAAATATCTCTGGAGGCTGCCATACCCAGAGGTCTTAAGCCTCCACAATCAGCTGAACAAGAATTAACTTCTTTTTTTTGTTGTTCAAACACTCTTCTTGCTTTTTTAAAATGCATATATGTATCCATAGTTGGTGCCAAAATCTAGGTGAAGCTGCTAAAAATGCCACTGAAATGCACCTAAAGCCTCTAGCCTCATTGTGTACTGGAATTATGCAAAACTGTGCTCAACATTTGCACACTCCACAGAAACTCATTCCTTATACTCGTAAGAAAAAAAAAAAAAAAGCACGTTACATTCATCATACAATTTCCACGCTACAGGACAAATGATGTAATGGAAAAAACAACCAATGATTAATATGGTGGTCTTTTGTGGTTTTCCTTTATGGACCCTATTTTCTTATATTTGGTGACAGCAACACTCAAAACGCTACAGAGTTCAAACATGTATATGACATTGAGTAAAAATGCCTCTCATTTTATTCCATATTGAAGACAGACTGAACTGTTTCCCTTTAACATTCTGGTGACAAAATCCATACATTTTTCTCCCTTTTTTTGATAGATGAGATGTCACTTGATGGATTTTGAGTCCTTTCTTACATGATTTCTTATAATTTAGTGCCTAGACAGCTGAGTTGGTGGCACAAATGCCTGCAAGCCATAACACTGATTTAAGTAACAGATCGGTACGTGGTCTCATGGCCAATGGTAATACGAGGCAGCAGTTTGTACACTATCCTTCAAGTGCTGTCAACAGATTCTGGGTGTCTGTCTGCTGGAAATGAGCTACCTTGCCTTCTGTAAAATTTAGCTAACAAGAAAGTTTAAAAAAAAAAAAAGTATCAAGAAAAAATAATAACATCAGTGTCCTGGCACCATACTTCTGTTAACATACTGGTTTCTAATGCTCAAATACGTGCATGAAGGCTGGTGTTCAAGACAGGACTTCTTTACTGGCAGCATCTTTGTTGCAAAATACTGGTTCTTGTGAAAAGCCCGAGTGGCTTTTCTGGAGAAGAGGAAATGTCTCCCCTTTGTCCTCACCAGCACAATATTCACCCACAGGCCTCGCTCTTCACCAGAGCATGGCAGAGCTGGCTTCAGCCAGTCGGCGTCCTGTACCGCTGAGCACGCTGCTGCTCCTCCTCAACTTCCCCACGGGCTTAAACGGAGGCAATGAAATCCTTTGCCCTTCTGAAGGGCCTGAGGAGAGGAGAAATTGTCAGTGGGCTGCTAAGAGCCGTGTGAGGACCACCGCCTCTCCCTCCCCCCGGAGCGAGGAGCAGCTGTCAGGTGGAGACCAGTTTTAGTCACCCTTGACTCGAGGCAGGCCGGAACCCTCGACCCGCCGGGGGAAGGCCCCGTATCACGTTACCGAGCACTTGGGTCACAGTCCCAGTGTCTCAGTCATCAAACTGAAATGCCCTGGTGCATCTGAAGTGAGAAGCATGCAGAAAACCAAAACTCCTTCCCTATCGTACACATTTGCACAATGCTGATGCATCCTCAAGCGACACAAGAGTGAAACCATATTTGTTTTCATTAGCACTATTTGATAGATTTCCAATTCCAATTTTGAAGTGACTGAGTGGTTCAGTCGATGTATTCATTTCTACTGTGCATGTCACAGTATTACCTATATCTTCCCCATGATTAGCATTCAAAATTCACGTGGTATTACATTAACATACTTATGAAAGAGCTACGGAATCTGCTGCTGGGAATTGCAGTCCCTTCCATACTGAGCAGTTTCAGGAGCAAATCTGACCTCTGCTCCACTAAGAGACTGATCTTAAATCAGGCGATGAGCGACAGCCAAAAACCACTGCTTGCTAATTTACTGCCCATTTGTTCAAAAGGCATGAAATGTTTCTATTTCAGAGCATCTTACAATGTTCCATTCCAAGTTACTGGAATTGCAACATATAGCCTAAGGTTTTTTTTGTTTTGTTTTTTGTTTTTTTTCCAGATACCAATGCTACCTGTATTAACCATTCAATAGCTACCTTGCTTGAAAGACTGTGCAACAACTACCTGAGCAGAGAGCAAGCTCTCTCTAAAAAAGAACATTTCTGAGAGCCAAACACTTGGGATAAAAGTGTTTGCCTACCACTGTGGAGTGAAGGACTTTGGGAAACCAAGACTTCCAGAAATGTCTCATGGTTTGAGGGCTTAAGTTTTTCCTTAACAAGTTTGACATGCCTGAATGGTTTAAAATTTTCTGGAGAACCTCCCCTGTGAAGACTATGGGCCTTAAGATGTTCACATGTGAGCACATTTTTCCAGGATTATAATTGTGTATCATGAGAACATTCCTGTCCAACCTTCTGACAGCGACAACTCAAGGCGCTGAAATCATACCTCTAATAGACACAAGCACAATGGTTTCATTTCATGAATGAGAAGATCTGAGAAGGTCCAAAAGATACAGGCCCTATTTTTAATAGATCAGGTATTTCGGGGTTTAGATACCCTTACGATGCTTACGTTACTGCCTAAGCATTACCCAATGCAGGCAACATCTGCCATTTGTGCTATTTTTTACCGCCACGACAGGACTGAAGAGAAACAAAAAATAATAACCCTTCACGACTCGGTAATCATATAAAAGCAAAGACCAACAATTATATCCCAGTGTGGTCACCTGAGACTCAACCTTTACCAACCAACCCAAAGGGCAGAGAAAGACTGCTACACTATACACTGCTTTACAGATATATAGTATAACCATACAGGACACTGCTATAGAGATATATAGACACACTACGTGTGTATAGGGGCGTTACTCAAAAACTGCTGATGGAAAAGGGGTTTCAGTCCATTACAATGGTGGGCAGAAGAGCCAGCCCACCACAGCCCCAGCTCCCTGTCCGAGCCGTGTACCAGGATTAGAAATGCTCATACCTGTCACATGTCACAGAAGGCACTACCCAATGAAAATTGCACAGGACTGAAACCTCCTAAAAAGAAATTGAGATAGAAGAGTTGAGTTCTCTGGTATGAAGATTACCCTGCCTCTTATTGGACACAGAAAAATAATGGCCTTTTGATTTAAAGCTTCCTGTTGCTCTCAAGGGAGTCTGTCTTTGTGTTCTCCTGGATGTTTGAGCTTGTGCGTGCTGCTCGCTCATCACGCTCTTTGTCAGCTACAGAATACAGTTTTTCTGCACACAGGCTGTATTAGTTAGCATCCTGATTCTTCCTGACAGAAGAGCCGGCAAGGAAGCACTTTCTTCAGAATTAACTTCCTCTAGGCCTGACTGGCAAAGTACAGAGGTACTGGAGTTCAATTTTCATTGAAACTGAAGTTTATTCAATACAAGAAATGGGACATTTGGCAAGTTCACTTCTTGAAATGTTTAAAAGGCTGTCTACTTGTTAAGTCAGAACTGTTGTTGATTTACAGGGTCAATGGTGGTTAATTTATTAACTACCAACTGTAAGACATTACATCATGTATTTGATGTATGTAATATTCTAAGGATGCTAAGGATGGATCTTGTCAATCCATCAGGATTACATCATTAAGCGTTTTGGTTACCTGCACTGATTTTTTTTTCTGTTCATTTATTTAAATGCAAATAAAAAGGGGGAGTGCAAGTAATGCAAAAGTTAAAGAAGTACCTCAAACTGAGCTATTAAAAAAAAAAAAAAAAACAAGCATAAGGAATGACGTGCTTGCATAGTGGTAAGCAGTCAGTGCCTTAAAGAGATTACATGGTCATTCAATGGCCTGTTCAACAGCTCAATGAAAAATGATAATCTTTATCCTGTAATTAAACATGATCTATGCTAGCACTACACTACAGACAGTCAGAAACCCCCTGCTGCATCTAGGCTTTCTTGCAGAGCATTTACTCCACTGAATACACATACATGCATTTGTATAGCTCACAGGGAATGGCAACAGTTGTGCCTGCCCAAATTGAGGCAGCCCGCACTCTCCCATATCCCTTCCCAAAGTCCAGGTGAACCATCTACACTTCTCCCTCCCCTTCCATGCTCGTGTCCAACAAAAGGACATCATCACATCCCAATATGAAGATTTAACCAGCTTCTCTCTCTTTTGGCACTGCTGGCTACAAGGAAAATCTAGAAGCAATATGACCATCTCAAACATTTCTGTCAGGATGTGAGTTAGATAATGCCAGGCTCTCTGTTATTACTTAAAAAAAAAAAAAAGGCTATGGCTTACAAATATACATACAAAAAATTATGAAAGCCACAAAAACACTTCAAAAGGCTGCTTTTTATTTCCCAAGCCATCATATGATACGAGTTAAGTTACTTCTCACACATGCTGGGGAGGACTCCAGTGTTGCTGTTACAAATTTCATTAATGCTGACATGACTATGAATAGCAAAAATAAAAACACACATCAAAGATGACTTTTCATTCTGTCACAGTTTGACAAAGTTTAGAGCAGTGACAAGGACACAAAGCTGTCTGCAGGCTCAGGAAGACAGCCCAACAACAGCTGCCTCAGATTGCAGTGGGAAACTTTCCCCGCAGTTTTAGAAGCTAAAGCCTTTTCTTTCTGAAAATCAAATAAAAGCTGATTTTACATGTATGCATCTGTATCACCCATAGGCAGAAAAAAAAAAGGTGTTATTACTGATTAGGTACAATACACAGATCACTAAAAAAGAATATGTGTTTTTTGATATATTTCTGGCCTCGTGTCCTGAGAAATTGGAAAGTGAAATAAATAAATAAAACCCTAAACTGACAAATTGAACAGTACAAACTGGAAAAAAAAATACAAGAAGCTTTGAAATATACAAGAATATACA
>NC_137697.1:40589402-40665944 GCF_964034855.1 Anser brachyrhynchus
CTGTGAAGTACTGTCCACTGGGCTGCAAATGGTTATTAATGAATTACAGCAGGTAGGCTCTGATCTAATTATTTCTTTCAAAAGAAGGAATTCTGTTGAGCTCAGTGGAAATTTCATTGATGTCCAAATGTGGAAGTAGATATCTCTAGAACGGAAAGCTCATTTGTGGTTACTACTTTCTATTTTTAGAAAGATTTCCTTCATGTATTTATACATGTGAACACTGTATTTCTCAACTGACCTACTTCTGCATCTGTTTTAACTCTCTGCACTTACTCATATTCATTTCACTGATTATGTCTCTCCTCCAGTACATATTTCAGAAAAGATTTAGGTCTAGTAGCAGTTGGTATATCCATTTTGCCAACTTCACAAAACATTACTAAACCTACCTCTTAGGCTTTTCCTAATATGCTTGTGCAATGTAATTTCAGACCATTAGCCTATTTTATTAATGTAGAAAGACTGCATTGCAACTGGAAGTGACTAATGTTCTGTGGCTTAAAATATTTCAGTTCTGAAATTCTACTGACACAGACGTGTCAGCCACAGCGGTGTGCTTGGTGAGACCTCCCAGGATTAATATGAAACAAGCAGTATCAAGAAATGGCTCACAGCCATGTTAGAACCAGAGCAGGTACTGTGTTCTGCTGTTCACTTTAATACTTGCACAAGGCAAAGTTAATATAACAAAACATTTTTTTCAAACATAGATGTGTTTATAAAACAAATTTCTCATAACACCTAATATGAAGCAAACATCAGTGGTCTTGGAGAACTAGGGTGATTTAGATCATCCAGTCTGATTCAGCTTCAAAGGACGACTGCATCTAGATGAATCTGGATTAAAAAAAGCACCTGCATAATTTTATACATATAAATCTCTGACTAATTTTACACTTTATCATGTGCATTTGCAAACAAGGTAATTGTGCATGTACATTGCTAGTCAGTTACCTTTCTAGCTGTTGTAAATGTATATAATGATTAAGAGTAGGGTCTAAATATATGCTTTTGAACAGTGGAGGTGAATCGTCAATGAAACAAATAATTCACTAAGTGCTTTCTGGACTCCACTACTTTTAAAATCTGTTTTAAAAGCAAGAGGGAGTGACTCTGGCTAGCTGGATCATTCTGCCTCTTTATATGTTTGCTAGATAAGTAGAGTTTGTATGGAAAAGAGATCAGAATGAAAATATGTCAAGATAGGATTCTACATGTTGATAAAACAGTCAGAGTTAGTATGGCAGGGTTTTAGTATAGAATGCTATATATTATTTGCTTGTAAAAGAGCAGAAAGCATGTGTGGTGTTCTTGAGCACAGATTAATTGTACTATTTATGCCCCAAGCTCTTGTAGTGTAGATGGGATGGTACTGAAGAAATTTAATCTTATTGTTTTTTTGAGTATTGCTTTTTGGAGTGCCCTCAAGCATTCTTGAAGACAACATTTGCTGCACATGCAGACAATGTATCTGTAAATACAGTGTTATTGCAAGCTTTTCTATGCATGTTTTTCAATGTTTGAAATGCTTCGCAAAGTAAATATTTGCTTAGCATGGCATTGTATTTGACAGTTTGGATGTCAACAGATGAATTCCTACAGGCTGTCTGTGGATTGTATTTCATTTGGCTCCAAAGACCTCACTTGAGGTGTAACATTCTTCATGTCCCTGTTCACGTGCCATTTGTAGTGTAATGTTCTTCATGTCCCTCTTTGGGCACCATTTGTGGCGTAAAGACCACATGGAGGCCAGGGTTCTCTAAGGATCCATAACTTCTACTTCTTTTTTCAGGGCATAAGTTCAGCTCTAACTTCAACTCCCTTATTGAGGACAGGTTCCCTTCTTATACCATTCGTTCTACAGCAGTACTTTTCCACTAACTATTCATTGGTCAACAACTTTGCCCGGCAACAACAAACACCCAGCCACTTCCATGTCTTAACGGCTGGAGAACAAGGAGTTTGAGACAGCAAGGCCTCTCCTGAATCACTCTTCTTTGTTCCTTCTAAACTCTTTACATTCCTCATTGCCTCAACATTAAGAATCCAATCACCAAACATGGGGCTGATCGACCCCCATGGCCACACTCCCACACTTACTGGGAATAATATGGGTCACGCAAACTGAGGAACAGAGTTTTAAGTACTTTGGTCATGATCAAAAGGATACTGTATGAAGGATTTAAACAGACTCTAACAACCTGATTACTTTAAGACTTTCAGTTGAGAAACTATGCAACTTATTTCTACCTCTCTGCCTTAAATGTAAAGAAATATGCTTAAGAAATACGCAAAGAATTGCATATTGCTATATCTTTTATATTTGTAGCTAACCAAGTTGCACATTATGAAAACATTTAGGGTATTTAACCATTCTTTAACCTGTTACATTTTCGGATTCAATTAAAAGCTCTATTCAGAGATGCTACGTATTAGGCATTTTCAAGCAACAAAGTTCAAAGTAATAACAAAAAATGATAAAGTGCTCTTACATTCAAATTCATAACGGTTTATTATTAGGAAAAAAAAAAAAAGCCACAGCATGAATTTTGTCACTAAATATTGAAAAGCTTGTTTTCCTTTTTTTTTTTTTTTTTTTTTTTCCTGGAAGTCAGAAGTCGAAGAAGAGCTGCACAAATCTTTCTAAACCATATCCACCAGTGGAACTCATTGCAACTGCAATTAGAGTACATATGATATATATTTGGGATAAAAGAAGTGGACAGTTGAAAATAACCTTGAGAGACTGTATTATCCGTCTGCCTGGTCTGAACAGCATAAGTGTATATAGGCTATCTTTGCTATTGTTGTTTACTGTGTACTTTAAAAACTTCCAGTAAAGATTTTATAACCTTTATCGGTTGTGCTTTACCATTTTCACTGTACTTGCAGTAGATTATAAGATTTTCCTGTCATCCCAGAAGACAACTGTACTTTCACCATCTTTGCAGAAACTTAAAATATGCTGTATCATTTTTTTTTTCCCCTGTATATTTGCTTACATCTTTCTTTAACTGCTACATCCAGAGCTGAAAGTGTAGTGCAAATGATAGCTCCCTGGAATAAGTAGATCAGCCGACAGCTGTCATCAGCATCCTACTTATAACACTCTTCTTAGCCCATCCCACAGTGGTAGCTGCTTAACATGCTGATTAGCAACAGCACCAAAATTTTGACTCATCTTGTTTTATTGTCTACTCAGTGTCTTGCTCTTTTTTTGCAGAAATTCAGCCTAGTTTTTTTTTTTTTTTCTCAATATCCATTCTTGCATTTGATACCTCCTTTCCCAAAGCAGATCTTTGCATTTATCTGTGCTGAATTTCATCTGAATGATTTTATGCCAGATCTTGAACTTACTAATATCTTTTGAATTTCAGACTTGCTCCCTAAGGCATGTGCAATGCCTTTCTAGTCATAATTATTCTTAGATTTTTAACTGTATTTAATCCAGTTATATGTAAAAAAGTAACGTTTTCCTCTGACTAATACAATAAACTTGTCATAAAGAAAGCTCTTTAGAATGAGTCTTTCTTTCTAACAAATTCACATTTGGCCATGATTTTTGTAATCTTATAAATTTTTAATTTGCATGTGAATTGTTTGTAATCATTCATTCTAACATCATTCTAGGGACTGAAATGTGGAACGACTGTTTTACCCTTTAAAATATAGATGTACCGTTTATCTGTAATATAACATCCTCTTAAATTTTGGTAATGTCAATTCATAGTCATAGAATCACAGAATTTGGGGTTGAAAGGGACCTAAAAAATCATCTAGTTCCTGTCTTGGTTGGGGACACCTTTGACAAGATCACATTGCCCAAAGCACCATCCAAACCTGGCCTTGAACACTTCCAGGAATGGGGCATCCACAACTTTTCTGGGCAACCTTTTCCAGTGCCTCGCTACCCTCTGAGTAAAGAATTTCTTCCCAATAACTAATTCAAATCTACCCTCTTTTAGTTTAAAACAATCACTCCCTGTCCTATCACTATGTTCCCTGACAAAGAGTACCTTCCCATGTTTCTTGTATGACTCCTTTAAGTACTGGAAGGCTGCGATAAGGTCTCCCCAGAGCCTTCTCTTCTCTAGACTAAACAACCCCAGCTCTCAGCCTTTCTTCATAGGAGAGATTCTTCAGCCCTCTGATCATCTTTGTGGCCCTGCTCTGGACTCATTCTAATACGTCCATCTCCTTCTTGTGCTAGGGGCTCCAGACCTGGATACAGTACTCCAAGCAGGGTCTTACAAGAGCAGAACAGACAAGGAGAATCACCTCCCTCGACCTACTGGCCACATTTCTTTTGATGCAGCCCAGACCACTGTTGGCTTTCTGGGCTGCATGTGCACATTGCTGGCTCATGCTGAGCTTTTCATCAGCGAACGACCCCAAGCCCTTGGCAGGGCTGCTCTCCATTCTCTGCCCAGCCTGTATTTGTGCTTGGACTGCCCTGACCCAGATGCAGGAACTTGCACTTGGCCTTGTTGAACTTCAAGAGGTTCTCATAAGCCCACCTCACAAGCCTGTTAAAATCCATCTGGATTTTCTCTTTGATGACTTATTTATTTTCTTAAATAAATTAAGTTTTCTGTGTATGTGTCTTTAAAAAAAAGGAATAGAAAAACATTTTTGGAATTACATGTGTTTAGACTTGGTTGCTTTGAAATGTGAAAGTTTGTAATGTAATTTTAAAACATAAGTAGTATAAAGTCAATTCTTAATGTTGTTATGTGCTAATAGAACTACTTCATTAACATAGAAATTTCTTTTCACTTTTCCTTTAAAATCTCTTATCAGCCATGCACCAATATGTGAGAACATGGTAGATACCTTTATAATGAAGGTTAAATTTCAGTTTTTGGTGTGAAAAATAATGGAAGTAATAAACACGTCTAAGGCCTGTATTAGTGTTTCTTAGTAATAACAGATGATGATAAAAAGCCCAGAATGGAGGACTTCACAATAGAAAGACCATTGAGGTGAGCTAATGAATCCTGAACCTTAGTGTTTTCTTATACTAGGATTTACCGTGTTCCTTAGCTGCTCCGCTTTTTTTAAAAAAATATTATTATTATTATTATTTTCTTACATTTTTTATTTGCAAAGAATTCCATATAAGATTCATTCCATCACTCATGAAAATAGTTGCTAATTGTTAGATTTTAAATTTCTATCAAAAAACACCTGAAGGTCTGGGTCTGGAAGGGATGGAGTTCATTTTCCTCACCCACAGCAGCCCATGTGATGCTGTGCTCTGTACTTGTAGCTAGAACAGTGCTGATACAACACCAGTGTTTTTTCTCTTTTTGAGCAGTGCTGGCACAGTATCAAGGCTCTCTTCAATCCCCACAAAAGCCATTAGGCTGAGGGTGAGCAAGAGGTGTGGGACAGCTAGCCTTAACCAACCAAGGGGATATTCCATATCATATGTTATGTTAAGGTTGGACCACATGATCTTAGTGGTCTTTTCCAACCTAAATGATTCTATATTTCTATAATTATATATGATGTCACACTCAGCAACAAAAGCTGAGAAAGAGGAAAGAGATGGGGGTGGGGACGGCTCTCATTATGAAGGTGTCTGTCTTCCTGAGCAACTGCTATGCATATTGGGGTCCTGCTTCCCAAGATTTGGCTGAACATTGCTCATCAGTGGCAGTAGAGAAAATATTTTTTTCTTCTCCCTCTTTGCTTCTGTGTGCCTTGCTTGTTTTTTCTTCTTTCATTTTTCCCTCTCTCTTTCTTTTCTCTTTAGTTAAATTATCCTTATCTCAAACTGTAAGGCTTTTTTTTTTTTTTTTTTTCTCATCATAATTTCTTCCCCACATCTCTGTTTGAGGAGAGGGAGTGAGAGAGTGGTGGTGTTCAAGTTCAGCTGTCCATCAGAAAGAAATCACCAAAGGCTGGTGCATACTTCATTACCAAACAGTTCTAAAGCTGTTTCAAATAGTTCTAAAGCCCTTTCAAATACTTTCAATATTTCTTTTTTTTTTTTTTTTTTTTTTTTTCCTTTCAGTTGGAGTATAACAGGCCTCGGATCCTCTGCATCCCTGACTCTCAAAACCTAGGGACTGAACTTGAATCTTCTCTTCTTCTTTCTATCAGACCCTCATGGTACCACCATGCTCCCTGGCTGCAGTGTAGACACTGTTTTTTACATCTTGTCCTGCTTGGGCTGGCCTAAGGGCTACTGCATGAACTATTTTTTCTTTAATTTGTTCAAAAATTTGTCATTGTTAAGGGTCCCCTTTAAAATCATTCTTCTTCCAGGGCACTTGATAGAGACAGCTTACAATCAGACTGTAATTTGGAATATTTATTCTCCAAAAAAACACAGCGCCTAAGACAGTTTATGTTTTCTTTCTGGTAGTTGGTGTAGACATAGCTGTTACTTTATTGATAACATCCATAGGGATCTGGTGACATCCATATAGAGGGCTCACAAGTTGACTATAGCCTGGAACATGCATTCTCCAGAGTCCCACAATGCCTAGGAAAACTCCTGTTTCTTTCTTGTTAGTTGCTGGGGACATATTTGGTATCTTATTGATCACATCCATAGGGATGTGATGACACCCATGTTGCCATTTTAATCCCAAGAATTGGATCTCTTGTGTGGGTCCTTTGACTTTGCTTTGCTTTATAGCAAAACCAGACTTCAGAAAGATTTGGACTATTTTCCCATTTCTTCCCTTCCTCAAAAACTTCTCTGCTGTGTTACCCAACGTGATGATGCCGTCAATGTATTGCAGATGTTCAGGATCTTCCTGTTCCAGTGCAGTCTGGATCAGTCCATGGCAAATGGTAGGCCTGTGTTTCCACCCCTGGATCATTCAATTCCAGGTCCAAATAAAAGCAAAATGTGACCTACATGCTACCAGCAAGGAGACTGAGAAAAACACATTAGCGATACCAATTGTGGCATACTATTTGGCTGCCTTCGACTCCAGTTCATATTGAAGTTATAACATGTCCAGCATGGCAGCACTCTGCAGTGGCATGAGTTCATTCAGGCCAGGACAATTCACTGTTAGTTCCTACTCACCCTTAGACTTTTGCACTGGCCATGTGGGGCTCTTAAAGTGTGAGTGAGTCTTGCTGACCACTCTTTGGCTTTCCAATCAATGATCCAGCTCAGGGATGGGAAACAAGGAGTCTTGGTTGATATGGTATTGCCACCAGTACAATGCTGTGGTAGTGATTGGCACCTGCTTCTCTTTGGCCCTCAGCAACCCCAAAACAAAAGGGTCCTCTGAGAGACTGGACAAGGTAGACTGCTGTTTAATTTCCACCGTCTCCAAGGCCTCTAGACCAAAAGCCCACTGGTACTCTTTTGGATCTCTGAAATACTCTCTTCTGAGGCAGTCTATGTCAAAGATGCATGGAGTCTCTGGGCCAGTAACAAGGGTGTGCTTTTACCACTCATTTCCAGTTAGACCCACTTCAATCTCCAATACAGAGAACTGTTGGGATCCCCCTGTCACTCCAGAAATACAGATGGGTTCTGACCCTTGGTAACCGATGACATTAGGGTACACTGTGCACTTGTGTCCACTAGAGACTTGTACTCCTGTGGAACAAATATGCCAGGCCAGTGGATCCACACAATCGTGTAAATTCTTTCCTTTGCCTTACCAGAAGCAGAACCCTTCTAGTCCTGTTCATAGTATTCATTACTTACTTCTTGTAAAAGTTAACTAGAAGTCTCTTCGTCAAGATCAGAAATAGGATCAACCCTTCCACTCCTTCTGGGGAACTGCCCAGTAGAAGGAGAAGGGGAAAAGGAAGAGGCAGGAGATGGGAAAATGCAAGGGGAAAAAGATGGAGAAGAGAAATTAAAGGATAAGGTGAAGAGGAATGTGAAATGAAAGTTGTAGGGGTAGGATAGGGAAGGGAAGGGAAGGGAAGGGAAGGGGTAAGAGGGGGAAGGGAAGGGGTAAGAGGGAGATGAGAGGGGGAAGGGGAAGAGGGAGATGGGAGGGGAGGGGGAGGGGGAGGGGGAAGGGGGGAAGGGAAGGGGAAGGGGAAGGGGAAGGGGAAGGGGAAGGGGAAGGGGAAGGGGAAGCTGTCCTCCATGTATTGGATCCTTATGGAGAAAAGTAAGAAGTGTCATTGTTAATAGTTTCCACAAAATAGTTCCTGAATTACCAGGATGAGGGCACTGGTGAGTACAAATACCAGATTAGTCTCAATATTCCTCTGGTCAGATTGGGTGAACTGTCCTGGTTCTGTCCTCTCCCAGCTTGTGCACTCCCAGCCTCCTCACAGGCAGGACAACATGAGAAGCTGAAAAGTCCTTGACTCTGTGTAAGCACTACTCAGCCACAATTAAAACATTGGTGTATTATCAACATTACTGTCCTCCTAAATACAAAGCATGGCACCATACTATGAAGAAAATTAACTCTACCCTAACTGAAACCGGGGCATCACGTAGGGAGAAAAAAAAAAGTCAGCAGAATTGTCACATGGAACTTTAAGGCAGCAAACTTTAAGCTTCTCAGGGAGCTAGTTAGCAGCCTCTCATGTAAATCTGCTCTGGAGAGTTTAGGGGTCAATGAGAGATGGTCACTTTTCAAAAACTACATTTGAAAAGCCCAGGAGCAGGCCTCACAATCCCATTGTGATGCAAGTCAAGCAAGCTAGGCAGAAGACTGGCCTCTCCGAACAGGGGATTTCTCCTGAAACTTGGGAAGAAAAAAGAAAATCATGACTTCTGAAAACAAGGTCTGGCTTCACAGGGAGAGTACAGAGCTGCAGTTTGCATCTGCATGAAGAAAATAAGAAAAGCCAGTGCTCAAAAGGAGTTGACACTGGCCAGTGTGAAGACTGAAACTGAACAAGTCTTTTTTTAAGTATGTCAACATCAAAAGAAGTTATAAAGAAAATATTGGACTGATACTTGATGCATATCATCAACTAAGAAGTACAGAAGAGGAAAAGACAGAGGTATTTAACATTTTTTTTTTTCCTCTATTTAATTAATGACAGATCTTGGTCTGCCTGGTCCTCAGCATAGGAGGCTCAACCCATGAGCCTTTTTCTTTCTCATCACAGTTTCTTTCCCCCCACCCCCAACTCCGAACCCCTTTTAGGAAGGGAGGTGAGAGAATGGTTGTGATGGAGTTCAGATATCCACCAGGATGAAACCACCACAAGGTAGCGTTTTTTTCTTTGCTTACTGTGTTTTGTAAGACAAAACACCATGTGGACTGGCTGTCATACTCAGTTGGGTTTAAGATGTTCTAGCAGTCTAACTGTACCTAAATAGATCTCTTAATAGTTGCTAGCGTTGTGTATTTGGCCCTCTCTAGTCATGGAATATCCAGTTCTCATCATGAACAATCCCTATGTTTTTGCTTCAGGAATGCCCCTCTCACTGTATTCTGATGGCTTATGCACAGGTGCACAATGCTTCTGGAAAAAGAAAGGTCTTCCTGGGATGAAGCTTACCTTCCTGTGTATTCTGAACACTTCCTCTTCTCCAGGGATGCAGTAGATAGTGTGTTCAAATCAAATCTTATCCAGGTCTGGCATCCAGCCCTCCCTTCACGGAAACATTATTGCACTGATTAGTTCATTGCCCAACACTCAATAAACCTCCATCTCTTAATTTACTTTAATAACAAAGTGAGTTAGTCCATGACTAAGGAGATAGCCAAGTGCCAAGGGCCGTAATCATCCTGAGAGCACCTCCCAGGGTGTCAAATTATAGGCAGCCAAGTTTATAATTTTTTACAATTCATGCTAAACAATCTTCTTGGATACTACAGCCCTTCCAGAAAGCTCCCACTGCCCTGCCAGTTGATTAGAAGAGAGCAGAGGTACCAGATGGAGCTGCATTATGTTTGTCTCAGATGGAAGCTGCTCTTTTTTAGAGCTCACAACAGCCATTACCTGTGCATTTTATTTATCCTTGTTATGCGTCTGCAGTGATAGATAGCTGGATGTACAAAATTCAGTTCCTGTGGCATCTGGCATGGCAAACCTCATATTTGGATGGTAATGCAGGAACAAATAAAACAAATTGGAGATGGCTGTAGATATAAGACAGCTTCTCTGGGCAAGCAGCACTCTCTTGTGATGAAATACAATTTTTCTAATGTCCCAACATCTGCTTGCAAAAGGAAATGTTTTCTGATCTACGGAGGGTTAATTTCCTTCCTCTATTAAATGATCTCCCATCATATCATCACAAAGCAAGCTGAGGGCTTGTCAGTGTTGCCAATACATAATGAATTACTGATTCAGCTGGGGATATGTTTCTGTGGTTGAAACTGAAATCAGAAAAGCACACACCAGTCATTCACTTCTACCTTTTAGGTTTCTAGAGGGCTCAGCACACATGATATTCATTGGCCTACTTTGGGCAACAGACTGGGAAAGTTCTGTTAGAATGTATGTCCACCTCCAAGTCATCAACACTAAGATGGTTACATTGAGAAAAATAAGAACAAAAAAATATTTTGGATGAATAATCATAGAATCATAGAGTCATTAAGGCCGGAAAAGACCTCCAAGATCATCTGGTCCAACCATTCCACTACCACCAATATCATCCACTAAACTATGTCCTCAAGCACCTTGTCCAATCATTCCTTAAACAACCCCAGGGACAGTGACTCCACCACCTCTCTGGGCAACCCGTTCCAATGCCTGACTACTCTTTCTGAGAAGAAATGTGTCCTAATTTCTGAACTTAACCTCCCCTGGCACAACTTGAGACCATTCCCTCTAGTCCTACCACTGGTTATCTGAAAGAACAGGCCAGCCCCCAGCTCCTCACAACTTCCTTTCAGGTAGTTGTAGAGAGCAATAGAGTCTCTCTTAAGCCTCCTCTTCTCCAGATTAAACAACCCCAGTTCCCTAGGTGCTCCTGATAAAAACTGAGTTCCAGACCCTTCAACAGCTTCTGTAGCCCTTCTCTGGACATGCTCCAGGGCCTTGATGTCTTTCTTGTAGTGAGGGGCCTAAAACTGAACACAGTACTCAAGGTGCAGCCTCACCAGAGCTGAGTACAGGGCGATGATCACCTCCCTGGTCCTGCTGGCTATGCTATTCCTGATACAAGCCAGGATGCCATTGGCTTTCTTGGCCACCTGAGCATATGGCTGCCTCATTTTTAGGCAAGCATCGACCAACACCCTCAGATCCTTTTCCTCTGCACAGCTTTCAAGCCACTCTGCCCTAAGCCTGTAGCATTGCATGGGGTTGTTGTGACCAAAGTGCAGGACCCAGCACTTAAGCCATGTTGAACCTCATATCATTGGCCTCCGCCCATCTATTCAACCTGTCCAAGTACCTCTGCAGGGCCTTCCTACCCTCTGGAAGATCAACACTTCCCCCCAACTTGGTGTCATCTGCAAAAATATTACCTAGTAATGTCTGCTATTAGATTTTTTTTCTGATCTGAGCAATCAGTTTATTGGATTTGTATTCCATTCTTCTAATTTCTCTATATTTGTGGCATAATGCAAATCACTTTCACTGGGTTTTCTTATCAGTTGTATTTGTAAGAAAATACAAGGTTGCACTAGTCAACTATTTCAGAGTGAAATCTTCTACATATTTGTATATATTACAATCTAGAAAAAAGGCTTTTTTGACAAAAAAAAAAATAAATCTCTCTGCTCTCTTCATTGGTGTCTGACACATATATAGGAATACCACATGTGCAGTGTATATCCAAGGCTATACTTTTTCTAGAAACATACAAGAGGAAATTGAGTGGAACAAACCATGAAATATTAAATGTATCAACAAAGCATATCTAGAATATGAAAATGTTAGGTTGGTATCCATACTGAAAGTTTTTAGATATCATTTTTTTATTCATTTCTACAATATTTTCCTGGGTTAATGCATTTAGAGATAAATTATTGTTATATAATGCTCGGAAATATGACAGATCATTAACATGTAATGAATATTTGAAAAAGTTCTACCAACTTATGAGCTTGTAGAAGAGCTTAATTCAGGTTTCATTTGCACTTTCGCTAACTAAAATTGAAATGTAATGATGTAGAAACCTTCAGGATCCTTGTTTTATCATGGTGTGCTTTGCTGCTTCCCTTCTACATTGAGCTATTTAAAAATAATTAAGGTGGCTCTAGTAAATTATCTGCCAATATGTAAATAGGAAAGATGAATTAATATTCACATGACATCTATCTTCATCTAGTAATTTTACATCAGATAATTTATATACCTTGCTCTTAACCTTACTGGGAAGAAAACAAATTGTATAATGAAGGAAAAGTGTGAGTCTGAGAACCAATGTTTTCAGCCATAGCAGTACTCTGTAACAAAGTAGGGTTAGCAGTCTGTACAAACTGTGCATTTCGTTGAAGAAAAAAAAAAAAAGTGTGGGGGGGGAGGGGGAAGGAAGGGAAGTGGCGGGGGGCATGCAAAATGAATACAAACTAAATCCTGGCTAATACATGGGTTCAGAAACCATCACTGTGTTTACAGTAGGGAAATACAGCAATGTAAGTGTTAGAATTCAACACACATTCTCTAAAGACAAGTGAAAATAATGTACACATTGTAAATGAATGCAGTGAACTGCGGAGTACTGTGGATGTGGTTTGGTTCACTATTACTTCTGAGGAGAGTGTAGAAACAGAAAGGCTGATCTTTTATATTCTGCATAACTGAACAGAGATGCCTCCTCTTACTGCACTTCTTCATGTGCAGCAGCCTGTATTTTTGACAAAGTAATAGATGCCAATGGGAATGGGAGAACAAGATGTCTTCCCATTCATGATAAGATATCTGTAAAGCTGGCCTATATTCAGAAGATGTAAATTGAGTTTCAGGGTCAAAGCAATAAGATTACACCAGTATTTCTACATATAAAAATATTTTCATTGTAGTGTAAGATAAAATATAAAGTGTAACATTTTTTTTTTTTCTTGGACAGAAAAGTGGGAGGAGGAAGAGTGCATAGGGCCAAAAATATTCTTTTCCTCTGTGTTTGTGTGTATATGTATAGACACATATGTATACACTTGTGTATATACTGATATATACACAATAAGATATTCCTTGAATTGCTAGTTAAATAGCAATACCTGTTGTGATGGCACTTGTTAATTCCATTGATGTAATGACACTCATTCTTGGTTATTGCTTCTACGTTGTATGAAGACACAATACTGAGGTGAGAAAATATTCCTTCATTGTTTGCTTTTCTTACTTTGGAGAACTAATTATGTCAGTCATTGATGAAGTCTGGGGTGCAGAAGACTTATTTTCTTCAAGCTCTCAGGAACTGTTCCATTTATGTAGCATAGATATTGGATTTAAAGCAAATGTATTTTACCATTTGCTACTTATAACTTACATATCAATTTGGTAAAGACAAAAAAATGTCACCCAAATGAAAAATGGTTACTACAGTTTGGGCTAAAACTGTCAGGGCTTATTTTCATAGTCAGGTATACACAGTTCTATGCATTAAATTTCTTGTGGTTTAACCTGGCTGGCAGCTAAACACCACACAGCCGTTCGCTCACCCTCCCCCATCCCCCTCTGGGATGGGGGAGAGAAACGGGAAAGTGACGCCTGTGAGTTGAGATAAAGACAGTTTATTAAGACAGGAAAATAATAACAACAACAATAATAATAGTGATAATGATAATAGTATTAATAATAATAATGTGTAATAATAATAATAATAATAATAATCATGTGAAACAAGTGATGCACAATGCAATTGCTCACCACCCGCTGACCGATGCCCAGCCTATCCCCGAGCAGCCGGCCCCCCCACCCCGGCCAGCCACCCCTATATATTGTTTAGCATGATGTCAGATGGTATGGAATAGCCCTTTGGCCAGTTTGGGTCAGCTGTCCTGGGTCTGTCCCCTCCCAGCTCCTGCTGCACCCGTAGCCTGCTCGCTGGCAGGACAGAGCGAGAAGCTGAAAAGTCCTTGGCCTGGTGTAAACACTGCTCTGCAACAATTAAAACATCAGCATGTTATCAGCGCTCTTCTCATCCTAATCCAAAACATAGCACCCTACCAGCTACTAGGAGGAAAATTAACTCTGTCCTAACTGGAACCAGGACAAAATTGAACCCACAGTAAAGATACAGAGTAACATGGTATGTGCAGGTTGGATCAAACTGTTATAGGCAGACAGGGCTTCACAGTGGTACAGTTACAGCTGTGGCCTTAACTGGCCCCTATGATGGAAAAAGGCAAAGCTATGAATACCTTTTATATATCCTTAATAACCCCTTGGTATTGAACTCTGTTCTCAGACTGAGCGTTGAGATATGTGTAGCTGGCATTATCTGCAACTGTGGGGAAAAAATAAATAAATAAAAAATAATCTGTCTTTTCTTCTAAAACATCTTTTGAAGTAGCATATGCTATAGTGTAACTGATTTCTATATGTATAAAGTAACAAGAATAACTTAGAATCATAGAATATCCTGAGTTGGGAGAGAACCACAAGGATCATCAAGTCCAATTCCTGGCTCCACACAAGACCCCATGGACCAAATTGCTTGACAGTGACATATGATTTTTTTCATAAAGCCAGTCATAAGCATAAAGTCATGTTGGAGACTGTTCTGCTTTGATCGAGACATGAGGAGGGAGCTGACCTCTTCTCCCTCATAACTAATGATAGGACTCGAGGAAATGGCCACAAGTTGCACCTGGGGAGATTTAGATTAGATATCAGGAAAAACTTTTTCTCTCAAAGAGTGGTCAGGCACTGGAATGGCCCGCCCAGGGAGGTGGTGGAGTCATTGTCCCTGGCAGTGTTCAAGAAGCACCTGGATGAGGTGCTACGAGATATGATTTAATAGCTTAGTGGGTAGTATTGGTAATAAGAGAACGGTTGGACTAGATGATCTTGTTGGTCCTTTCCAACCTTGTGTTTCTATAGTTCTATGACTCTATGATAAAATCCCAGTAAAGGAAGTTCAGAATAAGAAGAGGAAGGAGAGAGAAATATTACTCATAATAAACCAAATATGTTGAATGTAACAACTGGTGACATGCAGTATGGCCCGAAAGCTGTGTAATATCTGCTCATTGTCCTGACTCTTCTTAGGTATGGAAGGGAACACAGTGACAGTGAAAAGAAGATAAATGGAAATAATAAACAGTAGCCAGAGGCTGTTTTCTTATATACGGCCTTTCTTAAATTTTCTAATGACTGCAGTAAAACCCCAAACATTACCATTCATGAATGTCTGTTGAAATGTTTGGCTGGCAGTTTAGTACCAACACATAACCATAAAACATTTTCAAAAATTGGTTAGAGGAAACAACTTTTATTTTTAGGGCTGTAGATATCTATTCATAGGGAAGTTGAAGATATCAGTTCATACCACTCTATGTCTGCTGTAAGGATTCACATCCTATTAGTGTGTTTGTGACTCAGTATTTTACACATATAATCGAGACTGTGTGATCATTTAAGTGAATCATAACTACTCCCTAAAAAGGTATTTGAAACCAAGTTAAATTTACCTGATATCGCATACATCAAGTATGAGTAAAGTTTCTGCAGCTGATGATTATTAGGTCAATGAAACTATGAAAATAATGGAGTCAATATAAAAAATATATTGGAATATAAATAGTCCCTATATTTAGTTTACTTTTACTGATATTGTGTTGCTTGAAATAGGAGTTCTTTTACATACACCTTCATTTTCAAGTTCTTTTCCAAGTCAGGCAATATTGACGTAATTTTAATTGCCTTTTGATTAGCACCACAAAAGTACCTACTAAAACAAACAAACAAAAAACCAAGCACACAAAATAAGTAGACAGTACAAGTAGATACGTTTGTACAAAACAAATGCAAGTCACAGAGGTAACCTTTATTTCTTGTTACATTACACATGCTGTATGCCCTTCATTTCACTGTGATGAAATTTAGCATATGGTGGTAGGAAGCAAATCAGGTTGCTTTAATTATAAGGTTTTTCATATATGTATTTGTGTAGATTATATATAAAAAGAATGTCGCTTGCATAGTGTAGTCTTGTAGGAAATGTCTTGCAAATGTTTCTATTGTCTCATTGGAAAAAGATTTTTTGAAAAAGGAAACAGGAAATATTTAAGCGAAATATTTAGAATGCAGTACTTGAACTATACTTAACATTTGTACAGCCTTTTTACTGAAGAAATAACAGGTTTTATTTTGATTGATGTTATTTTAGTAAATATCAACTACAAAGCATTGGTGTGACAACTACAACAATTCCACAAGTTAAACAATTGGCAAAGAATTTGATACAAACACCTTGACCAGATCTTGTTTTTAGAAAGACTCCTGGTACGTGGTCCTTGTACAAGCTTCCTGTACTTCAGAAAACAGCTTTTCTGAAATACTGCTTTCTGTTGAAAAATTAACATTCTTCTAATTTGTCACCGGTAACTACATAAATATTCAACATATGCTTTATACTTTTTCCCCTTGGTTAAGAACTATTTAACTCCTGTTAGACTCCCAGAGAAACAGTTTCAAAATGTCTAATATATATATTTTTTAATTATATATATGTATATACACATGCATGTATATATTGTTTCATTCTTCTTCACTCATTTCCTTGCTTCGTGGTCTTTCCAGTATACAGAACTGGACATAATTTAAAGCACTTCCATGACACTCAAGTCCTACTTCCTGTTCTGGGGAATCCAAATTTGTCATGAAACACATCTGCTCAGATGTGATCAGATGGAAAAATAAAAGTTAGTTTGCTGTCTTTTCAGATCTACAAGGTTATGATTACAAGAAATATTAAATATGTAAATAGGAGTATACTTAAAATTTATTTATTTATTTATTTATTTATTTATTTTTCAGAATTTATGGCAAGAAAAAAAAAATAAAAAAAGAAACAACTGTAATATTTGTCACTGCTCTGGACATAAGATGGTATATCCAATTTATATGTTTGTTTTGCTTTAAGGCTACATCTTAAAATATATTTTTCTCTTTTTGCAGAAGGGGAATCAATGCAGTCAATAAATTTTTTGATTTCAAAAAAAAAAAAAGAAAAAAAACCTGAGGATGTATTTTAAATTAACTTCAATGTAATTCAGACAAACTACATTTTACAATAAATTTCATAATAGTACTACTATGGTATTTGAACAGCCTGTTCTTCAATTTTCAATTAAAATCTTTTGATCTTGAAAACCTTCCCTTTACTAATTATTATCTAATGGAATGTGAACATTTTTTTACATCCAATTGTGAATATTCACTTTATGGAATACTCTCACGGAAGCACCTTGCCGTTTGGAAGAATTTGTGATTAATTTGTGATTAAGTCAGTAGGAACTTTATTTCTATGATTTATTCAAAATATGGACAAATGTATCCAAAATATGGATATATGGATAAATGTAAACATATATGAAGTACGGATAAACATTTGAAGCTTGCAATAACAGCTTTTAAAGCATAGCTCTCTTGTCAAGAACAGTAAGGTTTCTCTTCAGGCTTTCTTGAAGAAAATAGCTTAACTCATTTAGATGATGCTTGAAAGTCAGATTGATTGCTATCTATACACAACATATATTGTACACTTCTTATTGTAGTGGAAAATTGTGAATTAGTAGGTGGCAAAAGATTAAATAGGAAGAATGTCTGAACTGTATGATAAAGAATTAATATTTTAATATTAAAATAGTGCAATCTAACTTTAATTGGATAGGGAATTTTAAAATGGTAAAAAGTAATGATTAAAATTTTAGAAACAAACAAAAAAAAAGAATTATTTTCCTTTCATGCATTTCTTTAAAACTCACTTCAATGAAGCAACGTTATTAACGCATTAGTCCTCTTTTAGCACAACCTATGAAGAAATTATTTGTGTTGATACCACATCAGACAGTCCTCTGCTAAAGTCAGCAGAAATATTTTTTGTAGAAAGTAATAAGAACTTGCATAAGAACCCTGTTGCATCAAGGAAAGTTTCTCCCATGATATGTTGTGACTGCAGTACAAAGGGTTATCACTGATGCTGTCAAAGAGAAGCCAAGAAGAAAAATTTTTATATGAGAGTTTGAAACATAAGTTCTAGTGGAAACTACGATTTACCAAACATTTCTGTGAAACACAGGTCCTCAAGAGCTCCAAGTAACTTCAAAAGAGAGTATAGTTCTCTCATGCCTTCAAAATAGTTTAAGTAAGACAATGCAAAGAGGATTTTGTAATAGCATCTTGCCATATAGATGTCAGAAAATAAAAAATTTAATGAACTATTTTTCTTCCATATTAAGATGTGATGGATTTCTCTGTGGAAATGATTAGCATCCAGAGGTGGTTCTGTAAAACAGAGTATGTGTATGTATTTGTGAGCAGAAATGTTGAAAAAGTTCTAACAAGACATGGGCTTTCACACCTAATTCTTACTATATTAACAAGAAATTGGGAGCATTGTAACTGGACTGTGTCTTCTATACAGTGAACAAAGCAGTGCTAGGAGGGGAAAAATAATCTAAAAATATTAAAGATTATGCCAGTGTGTCCTGTTTGAAGGTGTTGCCACATTTTGAATCAGAGTTATGTGACCAAAGTTATGATGGTGATTTTGGATTTCCGGATTAGTAGACTATACTTAAAACTTTCTGCACTATAAATAGAAGTTTTGGCTAACAAGAGCCCAGTTCATTTCATTTTGTGTATTCTGCAGAAAGTAGGGTGATTGTCTGAAGTATGCATATCTATCTTGTAATTGTAGAAAAACAGGTCACAGGCATATGAATATGAAACTGCATAGGCAAAAACAAAAGTAAAAACTAAGAAACAACCAACGAAGACCCTCTGCCTCCCTGCCTGCCCCCCCCCAAAAAAAACAACAAACCCACAACAAATCACAATGCAACAATTAAACCAAATGTTTAATTAGCATGGTGTGTGAAGTAGATATCTATGCACAAGAGAAATTTGGATATTCCAATTTGGATATTCCACAATCTTCTGAAACCTGTCTTTAAACGTGGTGGTGGAATGTTTGACATAGGTCACAAAGAATTCTTAAATTCTGAAGTGTAGAAGGGGTGAGAGAGAAACAGAAATTCAGAGTAGTCAAATTTTGTGTGGATTTGTTTGTTTTCCCTTTTTCATGAACATGCTGAACAAGTTTTATAACTACAAAATGATTAAATAAGCCATGGCACAATATTTTTATTTATTTATTTTATTTTATTTTATTTTATTTTATTTTATTTTATTTTATTTTATTTTATTTTATTTTATTTTATTTTATTTATTTTATTTTATTTTATTTTATTTTATTTTATTTATTTTATTTTATTTTTATTTTATTTTATTTTATTATTTTATTTTATTTTATTTTATTTATTTTATTTTATTTTATTTTATTTTATTTTATTTTATTATTTATTTTATTTTATTTTATTTTATTTTATTTTATTTTATTTTATTTTATTTTATTTTATTTTATTATTTTTAATGCAGAGAAATGGGATGCATCAGCTGAGGTAAATTGGCACAATGGTACAGCTCCTCAGAGGAACTTTTGGTGTTGGAACTAGTTTGTATCCTTCTCGATGTAGCTCTGCAGTCTTTAATGCAGAAGCACAAATGCTGTGTATGTGATAATGTGTTCAGATAATGAATTATATTTGGGCATGAAAATGTGTGACTAAATATAATAAACTAATATGCCATATTGCATAGTTATTTTTAATGTATATTTTTTGCTATACACACAAGTACCAACACTGATTCCCAAATAAAGTGAGAGTATATTGCATCTTTTCTTTCTTTCTTTCTTTCTTTCTTTCTTTCTTTCTTTCTTTCTTTCTTTCTTTCTTTCTTTCTTTCTTTCTTTCTTTCTTTCTTTCTTTCTTTCTTTCTTTCTTTTTTTTTAAAGAGATATTTAGCTGATTAAAAAATATATGCATGTGCACGTATATCTGTATAAGTAAAAAAACTGACATAGATCTATATCTTTGAAATTCAAAGTTAAGATTCTTCTTCAAGATGAAACAGGAAAACTATGCAGTTCACAGTACGAAATGTTGAAATCTGAGTCTTTATTTTAGGTTTGACCTATGGAATAGACAGTTTTTTATCATCCCTTCTTTGTTCCACTTTTACCAAGTTTGGAAGATATTTTATTTTTAGATTAAAAAAAAAAAAAAGTCAGAGCTCTTTGGATTACGGCCAAAGAATATCTTAGTCTTTGATACCAAGAGCATTGGTACAATAGCTGCATGACCATAATCTCCCATTTTCCTTTCATCCTATTTTTTCAGTATAAGATATTAACTCTTTCGAAATAAAAGGTTGATGTCATTGACTTTATAAATGGTATGTTAAGACATGACATTTGAGTTACTATTGCGCAAACATGGTTTGTTACATATGTCAGTTATATCTATAAGATTCTAACAATGTTTCATGCCTCTCTTATCTCTTCAGTAAAATTACTTTCCCCTCTTTAAAAAAAGCTTTAAGTGTTTGGAATAAATAGTCTCAGTCTGTTTCCTTATTCTTATCCAGATAAGTAATACTTTCATCTGGGAAGAGTCTCTTGGAATGGATTAAGCCACTATTGAAGACTATTAAAATTATTCAAATAATATTTTTAGAGTAATTCTAGAAGCAGATTTTCATGTAAACTCTGCTTCTGTAAACTGAATACCTTGTTAACTGAAATTTATTTTGCAAAATTCACATAGAATAAGCATTTAAACTGCAACTATCCCATGATTTTAAAGGTACGTTTATGAGAGACAAAGAATAAGGTTTTCAGCAAACATCAACAGACATACGGATCTCAATAAAAAACAACATTCTTTCCCTAACATCCTTCCCTTTATATGGTAAAAATCTGAGTTTTATGAATGGACAAAATGTAAAACAGTTGGAATTAAGTACAACGAGATAGAAATACTTTTAGACTAAAGATCTTGATAAGCTTTTCAGTGAATTTTCACTTGTTCTGGGTAGGTAGAACAAAATGATTGATACCCCCTTGCTTTTCCTGCACGATTACTATGTTTTCTTTTCTGTAGGTGAGTGGATAACACTCCTGAGAGTGCTTGCTTAGGTGAAGCAGGCAGGGCTCCTGTAATCTCATCTGGTAGCAGGCAATCTACTTTATAAATTCAAGATGCTAAAGGCTAAGTAATCACTTGCGAAAGGAAGAGAAAAAAATCGTTGTGTTTTCCATTCTTTTAATGGAATTAGGCAGCTCTGGGGCAAAGCAGACTTTTTGCTTTGTCTAAAGTTTTGGGAAGAGTTAAACTAATGTGACTTCGGAGCTCTCTTAAAATACAGCAGGGTAAAAAGGCCAACATTTATGCTTTTCAGAAGCAGAGCATTCTAGAGAGTTCAAGTAATATTTCCTTTCAAAATGACAATGGCTTTGGACTATATTTTTCCCAGTCTCTCTAATCTTTTCGTTATTCATCTGCAACTGCTGCAAATAAGTTTTCTCCCTACCTTTGGTAGCCTGGCAGAGATACAACCCTTAAGTCAAATGAACTTAAATGAACTTAAGCTAACAATTGTCAATTAACAAGTAATTTGCCTGGAGAAATGCTCATCTACTAGGATTTTTTTTTTTAATTTAATTAAATTAATTAATTAATTTATTTTCTGACTTCCATATCCACTTTTGCTGGAATCTAGGGAATTAAAGATTTTCAAGGTAGTGTTCTATCTTTTATTTTCTCTCTCTCCATTTCTCTCCATCTGAACCCCAATGTATTTTAAACTTTGAATGTGTATGAAAACAATGTTAAATTTTTTTTTGAATTCAGCTTTTAATTCTGAACAGGTAAACATTAGCTGTACTTAGGTTGTTTACTTGTCTCTAGGAATTGATCCTTTAAATAAATATACTTAGTTAAGAGTAGGCTATCACTATAATTATAAAGTCTTGTTAGGGGGTTAGTAATGTAAAATGTACTATCAAGTTCCAAACCCAGTTGCCTTTTACAATTATCTTTATACACCATGTGCTTGTCATATATATTTTGAATATGTCTGTGAATGTATGTTTGATTCATGAGAAAAAAATCATGTAAAGTTTTCAGGGAAAAAAATCTATTTTTAGAGAAAAAAGACAACAACATAATTTTAGAGAAAAAGGATATCAGTGATCTTTCAAATAAGGGGTAAAAAAAAATAGATGTTATAATCCATATTTTCTATGTTTTCCAGAAGAAACAATAAATACTGCAGTAAAAACCACTATTTAGCAAAGGCAATATTGTTTAAAGCCTAATAAAAATAAAAATAAAAATAAAAAATGAAAACAAATAAAACTACATGCAAATCAATTCTGTTGGAAAGGATCATAACCAAACCAATACTGTGGGGAGGAGGGAGGGAAAAGAAGTAATATCAAATACAAATTCCTCTGCCAGACCATTTCTGAGATGCATAAAGGACAAATTAATCAGTATTGATGTTTTACTTGTAACTCTTTTGAATTTAAAAAGCTTGAGCAAATATGTTAAAAAGGAATGTCCATAGAGAAATACATCACAAAAATTGTAACGTATGTTATAACAATTAAACATTTATTTGGGGCCTAAAGAACTGATATTTAGCTTATGATCTTTCTCCTGACAACTATCATTCAAGAAACATTTTGAAAATGAAATGTGCATGTAGTACATTATGCATTTTATACACTGACTGTAGATTTCTTTGGTTTAATTTGAGAAAAATGAAAGTTAAATGCAGCTAAATTTGATCTTCAATTCATGCCTTCCTAATGACATGATCTGGAAAATCTCTGTAGATATTGAGTTCCCATGATAAAATAAGTGTCTCAAAAATTAATTCTGTAAGTATACTAATTCTCCAATGTTACTTATGTTAAGAAGAGCAGAGATAATATATGTTCATCCTGACCCCTGGAGTCTGTGTTTCAGTTTGGTATAATAGATCGGACTGATCCATTCCCAATGAGTTTCACTCACAAGTATACTAGGTAGGGTGTCTAGACCTAGAGATTCTTCAACTATTGAAGACACACATAAATAATTTTTTTCCAACTTACATACTTATTGCAATTAAATGAAAATTGAGAACAAGGATTAATAAAAATTAAACAGAAAACATATTTTGCTGTCGAACATAGACACTACTATTTTAATTGCTTTGATCTACAAGTGTTCATTACTGGACCTGGACGACCAATCCAAATGAATTA
Source organism: Anser brachyrhynchus (assembly GCF_964034855.1). Taxonomy (NCBI): domain Eukaryota; kingdom Metazoa; phylum Chordata; class Aves; order Anseriformes; family Anatidae; genus Anser; species Anser brachyrhynchus. Next base: position 40,612,591 of record NC_137697.1, read on the forward strand.
GCTTTGGATTAGTAAGATGTCAGCTCATCAATTCATCAGTCAGTCAAGGTAACATTGTAATGACATGATTACTGTAACTAATATAAAATTAAAAATAACACCAGAAATGTTGTTTTTGTTAACGTCTGCATTGTGCGAATATACTGACTTTGTATACTAGGCAATTAATAAATCACCGGTTTTCAGCCCATCAACAAGCACGGTATTTATTTTTTCTTTAATTTGGTCTTAATAAATACTAAAATGTCATTATTTACTTTAAGTGTTTTGTCTCAGAATGATCTAGACTCGCCCACCCACTTTACTTTTAATTTCATTAATCTCCATGGTTGTCTCATTTAAATTTGTTTATTTTTCACTTCTTAATTTTCCTCCCTGTGCCCTGGGACTGCCCTCTTACATTTTATCCTCATTCAGAACATTGTAATTTGCATGACTTCTTTGAGATTTGTACCATTCTCCATTTACTTCATGCTGTTTATATGGGAAAAGCTCTACAGGGCTTTATTTTCCCCTCAGTGCATACACAGAACTTCCATTACTGTTAATGTAAGTTTCATGTGGACATTAAAATCTAGAATTAGTTAAGAAAGAAGGGAACTCCAATTGTCCTTTTTTTTTTTTTTTTTTTTTTTTTTTCCCAACACGGCAGAATTTAGTTCACTATCACTAAACCAAACCTAATCAGTACTATCATGTTGATAACTTAAACTCAAATATCGCCTCTGATAGTAATTTTTCTGTCTGCGCTGGCAGTTTTCTCCATTGTTTGTGGGAGAAAGAGAGAAACAGTAATAAAGTGTTCAAGATAAGAATTCCATCCGCTCTGGAAGGTTTCTGAATGTGCCATATGTAATGAGCTGTGTATAAACTTTTAGTGATCCAAATGAAAATTTGGGGGATTATTGGGTCCTGTGTGGAGTTGATATGGTGAATGTTGTACATTCTGTCAGCCTACCTGATTATGAATTTTTTTTTTTTTTTTTCTCCTCTGTCAATTTTCTTAATTAGTTGTCTTTGGTTGCTACCAATTCCTGTAATAAATAAATAAATAAATAACATACATATATATATATGTGTATGCTGCAAATAACCTGTGATAAATATTCAAAACCTGTTACAAGTTTAATGAACTAGTGCAGATCTGCACAACCATTATTGACTGTAAAATGGAGTTTCATGTATTTGACAGATGGACCACTCAGTGGATAAGGAACTGGCTGGTTGTTTACTTTCAAAGAGTTGCAGTCAATGGCTTGATATCCAGGTGGAGAACAGTGATGAAAGGTATTCCTTAGAGGTCTGTACTGGGACACATGAAATTCAACAAGGCAAAGTGCAAGGTCTTGCAGATGGGGTGTGGCAATCCCAAGCACAATTACAGTCTGGGCAATGAGTGGATTGAGATCAGCCCTGACATGAAGAACCTGAGGGCACTGGTGGATGAAAAGCTTGACATAAGCTGTAAATTTGTGCTTGCAGCCCAGAAAGCCAACTGTATCCTGGTCTGTATCAAGAGGAGTGTAGCTAGCAGGTCCAGGAAGATTATTCTCCTTCTATACACTGCTCTTGTGAGACCCCACCTAGAGTACTGTGCTCAGCTCTGGAGCTCCATCATAGGACAGACATGAACCTGTTGGAGTGAGTCCAAGGGATGTCCAAGAAGATGATCAAAGGGCTGGAGAACATCCCCTATGAAGACAGGCTGAGAGATTTTTGGATTGTTTATCCTAGAGAAGAGAAGACTCCGGGGAGACCTTAAAAGCAGCCTTCCAATATTTAAAGGGGGCAAACAGGACCCATTTTTGGGTGGGAGGGAGCTCTTTATCAGGGAGTGTAGTGGTAGGACAAGTGGTAATGGTTTTAAACTAAAAGAGGATAGGTTTAGATTAGATATAAGGAAGAAATTCTTTGCTGTAAGGGTGGTGAGTCAATGGAACATGTGGCGCAGAGGAGCTGCTGATGCCCCATCCCTGTGCTCAAGGCTAGGTTGGTTTTGAGCAATCTGATCTAGTGGAAGTTTTTGAGCAATCTGATCTAGTGGAAGGTTTCCCTGCCCGAGGCAGAGTGGTTAGAACTAAATGATTTTAAGAATCCCTTCCAACCCAAACAACTCTATGACTCTATGATTCTATCTTAAGCCATTCCACACTGACACCACTGGGGTAGTCAAAGTGTAAAAAAGATGAAATTGTGAAGCAAACACTGGGATATCTATTCTTTTCTGAAAATACATTAGTTATTGAATTGTTTTAACAGTCTACCTTTGGCTTCTTTTGAAAGAAGCTGACTTTCAAAGAAGACATACTTTTTCAAAATAAGACAAAACAAAATAAATTTATTATAATTCTATGATAATCCTTATGTGACACCGAGGGGTAGCACCTTCTGGATTTTGAAGAACATAGAAGATCTAAAAATGTTGAATATTTTCACTTGCTGTTAGTAACATAATATTTTTGAAATGGTATGTCACTTTTTCTTAGAGACAAGCTGTTACGAATAAATATGTTTTTACTAGGACAAGCACAATTACAAATATCTAATTCTCCATTTTCTTCATGTACTTGAAACGCTGGAAAAGTGTAAAAATCTAACTGTGGGCATATTTTCAGTGAAACTACATCTAATAGAGGAACTAGATGTATTACATTGTCATTCATTTATTTGAGATGTTTAAATTTGTAATGTCCATACGTAAACTTTCTTCTGCTGCTCCTAGGTGCTACTTATATTACATACACTTTTATTTATTTATTTTATTTTTTTATTTTCTTAGAGTTCTGTCTCGATGCATGTTATAGTCTAAGAAAGCTGATACCTAGGTATTATCCAGGTACTCACTGTGGAGATCCACTCCAGGGCAAATGCATTCTGCAGTGGAGTGCAGCACAGGGGGGATCGCAGCATAGGGTATTCCCTGCATCAAGGTGACTCAGCGCAGCTGAGGGAGCCACCAGGACCTGGCAGCCCTCGTGAGGGTGGCTGATGAGGCATGGGTGGAGCCAGGAGCACCCCTCTTCTGTCCACAAAGACAGTCCCTGGGGAGCTCGAGAGACCAGCAGTGCAGCAAACAGGGTGGGAAAACACAATGCAGGGCAGCAGTCAGTGCATGGCACAGCAGTTTGCACGCAGTGGGCAAAGGCAGGGTGACTGAGGAGTGTGGGAGGCAGACCAGTCTCTGCCCTCTATTCTGGGAGCAACACGAAATGGCTTTCCAATGAGGCAACAATGTTGTCTACCCACAACAGCTGCTGGGCTGAGACTGAAACCCAGACACAGGAGCCACGACTCTCCCTGGCTGATGCCTCTACACAGACAGACCTCCCAGGGACTGAAAGATCTGCCCAGACCCTCAGTTGTGGTAAACTCCAGAATGTGGAGGTCACCCTAGAGTCTGAAGGCAGAGTTGGGTGTCAGGGGTGCAAGTGTTCTCAGTTGGATGAACTCTCTGAGCAAGTCGCCACGTTACAAGAGGAGCTCAGCAGGCTGCAATGCATCCAGGAATCCAAGCGAGAAATTTATGTGTGGTGCCATGAGCTGGCATGGGCTGAACAACAGCCTTCCCTTAAGTCCTCCCAAGGGGGTGGTAAAATGGCTTCCAACCTGAAATTGGCATAATTGATGGACTCTCAAGACAAGATTGGCTGAACTCTCATCTCTGCTCAAAGCAGAGTGAGGAATCTCTCCCCTTGCCCCTGAAGTGCCCCTACACAACAGATATGATGCTCTGGGGCTCAAAATAAGGAGAGGGTGTCAAAAACAACAATGGTAATGGTCAAGACCTAGGAAAAGGCAAATGCAAAGAGAACCAGTGCCACGAAAAAAAAAAAAAGCACAATGGTTGTTGTTAAATGGAGATTCCTCTCTGAGAGGCACTGAGGCACGCATTTGCCACCCAGACAATCTCTCTCAAGAGGTTTTCTGCCTGCCTGGGGCCTGTACTTGTGACATCACAATGATACTAAGCTTAGTCAAGCCAGAGGACTATCACCCATTCCTGCTTTTTCAGGTAGGGACAATTGAGGTTTCGACAAGGAGACAATGAAACATCAGAAAAGACACAGAAGAATGACTGAATGTCAATACCTTAGAAAACAACAGGGAAACACCTGTGAATTGTCCCATAGGAATTAGGAAGAACTGCTTTAAAAAGGTGATGCAGCCCATTGCCTGGCTGAACTTCCTCTACACCAATGCATGCAGCATGGAAAATAAGCAAGAGGAGTTAAAAGCCACAGTGCGATTAGAAAGCTGTGATCTCTATGCTATCATGGAAACATAGTAGGATGAATCACACAGCTGGAACATTGGAATGGACAGCTACAAGCTTTACAGGAGAGAGAGGCAGGGAAGGAACGGTGGGGCTGTTGCCCTTTATGTTAAGAAATAGATAGGTTGTGAAAAGTTGCCTCTAAGAAACAGCCAAGAGCAGGTTGAGAGCCTGTGGGTAAAAATTAAGCATCAGACCAACAAAGGGCACCTTGTGGTTGGGGTCTAACTACAGCCCCCCTGACCAAGAGGAGCCTGTTGATGAAGCCTTCCTGCAGTAACTACAAGAAACATCATGGTCACAGGCTCTCATACTGCCAGGGGATTTCAACAACCTGGATGTTTGCTGGGAAAGCCGTGTAACAGGCAGCAAGCAATCCAGGAGACTCCTGGAGAGCATTGAGGACAATTTCCTTGTCCACATATTAGACAAACCAACCAGAGGAGAAGATTTGCTGGACTTGGTGCCTACCAATGAGGAAAAGCTCATTTAAGAGGTTAAGACTGGAGGATGCCTGGATTGCAGTGACCATGCCCTGGTTGAGTTTGTGATCTCGAGGGATATGGGCCTGGCTAAGAGCAAAGTCAGGACCCTGAACATTAGAAGAGCAAAATTCCAGCTTTTCAAAGAATTACTGGATGAGATACCATGGGAAACTGCCCTTAGATCAGAGCTGGCAATTCTTTAAGGATATTTTTCTTAGAGCTCAAGACCTCTCTATTCTCACAGGTAGTAAATCAAGCAGAGAAGGTAGAAAACCGGCATGGCTGAACAAGGACCTCCTGCTCAAACTTAGGCAAATGGCAGAAATGCACAGGTGGTAGAAACAGGGCGATATGCCCTGGGAAGAGTGCAGAAAGGCTGTCTGGACATGCAGGGATGGGATCTGGAAAGCCAAGGCACTAACAGAGCTAAACTTGGTGAAGGATGCAAAGAATAACAAGAAGAGGTTCTACAGACATATTGACCACAAAAGAAAGACTAAGGAGAGCATATCTGAAAAATGAAGACAGAGAAATGATAATGACAGATGTGGAGAAGGCAGAGGTACTCAGCAACTTCTTTGCCTCATTCTTCACCACTGGTTAGGCGTGCCACATCTCTCGAACCCATGAATCTCTAGATGGGGGCTGGGGAGCAGAGTCTCTCCCACTGTAAGTAAAGAGCAAGTTCTGGACCTCCTGAGGCAATTTAATAGCTACAGGTCTATGGGCCCTGATGTCATGCATCACAGGATCCTGAGAGTTGGTTTGGTAGTCACCAAGCTACTCTCTAGCATATTTGCAAAATCACGGCAGTCAGGTGAAGTCCCCAGTGACTGGAAAACGGAAAACATCACTTCCATTTTAAAAAAGGGTAGAAAGGAAGACCTGGGGAGCTGCAGACTGGTGAGCCTCCCCTCTGTGCCTGGCAAGATCATGGAACAGATCCTCCTGAAGGCAATGTTAAGGCACATGCAAGACCAGGAGATGATCTGAGACAGCCAGCACGTCTTCACCAAGGGCAAATCATGACTGACCAATATGGTGGCCTGTATTAGTGTAACTGCATCAGTCAACAAGGGAAGACTGACTGATGTCATCTACTTGGAATCCTGTAAAGCCTTTTGTTAGTAACAGAAGATGAAATAATACAATATTGCTTAATATGTTACATTTGCGATGTAGTGTTCCGGGGCTGCGCTTGGAAGATACAAAATATATGTGCAAGGGTAGCATGAGAGAACGCACCGATTCATGATGAGGAGTAAGGAGGATTAAAAGAATGCTCAGTTTGCAAGACATCTAGATAACTGGGGCTTCTTGGACCCTGGGAACTGGATCAAACCAACCTTGCGGTTTGGACTGAGACCAAGGGCTCAGAGAGCATGCGTGAGAAGGAAAGGTTAAAAAGTTCAACTCCGATGAAGACATCTTACTACATCCCGACGACCACCTGGACGACCACCAGAGAGTAGTACGCAAGCGCAGAAGGACTGATAAGATAATTAGCATACGAAGCGAGGCTAGGAGGAGCTAGGAAATAAATATGCATAGATGAGTTGCGAAACCTAATGCTGTCTTGGTTCCAGTTAGGACAGAGTTAATTTTTCTTCATAGTAGCTGGTAGGGTGCTATGTGACCAACAGGTTGAGGGAGGTGATTGTTCCCCTCTACTCTGCCCTTGTAAAGCCCCCATGGAGTACTGCATCTAGGTCTGGGGCCCCCAGCATAAAAAAAGATGTGGACCTCTTTGAGCGAATCCAGAGGAGGGCTACAAAGATGATCAGAGGACTGGAGCACCTCTCATGTGAAGAAAGCCCAAGACAGCTGGAGCTGTTCAGCCTGGAGAAGAGAAGTCTCCGGGGAGACCTCATTGCAGCCTTTCAATACTTAAAGGGGTCTTATAAAAAGGATGCAGGACTCTGTACTCGGGTAGATAATGGCAAGACAAGGGGGAATGGTTTTACACTAAAAGAGGGGAGATTTAGATTAGATTTTAGGAGGAAATTCTTCACTGTAAGGGTGATGAGGCACTGGAACTGGTTGCCCAGAGAAGCTGTGGATGCCCCATCCCTGGAGGTGTTCAAAGCCAGGCTGGATGGGGCCTTGGCTAACCTGATCTAGTGGTTAGCATATCTGCCTATGGTGTGGGGGGGTTGGAGTTATATGCTCTTTAGGGTGCCTTCCAAACCAGGCCATTCTATGATTATGATTCTATACAACCTGAAGCCAAACAGCGTCTAGAAATGCTTTTATTCCAGGTCTCCAATAGGGTCTGGTGTAATAAGTGTTCTTAGTTTCTGAATGAATGTCTGAAGATGGACTTGTAAGATCCATGAGGTTTTATTTTATTTTATTTTATTTTATTTTATTTTATTTTATTTTATTTTATTTTATTTTATTTTATTTTATTTTATTTTATTTTATTTTATTTTATTTTATTTATTTTATTTATTTTATTTTATTTTATTTTATTTTTATTTTTATTTTTTACAGGAAAGACGATGGTCAGTCCACCTTTTATTTGGTTAGTGTCTGAGAGCATTTTTATAAGGACAAAGTGTTTTATATACATGTTTCTAGGTTCTTAACGTATGCTACAGTTCCCTGTCTCTAGGCATTCTATATACCTCCTCTGTAATCTAGTATTGAGAGAGATATGAATCTAAGAAAGGGAGGACTGAATTTGACTATCTTTATAGGAAATGAACAAAGATTTACTGGAGCAAGAAATGCAATCTGAAGAAATCCTCCTGCCAACATATGCTTGAATTCTCTGGAATGCATTTTGTAGGGAGGGTAGTACTTCGTGCACACTGAATTATTATTTTTTTTTCCTGTTGCTTCTTTCAATATTCCTCACTTCTTATCCCCTGAACAGGTTGTTATGCGACTCCTTCATCATGCTATATCAAAAGGGAAAAAAAAAAAAAAAAAGGCTAAGAAGACAATAAGCCTTCTTTGACTCTCTGAAATAATAACTGTAGGCATCTACCCTCAAAGGCAAAAGAAAAGGAAAAGAAGATAGAGAAGGTCAGGTCTCACATGTATGAAGCTTGTCTGGAGGTAACGTGGGTCACAATGGCAATTTAGAGCTTTCCTGTTATTAATTAAATTAAAATGCCATGCATTAGGTCTCTATTTAGGTTTCTCTGCTCATGTTTATGATTATTTCCTGTTTCTTTATTGGAAATCCAACTACTGCCTCACTCAGCTTTCTGACATCTGCTCTGGGGAACTGATCTATATATTGTAATCCCAAAACTTAGCCTAAAGTGTGTCATTTAGGCCTTGGAGTGGCTTGAATCAAAAAGTATGAAGAGAAAATCAAGCACTTTCTGTGGTAGAATATTATAAAAATTCCACCATTGAATTTATTTTCACTTTGGTGAACTCAGTAGTAAGACATCTGGTAATAATACATCGAAGAGTAAATACACCCAAGAACAAAATATAAGTTCTTTAAATGCATAAATCAAAATTAATGCTCACGAAACATTTCTCCAATCCAAGTCATATAATCTCTTTCTCCCTTTATTCTTTTCCTAAGCTAAGGGGCAGTATTTTGTAAATTATCCTTGAAATAATCAAGGTAATTTTCCCTAAATTTATAGTTTTATGTGTGAAAATGGATGTTAGTACATTGTTTACCCAGTTCCATTGTCCTAGTCTTGTTGTTGTTCTGTATTCATATTACAACTTTTGCAAAATTTACTAATTGCTAATATTCATAGTGTAAGTTTAGTTTATAACACTTGAACTTGTTATTAGAATTGATGATGAAAATTAGTTAATGTATGTTGCATATTTATTACCTCAAAATGCATACCTGTATATATGTTTGTATATATATTTATATATATAAAAAGTTAATTTTGCAATTTAGAAATTGATTCCTGGAGACTTCTTTAAAAGCACTCCTGATTTTTCTTAAACAATTATGTTTATTACAGCTATTTGAATAAAACCTCTAAAATAATTTAATAAAATTCTATGTGTAGCCTCAACTGAACATGGAGCCAAGGAAGGGACACTTGGTGTTTATTAAATTATTTAAAATGTATTTCGTAGAATATAATCTAGATTGGTGATTTAAAGCGTTGTTTGTGGAAAAGTAATTGTAAGTGGTTTTTCATTTATTTAGTAAAATGAGAACCAAGGTATGCTGTGGCATAACGACCACACAGACACCGGGGTTCTTTTAGGATCAGTAACTGATACTTCTTTTTTGAGGGCATAACTTCAGCTCCCTTACTGAGGACTGGTTCCCTTCTTATACCATTCGCTCTACAGCAGTACTTTTCAACTAACTATTCATTGGTCAACAACTTTGCCTGGCAACAGCAAACACCCAGCAACTTCCATGTCTTAACGGCTGGAGAACAAGCAGTCCGAGACAGCAAGGCGTCTCCTGAATCACCCTTGTTCCTTCTGAACTCTTTACATTCCTCATGGCCTCATCATTAAGAGCACGTTATCACCAACCATGGGGCAACACTGTCCCATGGCAACACTCCCACAGTATGTCAGCCATTCATTTAAAATAACACATCTTTGCACTTTGTATAATGGGCAAAACTTTCTGACTGCTTAGGTGATTTGAGAAGTTATATTCATCAGGACATTCTCGAACTACAGATTACCTAAAATACTACCATTCATATTCAGTAAGGATTGAAATCTAGCTTTCACACTTAAAAAGAAACAACCAAAGCAAAGCAAAGCAAAACACAACACAACACAACAAAACAAAACAAAGCAAAACAAAGAAAAGGAAACATACACACAAATGTGAAGAGGGAACAGATGACAAAGGAAGAAGTATATTGGATTTGCAAAATTGAGGTGTAAAATAGTGTCCTGGAGCGATGATATTTTAAAGACAATATTCTCTTCTCCTGATTTATAAACACAAAACTAGTTTCTCAGACAATGTAAAAGGGAATTGGTATGTTGATTAAATTGAACCCTATGTATCCACCATCGAAAAAAAAAAATACTTCTTGTCAAATTGCTTGCTAATGCCTGTTTAAAATTCTTACCAAGAAAAATGAAACATAGTTTGCTACTTTAAAAGGAAAAAGAAAAAATGGTGACAGAAGATCAAAAATAGTGGATTTAGGATAGCAGGGTCAGACCTATGTTTTTCTGTGAAGTATTTTAGTCTTTATTTGATAGTCCTAAAATACAAAGAAAGAGAAGAGATAAACTGAAATGTAGAAAAAAAAGTATGGAGTAAAGAAATAACTTCATTTTCTCTAAAGATAATACAGAAAATCTGAAAGAAATTACAGGAAAGAATAACCTCAAAATTTGTTGTTTCTATGAGGAGCAAAACTCCCTTGAAAAAGCAGATTTCTAAGGTTATAGCTAGAAGAAGGAACAAGGATTTGCCATTTCCTTAAGGGCTTATGTTTATTTCTCACAAATACTTCCACACTTCTTGGTGTGAATGCTGATAAAATTCATTTTAAGCTCAGAAGGCCGTGTGTTGGCCAAAAGCAAATTTCTAGTTATTTATTTGATCATGAATTTTCAATCTTACATGCTATTTGTTAGTTACATAAATAGTGAAATAGAAAACAATACCACTCAAGCTTTACAACACATCTCTAAGCATGAGCGTACATTGCTGAAGTGCTACATGAGAAGGAAGAAGTGAATGCTGCAGAGAGGTTTGAGTGGTTCTGTCTAAAGACTGCAGAGAGTTTCATGAACAGCTCATGAACAGAAAAACACTAGATTGCTAGAGTGCACAAATAGTAATGAATTATTAATCCACCTTTGTAACTGAAACCATCTGGCTGACAACTGTTATGCAAGCCACTGAGAATATATTTGCAGACCCTATTTTAAAATCAGGACCAGAGGTTTCAAATAACATTACACAGAAAAACAAATTAACAAATGACAACAACAACAACAAACAAACAAACCAAAACAAAACAAAGCAAAAAACTTTGTGTAACTATGAATTTAATGTCCTACCTTCAATTTCTATAATCTTATTTTCTAAGTTATATAGCTTTAATTTAGTCATCTAATTTAATATTACATCTTCTGCCCATAAATTAGTTAGGTAAAATGTGTTTTTTCCATATATTCTGGTTTTGCCTTTGACATCAAACTGTGCTTTTGCTTACCTTAATATAAATTACCTTGACTTTTAGAAAAATGGAGAGGTACACTTTAACTACTCATAAAAAAATCTTTACAGGTTAAACAACAGTAGAAGTTTTTCTTATGGCTAGCGTAGGAAGGAGCACAGAACAACCACTCCAAGTAGTCTTGCAAGACCATTGTTCTCCTCAAAGATAACTTTGAACTATTTAACTGACACAGGGAAAAGATGAAGGCAGACAAGCGGTGTTAAAAGTTCTTAATCTGGTTGAAATTATTCCATTCAGATGCCATGTTCTATTAACTTTTGCATGTTAGATATTTACATGTAATAGGAAAAGATGAATAGAAAGAATGGGGAATGAAACTCAAGGAAATGGTGGAAAAATAAGGAAAAGGACATGAGTGAGCAACATGATGTAAGCTAGAGATAAGCTTGCAGGAAGGACAAGAAGGAGGTGAAGACCTTGGTGTGCCCTTCTGCACATGGCAGAAGGGAAGGATGGCAGAGTGGAAAAGTTCTGAAAGAGTAGAGAACAACTCCTGACCGTGGCTATATGCAGGTTGGAAAAAAAATAATTCATTAAATTCCATTGTAAATTTAAGCCTTCAAGCAATGCCTGCAGATTTAATGTAAGCTGCATATAATAAAAAACTGCGATTTAAATGGAAGTGTTGAGAAATAAAGTACTATGTAGGTGGTACTGATTCAACAGGGTAAATGTAATTCCATGGGTCCTTGGTTCCTGATGGATTACAGGCTTTTGACCTTGTAGATAATACAATAATGTAGATAATACAATATTATCTGAAAAATTCTATAGTAAATGAGAAAAGATGGTAAAATGTAGGAATGTAATAAGAATTCAGAAAAAAAAAAGATTGTTTGAAGATCATTTATTTTCAAAATTAAGAACATGTCTATACAAAACCAGCATGTGTGTGTGTGTTTTGAAATACATATATCAGGGTGATACTGACTTATTTCCTTGGAGAAATGTTAATCTTAAAATAAAAATAAATACTGTCCTAAAACAGAAAATATATAACCGTGCCTTTACAATGGGAGATTAATATTGTTTATCCAAATGTTAGCAAGATTCTTAAGGTTACCATATCTCCAAGAGTACTTATGGGGTAATGTTTTGGTAGTAGGGAACTCATTATTGAATACATCTAAAAGATAATCACATTTTTTTAATGATGTCAAGTAACATGTACTTGGTTTCCTTGTTTGGTAGATTAAAGTTTTTTATGATATTAATCACCTTTTAGAAATATTTTATCTGGTTACTCATTCTCATGCACATCTGAAGCAAGGAGAAATAGGAGCCTTTATGGAGGTACTGCCCCAGACATGCTTTCTTGGGAGAGGTACATGGAAAGGTGGCCTCATACAGAAAATGAGGACACAGTTACATTAGATGTGAAGAGTGTTAAAACATACAACTGGACAACATTTTGTAATGAAGAAGCCTACAAACGAATCACTTGCAGCATAGCTGTTTAGAAAAATACTTCTACAAATGCTTTTAGTTCATTTAAGGAAAAGAGATAGGGGAAGGGAGACAGACAATCAGTGAAATGAAGCAACTGTTTTCTACATGGATATGTAGACAATTATATGACCTGGTAATGTAGAGAAAAAATACTGTAAATAAAAAGCCTCAACTTTCACTACTCACTTCATTTTTCCACTGATTTCTTTCACAGATGTTGTGAAGTTATGACACTTGGAAATTATAATTATTGTTTTTCTCAGGGCAAAAATACATCACCGTCAGTGTAAATTGGATATTTTTTTGATTTTTTTTTCTTTACTAGATTTATCTTAACTCTGTTGACAAGTAGGAGCCTGCACTGTTTATTTTTCTCTTAATCATTATTTTTTATCTGAGTTGAACAGCAAATTTCTTTTTATATAACTCATTTTATAGTAGTATTGCTTTAATGTTTTAAATAGCAATTGCTCATGCATAGTAAATCTATTATCTCCTCTTTAGACATTCATCAGCTGTTTTTCTGTGCAGGTCTTGGCAAAGTTATTGGTTGTAAGAAATAAATTATCTCAGGAAGTACATAGAATTATAAACTATATAATGACAAAATACAAATGACAAAATATGTTGGATCAGTAAAATCTTGTGTGTCGTCACCATCTTTAGTCCTTTTGCCTAATAAAATCCTGTTTCTATTATTATTCTTAGAAAACAGGACTGTTTTATGATGATGGAAATAGTTTTGGAAAAGAGACTTTTTAGCAGTTACTTCCTATATAATATTTGTGAAAGAAAAGTGAATCTTGCATTTGGTACATTTATTTTTTTTTCTCCAGAAGTTCAGTTAGAATATAGATTTTTACATTTCCTTCAAAATATAAAATCACAGAATCACAAAATAATTGATGTTGGAAGGGACCCCTTAAGGTCGTCTTGTTCAGCTCCCCTGCTCAAGCAGGGACACCTAAAGCAGGTTGCCAAGCACCATGTCCAGATGGCTTGTGAAGATCTCCAAGAAAGAAGACCCCACCACCTCGCTCGACAACCTGTTACAGTATTCCGTCACCCACACTGTAAGGAAATGCTAAGATGGAACATCTTGTGTTTCATTTTTTACTCAGAAAAAATGTCTCTTCTGGCACTAGGTACCACTGAAAAGAGCCTGTTTCTGTTTTCTTTGTAGTAAAAAATAAAAGATTGTTGGTTGAGATAAAGACAATTTAATAGGACAGAAAAGGAAGAGAAATAATGATAACAATAACAACAACAATAATAGTACTGACATATACAAAGGAAGTGATGGACAATGCAAATGCTTACCACCACCTGACTGATGCCCAGCCTGTCCCTAAGCAGTGGTTTCCCCCCATTCTGGCCAGCCACCTCTTATTAATTGCTCAGCATGACATCACATGGTATGGAATATCCCTTTGACCAGTTTGGGTCAGCTTTCCTGGTTCTGTCCTCTCCCAGCTTCTTGTGCACCCCCAGCCTCCTCACTGTCAGGGAGGTATAAAAAGCTGAAAAGTCCTTGACTCAGTGTAAATACTGCTCTGCAACAATCAGAACATCAGTGCCTTATCAACATTATTATCATCCTAAATTCAAAACTTATCACCAATACGAGCTACTGTAAGGAATATTAACTCTATCCTAGCTGAAACCAGGCCAGGTATTTATAGACATGGATAACAGCTCCGCTAAGCCTCCTCTTCTCCAGACTGAACAGTCCCAACTCTCTTAATTGCTCCTCATAGAAGAGGTGCTTCAGTCTCCTGATCATCTTGGTGTCCCTTTATTGCACTCTTCCCAGTGTGCCCAGGTCTCCCTTGTACTGGGGAGCCCAGAACAGGACACAGTACTCCAGGTGCAGCCTCACCAGTCTTGAGTAGAAGGGAAGGATCAAATATTTTGACTGCTCAGTGCTGGAATTTCCTTTAAAACACAGGAAATGCATATGTGTTCTGGGAACTCTTCTTGTGATGAAGAAAAAAATTACATCATACATCCAAATTTTCTGTGTGCTTCTATCACAAACATAAGAAGGGTTTTAACTAACTTTATCCTTCTCCTAGTGTTGTAGAAACTTCTGACCCTTCTCTATTCAAGTTACATCCATATTATACCTCTGCTGAAGAGTGGGTTCTAGATACTGAAAGAGAATGTTTTGCAAAGTTAAGGTTCAGGGAAGTATGCAAGTTCAGTTCAGATACATTTTCCTTTAGGCTTTTTTTTTTTTTTTTTAATGTATGTATATATATTTCACAGGAACTTGAAATATTCTTCTTAAGCAGAGTAAGGAACTCCAGTGCTTAACTGTTTTTTTGAGATTCAGATTTTCAACTTTTTTTCTATTTTAACACTTTACACTTTCAGATGAAAATTAAATGATGTCACTTGTAGTTGAATTATCTAGAATTCAGAATAAAAAAAATCAATCATGGAATCATAGAATCAAATAAGTATTGCTTTGTGCCACTCCTTCTGAACTTTTCTCCTTATGCTACCTTATAAATATTATTATTTTCCTTCATATTTCTTAGTAACAACCTGCATAATTTTTGCAACATTCATTTTCTCTTTTATCTGGCAACATTATTTTTGTTGTCATTACCACTGAAATTTCCTGCATTATTTTACCGAGACTGATTTTTCAGAAAGGTTCGTGCTGTTAAATGGTAGCACATGGAGACACACTTTAGCCTAGTTTTGCCTGTAAGGGTTGTGAGGCTGGCTGATTAAGATGTTTCCTTCCAGTCACAACCAATTGTTTAATGTTTTCTGCATAATTTTATCACCTGTCCCTGACTGAGTTCTGTTCTGATTGCATTTTATTTGGATTTTTTTTTTTCCCTTTGGATTCCTTTTATTTATTTTTTCTTGAGAATTAGAACTTTTTTTTAAATTATTTTTTATTATTATTATTTTTTTATTTTCTACTGAAACTTGTTTCCAGGATTTTTCAATAAATTTTGAGGTTACCTGAGATGTCAAGGAAAGACAAATTTGTCCAGAGGTGATTTCTATGTCATTTGGCAACTTGCCTCCTCTTTGACAAATGTTATCATAAAAGAAAATAAATAAATAAGTAAAAAAAATAGAGATGAGAGAAGTTTTTTTCCATAATTTTTGTTCTGTGTAATATAATTCATAAGTACTTTATATGAGCAATAAAAATAAGATATAATTTTATTTTGTACAGATATTGTCAAAATTGAATGTCGCTGTAGTATTCACTACCTGATGTCTACAAAAACATTAACAAACTCGATTGCAGATATGTTGGCTAGCATTACGTATTCATGACTTTGAATCTGCTCATGATAAGTCTTTCCTATCTTAAATGTTTATTTTATTGCATATGCATTCCCTCATTATTTGGGGAAAAAGTTTTATTTTTAAAATTAATGATGATTCTTAGCAAATTTTAGCACACACTACTTCACTGGAAATATGTGCAATGCAAAATAATATTATTGTGTCTGTTCATGCATCTGATATTTTCTTTTGTTCTTTGACTTCTTTACAGTCAACAATCTTGAATTAGTTAATACTTAAAATACTACTCTCTGATTTTCACGATGTGCAAATTCTTATATGTAATAAATCTCCAAATGTTTAAAGCTGACACCCCTCAATTGTCTTTGTCTTCAGCTATTTGATCAACAATCCTAGAGGGAAAAATAATAATAATTAAAAAAAATACATAGTTACATATTGCTTGGATAACTAATGAGTTTTTTTGATATTATTGATTTTGATAAATCAAATATTTTTTGATTTATCATAAAACCATATCAAAAAACATATTTTGATTTTTTTTTAACGCAGAAAAGAAGAAACACATTTTAAAGCAGGATGTGTTCTGATTTGCAGTGTATTCCCTAATGTGCTAAAGTAGAGACATATAAAAAGAAATTAAAGATGAGATCACATGGGAAAGAATTTCATGAAACATGTGAAGTATATGATAAGTGCTGTAAATTGGCCTAAGTATTTTGTGGTTGTCCCCTTGGGTATGAAACTTCTCTAATGTTATTGAAGTGATATGGTAGTTCCCTCAACTTCCACAAAATGTATAATTAAAATTGATTAAATTAATTAAAAGAAAAAAAAAAGTGATGCTCTGAGTAACAGAAATATTTTTCTTCTGAGAAATTAACAATAGCATGCAGTTTTAGTTTTATTTTATATTAATAGGGATTAAATAAAGAAACACAGTCTTTTTTTTTTTTTTTGTTCAATATGCAATACAAATGTGGAAAAAACAAATAAACAAAACGACAACATCAACAACAAAAAAATACTAATAAACTTGGGAAACAATTTATTGCTACAATAATAGATGGCACTTTCATTACCTGCTTGCTGAAGTAGGAGAGTGTCCTTAGGGATGAAAAGAAATAAAATCAACATCACGTTTCCAATGCTATTACAGTGGATGAGAAGCAAATGACTTGATTTAGCTGATGTGAAAAATGCTTCCACAAAAAAAAAAAAAAATAAATAATAATAATGAGACTTAGGGAACAAGATCAGATTTTGAAAGGTGCTTTTGAATCCTTTCATTTTGGCTACCCTTCCTGAGATACCGAAACAGAACTCTTTTTCATGTCTTTGAAATCTATTCTCCAAAAGTCAAAACAGTAAATGATAACAATATTTCAAAGTGAGGTCACCATGTCCAAAGTGAACGCTGAAAAACTGATATTGACACAATGTCAAACAAGGAGGTAAGAAAGAAGAAAACCTTATTACATATTCCAAAATGTTCTTTTTCAGCGTTGGGTCTTCCTACTTTTTCAAAATGTAATTTTTTATTTTTGTTTTTTCAGCAGTTGCTTTCTTAATAATTCTTGACATACATTCTATGACATACATTGCCTACAAGTTTACTGAAAGAAGAAACATCTGAATCAGGAAAGGATTTCGTATCTGAATTTTGAACCTTTTCTTAGTATTAACCACTTAACTTAAAACAATATACCTTTTTAAAATGTGCGTGTCTACAGAGCCATTCCATGACAAAAGAAAGGAAACTTCTGTTAGGTTTTACAGAACCTAGCAGTAAACTTAAATAATTAAATTGTAACTGTAACCTTGAAAAACTCAGAATAGTATTTTTTCACAAGATCCACCATCTATGAAACATTGTTCCCATTCAGATTATCTAAGAATGTGAAATATAAAAGTTATAAAGAAGTTTACAAACAAATCAACTTTGTTTTATTTTGATGATTCTCCTATATTCCTATTATTTCAGGCATAACAACTGAAGGATAAATCCTAGTGCAGTATTTTCCCAGGTAGACTTCTACACAGATCTGTTTCCTTCAGTAGGGATCCATTCACTGATGTTTGTCCAGAAAGAGATTTTAGTCGTAAAATATTTATCAATTTCTTGAAATTCCTTACGTGAACCTCATTTGAAGAGGTATAATATAATAAAATTTGTAATAAGTTAAATCATATCTATGTGGATTTTCTTACAGTTGCAATGTTTCAAATAAATAATGAATTTTTATATGATGTTGTTAACCTACAATTTCTGTGTAGACTATAATACAAATTGCAGAAAGTGTCTATTGTAAAGCCATTAAAATAAAAATAGATTGCCTGAAGCTAAAAATCTATGTGTTCTTTAATAATATCTAGGTTTTAAACTATGTATAAGAGTAGCTGATTTTTAAAAATTAATGCAGCAGTCAATTAACGCTGGCTGAGATACATTATAAATCTAAAGATAATGAGATGGTATGTATTGGTATGTATTCTCTCACATTTGCATAACATTACTATTTATTAGCTTTAGTAAGATATTTGATGATTAGGTAGTCTGACAGCTTTTTCAAATATTGAAAAATATGTTTTGTCAACTTTGGTATTGGCATTTTTGGGGGGCTAAATTTTGCTGTTGTGGAGCTTTTCATAATTTGAGAATAGCTCTGTTCCTATCAATGCACTTTTCATCTTCCTGATGAAGTATGGCAAATGTAATTTTCTGGTAATATTAATTTAATTTATCTCAGAAATAATAGATAACATTTATTTCTGTTGTTGACATGGAAGAAATCACCAAGGAAACCAGAAAGTATATTTCCTGCTGCACAGCATTGTAGTTCTAACCCTACTGTATTCAATTTTTACTGCTTTCTAAGTATTATAATGATTAATAGGGTAATAGTGTAAGCCCCATATTTTATTACTAGACCAGAATGAAATAAGATGCAAAGCTTACATAAACTGTGTTATACAACCAAGAAGAATGATGCACCTGTCTTTCTACTATTATTTTATTACAAGTTATATTCTGATTTCCTCTCTTTCTCACTCCTTATTTTTTGTAGAAAGTGTAAAATAAAATAAATCTAAGTCTTGTAGCCTAGTAGATAAAGAAGTAGCTGACTTTATTTTTCTGGGATTCAAGTCCTCTTTGGAGGTGTTTTTTTATTTATTTTATTTATTTTTTATTCTTCATGTAGGCATCAGGAAAGTTGATACTTGCTGAAAAAGCTAGATTCAGAATACACTATAATTGCTTATGATTAGAAAGCACTTTTGGAGGTGAGGAGGAAGGAGCTGCCTGTTGTGTTGTTACTGAAACTCTCTTCCCTCTCTGTCTACTGACAGTGATCAAAATGGTAGAGACTGTTTTTGTCTTGCACCTTGCTACTTAATGAAAACTTTCCTTGCTTTTAACATCTCTCCTTTGGAGAAGGTAGAATAGATGAGGGAAAGTCTCTGGGGCTGAGGCAATCTTTATTACCAAAGGGAAGGTAGAGTGTGCTAGATGCAAAGACATAACTAGTGATAAGGATCCCAGGGAAACTTTTTTAACAGGAGGAAGGGAAATGTGGAAATTAAATATAGTCTGGTATGACCACCCCCAGCTCCTGTGACATGTGTGGTTAGCAGACACTGTAAATCCTGTCGGTGTGGCAGAATGATAAGGTCTTGTTGAGTCCCCAGGGAGCCTCATGGGCCACAGTGGTTACTCTGAGTGGAAAGGGTGGTACAATGACCAGTATTAGTCTTCCGCACACATAATTATTTATTTTCTGTAAAATATGATATGTATAAAGTATGCATTTTGACAGTCATGGAAACATGAGATTTTGTTTTTTTTTGCCTTGCAGGATTAAAAAGGCTTTTTAATTCTGATTTATTTTTATTTTTATTTTTAGGCAGGATCAACAGGCCACAGCTGCCTAGCATTATACATTTTTCTTGTTTTGTGGTCCATGCTGTAATTTCTATTTATGTTAATGTATCATTTTTTTTTCTACTGTAAAAAACAGTAACATTTCCATGGAGAGCGGAATGGCGTTATCGTATTGATTAACAGCTTCTTTGGCTCAAAACAACTTACAAATAAATTCAGAAGACTTAAAATACAAATGCTTCCAGGAATCCAGTTAAATGTCTTCTGACCTCTATCCCTTAGATTTGCATGTTAATTAATCAAAGAGAAAATTGGGGAATTCAGATTAAAAAGGAAAAAGGCTGAATCAGAACTTTTATGTTTTTGGTTAAGGATCTTCCAGTCAACAGATGATTCAAGAGGACTCACACAGATATTTCTTGTCAGCTGGATCATGGTGTAAATACAGCCCTTCAATCCTTTTTTCCTCTAGCAAATCTTAGACAAGGAGGTAGATTTTGCCTTGATTTTTTTTTTTTTTTTTTTTTTTTTTTATGTGGGTGGAACAACAGTACTCTCTTCTTCTTCATTTCTTTTTTATATTTTTGGCAACTAATTTCTACTTTCTTTGACTGCATTTCAAACCAAAGAATCTTATTGCAGCACAGAAACAGTATTGCTTTCTGAAAACCAGCTAGACAATCCATACTCTTTTAAATATGATGGAATTTCCCTCACCAAATGATTTAATATCAATAACATTGACTGTAGAGTTTTACCTTGTGTACTATAAAAACAAACAAACAAAAAAAAACAGGTCATCTTTTCATGTAAGATTGTGGTGTTAACCTTCTCAATGAGGTAATGTCTGGAAGACATGTATCATCAAGGAAAATTATACTTAATTATTTAGACAACCTATTTTAATTCAGGTATCTGAAGCATTCCTAAGACTTTGAAAAATAGTAGTAGTATTGTTTGTTTTCTGTCAAGGGACTGCTGTTAAACTATACCTGAAAAGAAAAAGATATTTTCCAAACAACTAATGTGTATAAAAATATGATTCCATACATGTTCCTTCAGATCTACAACAGTTTCATACTTCTAGCAGCAAATGGGAACTTCAATAAAATAGAGAACATGGTTCTTAAATTTTTGGATTACATCAACAGAGCAAAGTTTTAAAGGACGGTTCTTTGGGTGGAGTGTTGTTCAGGAGAAGGTCCAGAGGATATCAACAATAGTTAAAGATCTAAACCTCTGAAACAGAAGGAAAGAGTTAATGAAGTGAGAACTTTTAGTTTATAACAGAGGCAACTAAGGAGAGACCTGATAAGAGTAGTAAAAATTCTAAAAGCCTGCTGCAAATGAAAAAAGGAAGTAATCAGTTCATCATGACCAGTGCAGATAAGACAAGATGAAATTGACTTAAATTTCAGCAGGGGAGATTTAGGTTAGACATTAGGAAGTGTTCTAATAGAAAGGACAGTTAAGCATTACAATAGTTTGCCTGTGGATACTATTGCTCTCCACTTCTAGAAACTTTTCAGAAGAGGATAGAATGTAATGAATGATACTAGTATATTGCTGGCTTTGGCCTTGGGCAAAATACAAGCTAGACAACCTTTCAACGTCTCTCTGCCCTATGATTCTAACGGTACAACAGGTATAAACTTGTGATTTTGACCTAAAGGATAAAAACTGTTAAAATAATAAATATTTATCATAATTAGATTTTTTTTTTTTTAATACAATCCTAACCAGAATCTTGATGTGGAAGAAGGATTAAAGCAACAGAACAACAATAAGGACCAAGTGGCAGGATAGTATGTCTGGATAAAAGACTTTGCAGAGGAGACTAATGAGTTACAGGAAAGAAAAAAATGAGCAGGTTTATAATCAAGGAAGAAAAGCAAATCACATTTGTTTAGGTAAAATAAATTACCTTATTTATGTGAACACAGTGGATTGCTCTGAGTGAAGTGTCCATTTGGTGACTTTCACATTGAGTTAACATAAAGAGCAGATGTCCACATTCCAGCCAGTGGAGAACCCCACAAGTGAGCAAGTGGATTTTCCTGAATGAACTACAGCCTGTAGAAAGCACATTCTGGAGCAGGAGAAAAGTGTGAGGGAAAGAGAGGCAAAAAGGTGAGAACCTATGGAAGGAAATGGTGTCTGGATTGAAGATGAGCCCGGGAAAGGGGGAAAAAAGGTATTGTTTTAGCATTTGATTTTCCTTTCACTACCAAGATCAATTTTAACTGGTAATAAGTTATTGTAATGGAATTGTAGAATCAAAGAATGGTTTGGATTGAAGGGACCTTAAAGATCATTTGGTTCCAACAGTCCTGCCATGGGCAGGGACACCTAACACAGGGACAGGTTGCCCAAAGTCCCATCCAGCCTGGCCTTGAACACTTCCAGGATGGGGCATCCACAACTTCTCTGGGCAATCTGTTCCAGTAAAGAATTCCTTCCCTATATTTGATCTAAATCTTCCCTCCTTTAAATTAAAGACATTACTCCCTGTCCTATCACTACATTCCCTGATATGGAGTCTCTCCCCATCTTTCTTGTAGGCCCCCTTTAAGTACCAGAAGACTGCTACAAGGTCTCCCGAGTCTTGTCTTCTCCAGGGTGAAAAACTCCAACTCTCTCAGACTGTCTTCATAAGAGAAGTGTTCCAGCCCTTTGATCATTCTTTTGTCCCTCCTCTGGACTTGCTCTAATAGGTCTATGTCCTTCTTGTGCTGGGGGCTCCAGAGCTGACTGAATGCAGTACTCCAGATGGAATCTCACAAGAGTAGAGCAGATGGAGAGAATCACCTCCCTCACCCTGCTGGCCACAATTCTTTTGATGCAGCCCAGGATACCGTTGGCTTTCTGGGCTGCAAGCTCATGTTACTGGCTCATGTGGAACTTCTCATCAACCAACATACCTTGGACCTTCTCCTTGGAGCTGCTCTCAGTCCATTCTCTGCCCAGCCTGTATTCATGCTTCGGATTGCCCTTACCCAAGCACTTACCCTTTGCACTTGGCCTTGTTGAACTCATGAGGTTCGCACACACCTACCTGTCAAGCCTATCTGGGTCTCTCTGGATGTTATCCCTTCCCTCAAGCATGTTGACTGCACCACACAGCTTGACGTCATCAACAAATGTGGTGAGATTGCACTCAATCCCACTGTCCATGTCAACAACAAAGGTGTTAAACAACACTGGTCTCAATAACAACCCCTGAGGAATACCGCTTCTCTCTGAGCTGTTGACTGCAGCTCTTTCAGTGTGATCACTCAACTAACTCCTTTCCCTTTCCCTTTCCCTTTCCCTTTCCCTTTCCCTTTCCCTTTCCCTTTCCCTTTCCCTTTCCCTTTCCCTTTCCCTTTCCCTTTCCCTTTCCCTTTCCCTTTCCCTTTCCTTTTCCCTTTCCCATCCTTACTTTCTTTTCATTTTTTCCCCTTCCCCTTCCCCTTCTCCTCCCTCTCGCTCTCGCTCTCGCTCTCGCTCTCGCTCTCGCTCTCCCTCTCCTTCTCCTTCTCCTTCTTTCTCCTTCTCCTTCTCCTTCTCCTTCTCCTTCTCCTTCTCCTTCTCCTTCTCCTTCTCCTTCTCCTTCTCCTTCTCCTTCTCCTTCTCCTTCTCCTTCTCCTTCTCCTTCTCCTTCTCCTTCTCCTTCTCCTTCTCCTTCTCCTTCTCCTTCTCCTCCTTCTCCTTCTCCTTCTCCTTCTCCTTCTCCTTCTCCTTCTCCTTCTCCTTCTCCTTCTCCTCCTCCTCCTCCTCCTCCTCCTCCACGGCCTCCACTGTCTTCTGCTTTTTGTAAGAAAAGGAGAAATCTTGCTTTTACTTTTTGATCCTATAAAATCTCTATTGAAAGGAAATTACATTTTTTTTTCTTCTTTTTTTTCTTTTTTTTCTTTTTTTTTTCTTTTTTTCTGTGTAAATATTAGTTAGAATCATGTGATTTCGCCCATTAAAAGTTTTTTTGGACAGTTACTGATTTTATAAGTTGGAAGCTTTATTACCTCGTCACTTTATTTCTTGTGTTTTAGCTTACATCTGTGAAATGCTTTACTTTGCAGAGTCACTAATCACTGCTGGCTGTAAAGAGACTGAGAGAATAATGTTGTGGGGCCTATAAAGATTAAGAGAAAGGAAAAGTAAGAATTTATTTCAGATGAATTGCTGTAAGGCACCTGGAGATTTGGTGATTTTCTTTGAGTTTTAGTGGAGAAGCCTTCAGGAAAGAAAAAGGAAGAACAAATGTTGATTAAAATGTAAATCTGCATAAGTTTAACAGCCATCTTTTTTTAAAAAAAATCTGAAAATATAAAAAGAAATAGAAGAGAATTCACAACCAACCACTTTTAAATGGCTTACATGCTGCTGTTTTGCTTCAAGGACAGAACATCAGAACACTTTTTATTTATTTATTTATTTGTTTGTTAAAAATTAATCTCACATGATGCAACTGCTATTACTTAATGTACTCTGTACTGTATTTCTAAACTGACAATTGAAAATAATAAATGGAAACATTGGAAATGAGGGCCATGAAACTGTTATTTCCAAGTAAAAAAAAAAAGTATAACATATTTAAAATAATGCAATTAAATACATAAATCACCATTGCAGGTTTTAAACATGAGTTTAAAATGATATATATATATATTTAACAATTTCCCTCCTAAAACAAATATAAATGTATATTTTTACTTCAGCTTTAAAATTCAATACCACAAGGAAAATTGTGATATTTCTTCCAGCAAGCAGTGAAGATGACTATATAGCATTGCCATGGGAAAAATAATCTTGTAATTAGTGTAAGGTTATATTGAAAATATATTTCTGAAAATTTCTTAAAACCAACTAACTAATTGGAATATCCTGCATCATGAGAATTAGGTATTTTCCATTGCGTATAAATATCTATTATTTTTTATTGTGCATAATGGAGTTACAGCATAATTTCCTTCCTACCAGCCTCAGTGTCAGACTCAAGGGCTCTGATCCAAGCCACAGTGGTTCCTTCTGTGCCACTCTGCTCTTAAATAGTACAGATGTCCAGGTAACAAAACTCCCTCTCTCTTTTCTCTATGGCTGAAGGTTTTTATAGACAGTTTTGGTGCAGGCTATCAGTCCATCAATCCACACAGCGGGATAGCTTTCCAGAATTTGACTCGCCAAGGCGATCGGCTCCAGAGCAGATGTCTTCTGCAGCAGAGTGGGGGACTGAAGCACACAGGGCTTTTTTTCCTGCTTTGAGGCCACTTGAGGCCAGGACCCAGCAGCCCTTGCGATGGAGGCTGATGAAGTGTGGGCGGAGCCAGCAGAGCCTGCTCCCCTGCTGTGCAAAGGCAACCCCCAGGGAGCACAAGCGACCAGGAGCAGTGCAACCAGGATGGGCAAAGACGGCATGGTGCAACAGGTGCAACAGTCAGGGTATGGCACGGCAGTTAGCGTGGCAGTGCATGCAGTCAGGGCAAGCAGATAGGGCTCTCTCACTGGTCTTTTCCAATGGTCTTTTCCAATGGTGGTTGTAGCCTGCTCGTGAAGAGCCCAGCCATTGTATCCACCCGGCAGAAAACCATGACCTCTGCATCACTTGCAGCCTCTCTTGTGGCATCTCTCTTGCGGGCTGGGACCAAAATCCAGGTGGAGGGGCCACGACCGCCCATGGCAGATGCCTACACGCAGACAGAGACCCTGAGGACTGAAAGAGCTTCCCAGACTCCCAGTTGCAGGGAACTCCAGAATCTGGAAGTCCCCTGTGGGGACAGAGGCGTATATGAACTTGGATAGCCACCGAAGTCTTATGACTTTGGTTGGCAGAAAGCCCTGGGAATGTGACGATTAGGAGAAACTTGGGAAAGCACTGAAAGGCTTTTTTTTTTTTTTTTTTTTTTGTAGTATAAGCAGTACTGTGAGATTGTGTAACCTTGGGCAGTGAGAAAGTAACAAGGTGCACCTAGGCTATTCTGCTGCTAGGAGGTTTCCATGGTACTGTGCTATCTCAGGGTGGATATAAAAGAGCAGAAGTAGAGACAATAAAACTTCTTTTACTTTGCTTGCAACTTGCATCAGAGTCTGTGCGTTCATTGCCACAGTCCCCCTAGGGCCAAAGGTAGAATTGGGTGTTATGGGTGCAAGTATGCCCAGTTGGATGAGCTTTTTGAGCAAGTTGCTGTCTTGTGAGAGGAGCTCAACGGTCTGTGAAGCATCCGTGAATCCAAGCAAGAGATTGATGTGTGGTATCAAGCTCTGGCACAGGCTGAGCAACAGCCCTGCCTTAAGTCCTCACAAGGGACTGGTAAGGGAGCCTCCAACCCTGAACTGGCGCTACCGATGGACTCACAAGACAAGGGAAGCTGGACCCTTGTCTCCGCTTGGAGCAGAAGGAGGAATCTCCCCCTTGGCCCCAAAGTGCCCCTACGCAATAAATATGATGATGCTCTGGGGCTCAGAAAAGGAGGGGATAACAACAATGGTCAAGCCCCAGGAAAGGGCAACAGTATAAAGGCGGACAAGCAAACTACGCGTATAAGAACCAGTGCCACAAAAAAAGCACGAAGGGTGTTGGTAATTGGAGACTCCTGTCTGAGGGGCACTGAAGCACCCATTTACCACCCAAATAATCTCTCTTGAGAGGCTTGTTGCCTGTCTGGGGCCCACATTCACAACATCACAAAGAGCCTACCAAGCTTGGTTAAACCACATGACTACCACCCATTCCTACTCTTTCATGTAAGGACAAGTGAGGTCACAACAAGGAAACTATGAAACATCAAAAGGGACTTTATGTCTCTTGGAAAGATATTGAAGGGATCGGGAGTGCAAGTAGTGTTCTCCACAATCTCCCCAGTTGGAGACTGGGACCCAAGGATGAGGCAACGTACAAATCAGGTGAATGATTGGCTGCATAGCTGGTGCCATGCTCAGGGTTTTGGGTTCTACTATCTTGGGCATTTTTTTGAGAGACCAGGAACGCTGACACCAGATGGGGCACATCTGACGAAGCGGGGCAAGAGCATCCTGTGCAGCAAGCTGGCTGAACTCATTAGTAGGGCTTTAAACTAGACTCTGTGGGGGAAGGGGATCTTCTGTAAGAGACACAAAAGAACCAGTGGATGCCAAAACTCTAGAAAACAATGGGAAACACCTGTGAATCATTCCATAGGAACTGGGAATGACTCCTCAAAAAAGGTAATGTGGCCCATGGTCCAACTGAAGTGCCTCTACACCAATGCTCGCAGCATGAGGAATAAGCAGGAGGAGCTGGAAGTCATGGTGCAATGAGAAAACTATGATCTAATTGCTATCACGGAGATGTGGTGGGATGAAACACAACTGGAACACTGGAATGGAGGGCTTCAAGGTTTACAGGAGAGAGAGGCAGGGAAGGAAGGGTGGGGGTGATGCCCTCTATGTTAAGAAATGGATAGATTGTGAAGAGTTGCCTCTAAGAAACAGCCAAGAGCAGGTTGAGAGCCTGTGGGTAAAAATTAAGCATCAGACCAACAAAGGGCACCTTGTGGTTGGGGTCTACTACGGGCCGCCTGATTAAAGGGAGCCTTTTGATGAAGCCTTCTTGCTCCAACTACAAGAAGCATTGCGGTCACGGGCTCTCATTCTTCTTGGGGATTTCAACAACCTGGATGTCTGCTAGAAAAGCTACACAGCAGGCAGTAAGCAATCCAGGAGACTCCTGGAGAGCTCTGAGGACAAATTTGTCATCCAGGTATTAGACAAACCAACCAGAGGAGAAGAATTGCTGGACCTGGTGCTCACCAATGTGGATGACCTCATTAAAGAGGTTAAGATTGGAGGCAGTCTGGGTTGCAGTGACCATGCCCTGGTTGAGTTTGTGATCTCGAGGGATGTGGGCCTGGCAAAGAGCAAAGTCAGGATCCTAAACTTTAGAACAAAATTCCAGTTGTTCAATGAGTTAGTGGATGACATCCCATGGGACACTGTCCTTAGAGACAGAGGATCTGATCAGAGCTGGCAACTCTTTAAGGATATTTTTCTTAGAGTGCAAGAGCACTCCATCCCCATGTGCAATAAATCGAGCAGGGAAGGCAGGAAACTGGTATTGCTGAGCAATGACCTCCTGCTGAAACTTAGGCAAAAGAAGGAACTGCACAGGCAGTGGAAACTGTGTGCCCTGGGAAGCATATAGAAATGCTGTCTGGACGTGCAGGGATGGGGCTAGGAAAGCCAAAGCACTGACAGATCTAAACTTGGTGAGGAATGCAAAGAATAACAAGAAGGGGTTCTACAGGTACATCAGCCACAAAAGAAAGATTACAGAGAGTGTAACACCTCTGAAAAATGTAGATGGAGGACTGGTAACAACAGACATGGAGAAGGCAGAGGTACTTAACAACTTCATTGCCTAAGTCTTCACTGGCAGTCAGGCTTCCCACACCTCTGGAGTTCCCAAACCTCTAGACAGGAGCTGGGGGAACAGAGTCCCTCCCACTGTAAGCGAAAAGCAGGTTCAGGACCTCCTGATACAACTGAACAGCTGCAACTCTATGGGCCCTGATGACATGAATCCCAGGGTCCTGAGGGAACTGGCTGATGTAGGTGCCAAGCCACGCTCCATCATATCTGAAAACTCGTGGCAGTCAGGTGAAGCCCCAGTGACTGGAAAATGGAAAATGTCACTTCCATTCTAAAAAAAGGTAGAAAGGAAGACCTGGAGAACAACAGACCAGTGAGCCTCAACTTTATGCCTGGTAAGATCATGGAACAGATCCTCCCGGAGGCAATGTTAAGGCATATGCAAAACAAGGAGGTGATCCGAAACTGCCAGCATGGTTTCACCAAGGGTAAATCATACCTGACAAATCTGGTGGCCTTCTATGATGGGGTGACTGCACCAGTTGACAAGGGAAGACCAACCAATGTCATCTACCTGGACTTCTGTAAGACTTTTGACACTGTCCTCACATGACACCCTGATTTCTAAGTTGGAGAGATATGGGTTTTATGGGTGGACCATTTGTTGGATAAGGAATTGGCTCGATGGACACAACCAGAGAGTGGTGGTCAATGGTTCTATGTCCAGGTGGAGGCCGGTGATGAGCGGTGTCCCTCAGGGTTCTGTCTTGGGACCGATGCTTTTCAATATCTTCATCAGTGACATAGATGATGGGATCAAGTGCACCCTCAGCAAGTTTGCAGATGGCACCAAGCTAAGTGGTGCAGTTGATACAACAGAAGGAAGAAATGCCATCCAAAGGGACCTGGATAAGCTTGAGAAATGGGCGCACATGAACTGAATGAGGTTTAACAAGTCCAAGTGCAGGGTGCTGTACCTGGGCCAGGGCAATCCTGGGCATTAGTACAGACTGGGAGAAGAACTCATTGAGAGCAGCCTGGCAGAGGAGGACCTTGGGGTTCTGTTGGGTGAGAAGCTTGACTTGAGCCAGCAGTGTGCACTTGCAGCCCAGAAGGCCAACCATATCCTGGGCTGCATCAAAAGATGTGTGGCCAGCAGGTCAAGGGAGGTGATTGTCTCCCTCTACTCTGCTCTCATGAAGCCACACTTGAAGTACTGCATCTAGGTCTGGGACCCCCAGCACAAGAAAGATGTGGAGCTGTTAGAGTGGCTCCAGAGGAGGGCTACAAAGATGATCAGAGTGCTGGAGCACCTGTCCTATGAAGGAAGGCTGAGAGAGCTGGAGATGTTCAGCCTGGAGAAGAGAATGCTCTGTGTAGACCTCATTGCGTCCTTTCAATATTTTAAAGGGTTCTTATACAAAGGATGGAGAGGCACTCTTTACTCGTGTAGATAATGACAGGACAAGGGGGAATGGTTTTAAACTGAAAGAGGGGAGATTAAATTGGATGTTAAGAAGGAATTCTGTACTCACAGGTTGTTGAGGCACTGGAACAGGTTGCCCAGAGAGACTGTGGATGCCCCATCCCTGTAGGTGTTCAAGGGTAGGCTGGATGGGGCCCTGATAAACCTGATCTATTTGGTGACATCCCTGCCTATGGCAGGGGGGTTGGAACTTTAAGGTCCCTTCCAACCCAAGCCGTTCTATGATTCTATGATTGTGTTTCAGGTATTGTTTTTCTATCAGCTAGTGACCCGTGACCTATGCCATGACTCATCACCCTGTTTACTTTTCTGTTGACTTGAATGTTGCACTTCCTTATGCTCAATCTCCATCCGCTTTGCACTTAGCACTTGGTAAAAAGAAAAAGAGAAAAAGTAAGGCCTTGATAGTCCTGTGCAACAAGATAATATATCAAAAAATAAACCCTACCCCTTCTCCATTGCTCTGGAAAAACACTTTTATATTCTTAATTGGAAATAAAGAACGAAAGTTTTTCTTATCTTGCATTATACTAGATGTCAAATTTTTCCCTTTCAACATTTGCATATCTGAAGAATTTTAAAAATCTTGATGGACATATTCTAGAGGAAGATTTTGGAATAAAGAAAATGACTGCCTAAGTTCTGAGCTGGTGCATAAACCATGGTCCATCGTTTGTTTGTATTTTTAATTTATGTCAATTAAATTGTATGTTGTATTTTGGAGTTGTTTCACTCTGTGGAACATTATTTAATGTTAAACATTATTTAATTGGTCAGGCAAATTAATTGTACATCTTTTACCTCCTGTGTTTATGAAGCTGGAAGAATAGCAACCTGTCTCAAGGAAACTACTTGACCATCAGGCAGTTGAAGCTGCTGACACAGGACAGATTTCCTTCCCTGTCTTGTTCATGTACTGACAAAAGCATTTCAGTTTCAAGAGCACTGAGGCTGTGGGCCACCTGTCAAGGTGAAGATTTGTTTAACAGATCTTGGCTGTGATCTGTAGAAATAATATTGTAAGTACTGAATGATTTCTCTATTGATTAATGTTTCTTGTGGTAAGATGATCTTTCTGTATTTGGATTATTGGGCTTTTAGAAATTTCCTTTCACAAGAGCTCTATCTGCAGTTCAAAAGATCAAAAGACTGTAGCTTTTGATTCTTTATTTATTACCACTGTTGCTTAGCTGATCTTTTCTATTGAGCTTGTTTTGCTCTCTAATTGCTGATCTTGCATACCAATTCTGCCTAATAAGTGAAGAAGCATAAGCTGTTCAAATCTAACCATTGATCTCAAACAAGAGAAAAGAAAAAAAATCTAATTGTTTTGGTCTAATGGTAATAAAAACTTTGATATTTCCCTACATGTATCTTCTGTTCAAGCTTTTCAGTGTTAAACTTTCAGCACTTGAGTTATAAACAGTTATGCAAGGGTAAGAAATGTAAGGTCTGCAGAATAGTTGCTTGACAATTGAGAATTTTTCACAACACCACTGAAGTGAAAAATTCTACTTTCTCTTGAAAGCTTTTGGTTTCAATTAACTAGCATTTGCTGACAGAAAGCTGTTTAATTGGGAAATCCCCAACAGCCTAATTATTGTTTTAATAACTAATGCCAAAGAGAGATAGTTAAGAGATGGATTTAGAATAACACACTGCAGTGCTCTGCCTATATGCATTTGAATATCTATAAATAAGTTTTTAAAATAGTATCTGAAGATGACCATATATAAGCTCTTGATTTTGTAGTATGCTCAACCTGGTAAGAAATTATTCCAGAGCCTGCAATACACTGTTAGGAAAGGGATAGATTATTTTGAAGGAATCAGATTAAATTTACATGGTCTCCCACAGTTGCTGAAAAAATATGCTATGAATATAATATTTGCATTTAACTTGTGCCTACTTCTACTCGTTGAATTTATCCATTCATCTACTAGTATGAATTTAAAAGCTTGAAATTGTCATAAAGCTCTCCGAAAATCATCAACAGCTTTTCATACTATTTGAGCAGCCTCATAAACCTCTTAATATTAATTGGATTGAATTTTCAACAAAAAAAGATTCCAAAACATATTTAGTATAAACTCAATTATATTTCTCAGAACCCCTTTTCAGGAGGTATTTTTTTCTTCTGACTTACTACCAGCACTGTACGGGCATATCTAAATGGATTATTTCCTTGAGATGGCACAAAATATAACAGCTGAAAGAAGACTTCAGTGGTAATGGTTCTAAGTGCATAGCTGTCATTGAGACTGTACTACAGCATGTAAATAGGTTGTAAGATACCATTATTTATCCTGAACAACCCATGTTGGGGTTAATAACAATAATTTTTTAGTAACCTTTTTTTTTTTTTAATTTAATACAGGTTTCGAGGTATGTCTATTATGAAATATAATAAAAAGTACACAGTATAAACTATTAATATGTGAAACCTCAGTGTCCACTATCTGTAATTATTTTCTAGCATCGTTTTTATTTTAAAAGGCTGAAATAAACTGTGAGAGAGTCTAGTTCTGCTAGCCCATCTGAGGTGAACAACCCCACCCCTTTCTTTTTTTTGATGCCACCTTTTTACTGTTTAGTTAGGAGAATGGATGTAAACTCCATTTCTTAGGTTCAGTACAGATATTCATCTCTAGATTTTGCATTTATTTGCCTTTGAACTCCACTTCAGAACAATATGACCAATTTGGAAGTGCACTCCATGATATCTTCTTATGTTTAGAATTTAAACCACATCATTATTTTCTTTCTAATTTGAAAAAAAAAAATCAAACAGAAAATTCAAAGAATCTTTCTGGTAAAAAGACATTCACTTGTTTTGTCACTTGTCATTCTTTTTAAATCACTACAATATGAGAATGTGGATTTGTACATGTTCTGTAATGGAGAAGAGATACTTACTTGCTTAGTTGATTGCTTGCTTCTGGTGTTGGCCAGTCAAAGGTAGCTTGAGTAGGA
This sequence comes from Anser brachyrhynchus, assembly GCF_964034855.1. Lineage (NCBI taxonomy): Eukaryota > Metazoa > Chordata > Aves > Anseriformes > Anatidae > Anser > Anser brachyrhynchus. Next base: position 40,644,908 of record NC_137697.1, read on the forward strand.
AGGGACTGCAAAACGGAAGGAACCAATATCTCTGCAGAAGACTAAGGATGGATCTTTCATATGTACTTTTTATATTTTATGCATTTTAATTATTCTGGGGAGAATGAACCAGAAATGCCATAATAATAATGTCATAATAGGGTTTCCCGTATTGTTTTTGACCTTCCATGGACTCAAAAGATCTAAATATCTCATTTGCTGAAGTGAATTTATATTATCAAGAATTGTGTTGCCTCCTTCTCTCAGTCGGTGATAGTAACATTTCTTTAGAAAGAATGAGGAAACATATATATATATGTATATATTCCTCAGGATGTTTGATATTATTTTGTAGCAGTGAGAGACTGTTTAGCACAATCATGGCTTGTAATATTGCTTTTTTCTGCTTTTGACTAACGTTTTTGCCTGTACCGAAGATAGACCACATTTCCTAAAGCAACTATTTCCTGTCTCTGTTTATCCCACTGAGATTTTCATCTCAAGCCCAAGATGTTTTCCTTCCCCTTCGGACTTTCAGTAGTACTTTATCTTACAGCTGTTTTCCACTATCTACTTCAGCGTTTCTCACAAAGATGGAATGACAATCTTTCTGCTTGAATATTGTTACCAGCCTGTCTGCTCTGTAATCAGTGTTAAACCACCTTGCTTCTCTATTTGTCTCAATACTATGCTCAAATTATTTATTTAATTTGATATCCTAGACCGTTCATAAAAGACAACTTGTTTAACAGTTAAAACTATGTTTCTGAAAATGAAGTTTCCCAAATATAGCTCAAATAGTAGTTGCAGCTGAGTGCAATATCTAACTTCACCCTGGGAGCCCCCTATCACTGAGGATAATTCAGGGTACAATGTGTCAATTAAATTTAATACAAGTATGGTCAAGTACTTAGAATCATATGTCTTTCTTGGTCACTTCTTCTTTAAGAACAATTAAATGTTTGCAATTTCCTCTTTTAATTTATTTTCCTCATAGTTTAGTATATTTATTATTCTTTATGAAGCTTCCTGCATATATGGCTGAACAAAATTCTGGCTAAATAATAAAAAGAATATGCAGCAAGTTAATACATATAAACTTAACATTTCTTTCATCATTTTATTTTCAGATCTCTGTCTCTTTTTTTAAAAAATATATATTTTAATTGTAATGTCTGTTCAGCTCTCTCACTGCTCTTATCTTATTGCAGTAATAAATCCTATGCTGTAATAACTACACTGTGCCTTGGGACTCCAGAGTTCTACGAAGCTAATTTTTCTGTCCTTTCTTTTTAATAATTCTGAAAGTTCATAAGGAAAACAGTGGTGGAATCTATTCAAGTAACTCCCATATAGATTTCAATGAAATCCTCTGTGTTCTATTTCAAGGTTACATAATCTGATATAAATATTGTAGTAGTTAACACTAGCCGAAAATGCTTCTGTTTGATATAGCTTCTGTATGAAAGATATTAAAACATAGTTTGTGTCTGATAACAACAGCTGATAACTGATATCATATACTAACAAAAATCAGAATAGTATCCAAGGAATCAGTATGCCCATCTACCATGCATTACCATGTTACTGTAATTATGCAAGATATTCAAGCAATAGAGAACAAAATTTGACTAAACAGTCACTAATAATTTATTTCATTTATTTTATTCATTTTATTCTATTTATTTATTCTATTTATATATTTATTTAACCACCTTCATTTGTTCTGCATTTAAAGCTGATCATGGAAAGAGAGGTGTGTGTCTATGAATTAGAAACAAAGTTACTGTGTTTAGTAACTGGAAATAAAGTGCACAGTACAAGTGACCTATTGTAGGAAAACTCTACTAGATGACTCAGCAGTAGGTGAAATGCTAGTAGCAAAAGCTGTTAACAACTAGCTGTACCCCAAAGTTAAGCATTGCTGTGGGGGCTGTGATAACAACAGTCTTTCTGAAACATTAACCAAATGACTATATCTGCAAATAGTTACTGTAGTTTTGTGATGGAGCAATTGCAGTTTTACCTACAGTTGCACCTAAACCGTAAACATTTAGTAAAGAAAGTATAGTATTAAAGTATTTGATCTGCCAAGAAGACTAACCTTCAAAAGTGAAATGTACTTGTAATGGAACTGAGTAAGCAGTTTATTGCACTAGCCTACCACTTCTGGAGACCTGGAAAGCGTAAACTCCAACCCATGAGAAATTCAGAGATACCTTTATTAAGTTTATGAGGACAAGATTTAACTCTACATTAGGAAATTCCTAACCAGATGAAAATCTCTAGCATTTGTTGTTCCATGTAAGAAGTTAAGTCAGTCCAAAGAAAAAATCTAAAGCATTAATTTCTTTAAATTATTCTGTTCTCTCCCATACTGCATTTATGGAATTTGTTCCTGATTTCTGAAGACACTTACTTGGTTCTCTGAGTCTGCTCTGGTAAAAGGCTTGTGGATTTTGGTGACAGATTACCCAGTCACTTAGCTGTCTTCCAGAACAAGTGTTTTGTCTATATCTGCATATTCCACATTTTTTCACAATTATCACAATTCACACAGAAACACACATTTATATTATTTTTCTCAGACATTGGTTCCTGATTTGATCATTTCCTCTGTTGTTGTGGAACCAGCTGCTCTTTTGTTCTTGTCTCTTCATTTCTTTGTTTTTCAGAGAAATAAACTTGTACCTCCCCACTCTTTTAAGTATATACTATATTCTCTCATGGCTTGAAATATGTGATTAACTTTTTTTTTTTAATAAACCAGAATGCTTTGACTGAATAGAGGCTGATTGCTGAACTGAGGTCTTCCAAGACTTTGGTCTTAGAATATTTCAGTTTTAATACATTTCTTGGTCTGTATTTCAAATGTTTAAACACTTTCTTTCAAAATAACAATGCGTTTAACTCACAGGTGAAATAATTCAAAAGGGTGGTAATGCCTAATTAGGTACCTGAAGAAGATTCTGAGAGGAACCTATGGTTTGTATATGTTTTGCTTCTCATTGTCATCAGTATAAACAGGCTGCCTCTTGGCTGGTTGACAGCAGGATAATAGCCTGTTGGCAAGAGCCAACAGTGTGCCCTGGCAGCCAAGAGGGCAAACGTAATTTTAGGGTGCATTAAATGCAGCATAGCCAGCTGGTCAAAAGAGGTGATTCTCCCCCTATATTTAATGTTGGTGTGGCCTCACTTTGAATATTTGTGCTGGGTCTGTCTGGGATGGAGTTAACTTTCCCTGCAGCAGCCCACAAAGTGCTGTTCTCTGCACTTGTAGCTGGAACAGCACTGGTATCACTCCAGTGTTGTGTCTCTTGCTGCATAGTCCTGGCACAGCATCAGGACTCCCTCCAAGCCCCCAAAAGCCAGCAGGCGGGTGGTGGACAAGTGATGGGCAAGGGACATCAACTGGGCAGCTGATGTAAACCAACCAAAGGGATATTCCATAGCACATGATGTCACACTCAGCAACAAAAAATGGGCTTTCATGGAGGAGGGGGCTGTCCTCCTGAATAACCATTATGTGTTTTGAGGCCCTGCTTCCCAAGACGTGGCCAAACGTCGCTCATTGATGGGAAGAAGAGAATAACCTTTTTTTTCCCCCTGCTCTCTGTGCTTCTGTGTGGCTTTTTTTTTTTTTCCCCTTTAATTAAATCATTCTGATCTCAAACCTTGAGCTCTTTGTGTCATATTTTCTCCCCCTTTCGCTTTGAGGATAGGGGAGTGAGAGAGCGGCCATGGTGGAACTAGGCTGCCCACCTGAGTAAAATCATCACAATATTGCATGCAGTACTGGCCTCCACAATATAAAAAGGATGTTAAGTTCCTTGAAAGCATACAGAGGAGGGCAACAAAGATGTCAAAATGGTTGGAAGACGTTCCTTATGAGGAGAGGTTGAGGACATTTGACTTGTCTTGTGTGGACAGGAGAAGGTAGCCTCATTGCTCTCTACAACTTTTGGGGCTTTTGAACTAGATATTCTTTAAAGATACCTTCCAGCTTCACTGAACTATTTCATCTGAACTATTTCGTTTCATTCTGTTCTGTTCTATCCTGTCCTTTCCTATTCTATTCTATTTGCTCTGACATAACGATATGTTGAAAACAATTTTTTTGTTTTTTCAAAATTTCACAGAATCACAGAATCATCTAGGTTGGAAGAGACCTCCAAGATCACCTAGTCCAACCTCTGACCTAACACTAACAAGTCCTCCACTAAACCATAGCATTAAGTTCAACATCTAAACATCTCTTAAAGACCTCCAGGGATGGTAACTGAACCACTTCACTGGGCAGCCCATTCCAATGCTTAACAACCCTTTCAGTAAAAAAGTTCTTCCGAATATCCAACCTAAACCTCCCCTGGCACAACTTTAGCCCATTCCCCCTCGTCCTGTCATCAGGCACGTGGGAGAATAAACCAACCCCCACCTCGCTACAGCCTCCTTTAAGGTACCTATAGAGAGCGATAAGGTCATCCCTGGGCCTCCTCTTCTCCAGGCTAAACAACCCCAGCTCCCTCAGCCGCTCCTCGTAAGACTTGTTCTCCAGACCCCGCACCAGCTTCGTTGCCCTTCTCTGGACTCTCTCGAGCACCTCCATGTCCTTCTTGTAGCGAGGGGCCCAAAACTGAACACAGTACTCGAGGTGCAGCCTCACCAGAGCCGAGTACAGGGGGACAATCACCTCCCTAGACCTGCTGGCCACACTGCTTCTTATACAAGCCAGGATGCTGTTGGCCTTCTTGGCCACCTGAGCACACTGCTGGCTCATATTCAGCTGCCTATCAACCAATACTCCCAGGTCCTTCTCAGCCAGGCAGCTTTCCAACCACTCATCTCCCAGCCTGTAGCGCTGCTTGGGGTTGTTGCGCCCCAGGTGCAGGACCTGGCTCTTGGCCTTGTTGAACTTCATACAGTTGACCTCAGCCCATCGGTCCAGCCTATCCAGATCCTCCTGCAGAGCCTTCCTGCCCTCGAGCAGATCGACACACGCACCTAACTTGGTGTCATCTCCAAACTTACTGAGGGTGCACTTGATCCCCTCATCCAGGTCATCAATAAAGATATTAAAGAGGACTGGCCCCAGCACTGAGCCCTGGGGGACTCCACTAGTAACCGGCCTCCAACTGGATTTGGCTCCATTCACCACAACTCTTTGGGCCCGGCCATCCAGCCAGTTTTTAACCCAACAAAGCGTACGCCAGTCCAAGCCACGAGCAGCCAGTTTCTTGAGGAGAATGTTGTGGGAAATGGTGTCAAAAGCCTTACTGAAGTCAAGGTAGATCACATCCACAGCCTTCCCCTCATCCACCAAGCGTGTCACTTGGTCATAGAAGGAGATCAGGTTAGTCAAGCAGGACCTACCTTTCATAAACCCATGCTGACTGGGCCTGATCACCTGGTTGCCCTGCAAGTGCCTCGTGATGACACTCAAGATAATCTGCTCCATGAGCTTCCCTGGCACTGAGGTCAAACTAACAGGCCTATAGTTCCCCGGGTCTACTCTCCGGCCCTTCTTGTAGATGGGCGTCATGTTTGCTAGCCGCCAGTCGACTGGGACCTCCCCTGATAGCCAGGACTGCCGATAAATGATGGAAAGCGGCTTGGCCAGCTCCTCCGCCAGTTCGCTCAGTACCTTCGGGTGGATCCCATCCGGCCTCATCGACTTGCGTACATCCAAGTGCTGTAGCAGGTCGCCAACCATTTCCTCGTGGATAGTGAGGGCCACATCCTGCTCCCCATCCCCTTCCACCAGCTCAGGGTACTGGGTATCCAGAGAACAACCGATCTTGCCGCTAAAGACTGAGGCAAAGAAGGCATTAAGCACCTCAGCCTTTTCCTCATCTTTTGTAACTATGTTTCCCCACATATCCAGTAAAGGATGGAGATTCTCCTTAGTCCTCCTTTTTGTGTTCATGTATTTGTAAAAGCATTTTTCGTTATCTTTAACGGCAGTAGCCAGATTGAGCTCCAGATGAGCTTTGGCCTTTCCAATTTTCTCCCTGCACAGCCTGGCAACATCCTTATAGTCCTCCTGAGTAGCCCGCCCTCTTTTCCAAAGATCATAAACCCTCCTTTTTCTCCTAAGCTCGAGCCACAACTCTCTGCTCAGCCAGACTGGTCTTCTGCGCCGGCTCGTCTTTGGGCATGTGGGGACAGACCGCTCCTGAGCCATTAAGATTTCCTTCTTGAAGAGTGCCCAGCCTTCCTGGACTCCTTTGCCCTTCAGGAATGCCTCCCAAGGGACTCTGCCAACCAGTGTCCTGAACAGCTCAAAGTCAGCCCTCCGGAAGTCCAATACACCGGTTTTACTGGTCCCCTTCCTGACTTCACCAAGAATAGAGAACTGAACCATTTCGTGGTCACTCTGCCCAAGAGAGCTCCCGACCACCACATCTCCCACCAGTCTGTCCAGTTAGTTGATGCTCACTTGATGATGAGCCAGCAGTGTGCCCATGTGGCCAAGAAAGGCCAATGGCATCCTGGCTTGTATCATGAATAGTGTAGCCAGCAGGATCAGGGAGGTGATCATCCCCTTGTGCTCAGCTCTGATGAGGCTGCACCTCAAGTACTGTGTTCAACTTTAGGCCCCTCACTGCAAGAAAGACACTGAGGCCCTGGAGCATGATTAGAGAAGGGCTATGAAGCTGAAGGGCTTGCAACACAATTCCTGTGAGGAGTTAGTGAGGGAACTGGGATTGTTTAGTCTGGAGAAGAGGAGGCTCAGAGGAGACCTTATCGCTCTCTACAACTACTTGAAAGGAAGTTGTGGGGAGCTGGGGGCTGGCCTCTTCTCACAGATAACCAGTGACATGACTAGAGGGAATGGCCTCAAGCTGCACCAGGTGAGGTTCAGGTCAGAAATTAAGAGACATTTCTTCTCAGAAAGAGTAGTCAGGCATTGGAACGGGTGCCCAGAGTCGTGGTAGAGTCACTGTCCCTGAGGGTGCTTAAGGAAAGTTTGGACATGGTACTTAGGGACATGGTTTAATGGGTGATATTGGTGGTAGGGTGATGGTTGGACCAGATGATCTTGAAGGTCTTTTCCAACCTTAATGATTCAATGTATCTATGACCTGTTAGAGTGGGTCCAGAGGAGGTCCACAAGCATAATCAAAAGGGCTGGAACACCTCTCTTAAGAAGACAGGCTGAGAGAGTTGGAGTTTTTCACCCTGGAGAAGACAAGACTCGGGAGACCTTGTAACAGTCTTCTGGTACTTAAAGGGGGCCTACAAGAAAGATGGGGAGAGACTCCATATCAGGGAGTGTAGTGATAGGACAAGGAGTAATGCCTTTAATTTAAAGGAAGGTAGATTTTAGATCAGATATAGGGAAGGAATTCTTTACTGGAACAGATTGCCCAGAGAAGTTGTGGATGCCCCATCCTGGAAGTGTTCAAGGCCAGGCTGGATGGGACTTTGGGCAACCTGTCCCTGTGTTAGGTGTCCCTGCCCATGGCAGGGCTGTTGGAACCAAATGATCTTTATGGTCTCTTCAATCCAAACCATTCTTTGATTCCACAATTCCATTACAATAATTTATTACCAGTTAAAATTGATCTTGGTAGTGAAAGGAAAATCAAACACTAAAACAATACCTTTTTTCCCCCTTTGCCCGGCTCATCTTCTCTCCAGACACCATTTCCTTCCATCGGGAAGATGTTCTTAAATATTAAGTTTGCATATGATTTTAATATTTTACCATTTTATATAAACTACAAGATTTTTAAAAGTAGGCTGAACATTTATCTGTTCAACAGCTGTACCTGATGTTAAATTTTCTGGGTATTTATCCAAAGACAAAGGAAAAGAGTAGTGAAAGATTTTTATTAATTCTGATACAGTGTGAAAATTTTAGAAATGTGTGTAGAAAGAGGCCCTTGTTTCTCCAAGATCTGAGTTACAAGTTACAGCCGTTCTAGAAGATACTGCATGATACCAGCTCATCTATGTTGTATTGCATAGCTGACACTGAGACATTAAGGATTAGTAGCCCTATCATTTTTGGTTTGAGGTTCCATTGCTTTATTTAACTGTAATTGTTAAAGCATTACCGCTTCTCTTGTGGTTACAGCGTGCCACTGAATGAATGTCAGCTGGGATAACAGGAAATTTAGAGGAGATGCCAGTGTTAGAGATATCCTTCAGTGTTGAATTGTTGAAATAATATTGAAAACTTACAACTAGTGTTTTGGTTTCACAGCTGGGACCAATAAAATCCTGTGAAGAATTTTGGTAAATTATACTGTCTTGTGGGGGGCCAAGGAAATGTTTTTTCTCATTTAAAATAAATAGTCCCCCCTACTAACTTAATCTTAATCATGCAAGCAACAAAGGAATTAAGTAGGCCATTTCCATACTTACGATTGTTTCTTTTATGAAATGTAGTTTACCAGAAATTCAGAGCTAATTGATTTACAGGAATAAATGTCTGTAAATTTTTTCAACATTCTAACAAAATCCAATAGTTTTATTTTATGCAGTTCAATTTCTTATTATAGCACTTAAAAATGACAGTACTGAGTGCTTAATGTGTATTTTGTTTGCATTACAAAGCAACAGGGTTTTCCTATAAAAGAAGACAGTGTTTTGTCAGATCCACAGATAATAGAACATCTGCCAATATCATTGTTCGTGAAACAGAAAGTGTCACAACTTTTGCAAAACCAATGCTTTTGTTTTCCATTTTGAAACTTTTATTGCATAGCTCCTAGTTCCAAGTACTTTCATTAAATCTAAAATTTGCACAGAAAAAAAACAACAACACGCCCCCCCCCCCCCCCCAAAAAAAAAAGCGTTCTAAATTTTAGAGTTCTTTCAAAACATTCCTTAAAAAATGTGTTTCTGTTTCTGTGTGTGGTCATTGCTGCTTTTTTCATCACATAAATGAAATCATACAACATTTTTTGTAGTTTTCACACTGCTGAAATACCAAACACCTGGAAGCTGACCTCCTTCCTTAGATTCTCTCATTAATTCCTCTGCCAGTTAAGCACATCTGCAAATGTGTTCATTTAATTCCATCTGTTTATTCAGCCACTGAGAAAACACAGAATGAAAAAAAAAAAATCCTCTATTCACTTTTATGTTTAATAACCTCATTTTTATTCTCTGCTTTAATAGTGTTCAGGTTGAAGTCACCTAATCCACCATATGGCTATTTGGCTCATTCCTTCCTTTGAGCCAAAAAGAAATCTCAAGTTCTGGGATTTTCATAGACTAAATATTAATTTTAAGTATGACATGCATGAGATAAGATGAAGAGGCTCAGCTCATTTCATAAAGATGATGCTTACTATTAAAATGAATTCTTAACATTTACAGTCATTCAAATTATATCACAGTAGTACATCTTAAAGCTTTAAATAGTACATACACTCTTTAGAAGTGGGCACTAAAAATGTTTTACTTCTATTCCAGCAGTTTCATTGACATGATAGTTAGGCCTATGGGTAAAGGAAAGTATATGCACATTTCTGTAACTTCTCATGTTAAAGCAATCCTTGTGCAAAGCTTCTACTAAGCTGCAGTGATTTCTAATTATTTGAGGCTGAGCTTCAGGTATTGTGATGCTTCACTAGCCACTCATTCAAAACTAAGTAATACGAAGATGAATTATATCAGAAAAGCAGTAGACCTTCTCAAAAATAATTAGTTGTTTTGAGGAACACTAGAACATTTCAAGTTGTCATCCTTCACAGTGAGGAAGGTACCAGCCTTATATCACATAACTAGAGCAACCTTATATACAAGAGAAGAACAAACTAAAGTAGATGTTTACAAATATTTCCTTCTAGCCCCGGCTCATTTCTGCCTCTGCATTGCTCCCTGCATGACAGCTACGAATTGTGTTTCTCTATGATACTAAAAAAATAAATAAATCCAGGTAAATTTAACCATTGTTATGCCACAGTTTCTCAGTTGGACCATACTATGTTCACTGCACAGCTAAATAAATAATTCTGGCAGTACAATACAAACATTAGGACAATATATCATTAGTAAACTGGCTTAAGTGGAACATATGGCTATGACATTATGTTACGTTTTCATATAATTCATTTTTCTGTTCATATCATGATACAAGAATTTGTAAAATTATAATTCAGGATTATGAAAGCTTTATATGTTTCAGTAGGCTTACCCTATGACTCTGATTTGAAATATTGTTTTTCTGGTGATGAATATTGTCCAGACCATGTCTTAGACTACATATTTGAAAAAATTACTCCTCTGGGAGATTCTCTTCCTGAAACCTTTTTGTCCTTGAAGTTTCAGACTCTACCCATAATATTTACCACATCACATCAAGAAGCAGAAGTTTTAAGTTTTCCTTTAATGAATTAACTCACAATTCTTGAGTATTCTTCTTACACATTTGTATTGGAAGTTCAGTAAAGTTTTGGTTTTCAAAAGATAATGTGAGCTATTTTCATTGGACAGTATGTGATCTGATGAATTTTTATCTTGCCATTCATCAGATCTACCAATGTTCATTTTCTTCTTGTGTTACGTCATAAGCAGGAGAAACAAACTTCTACACACCCTTAAATATTAATTCACACATTTTATTGTAATTTCTACTATTTTTTTTTTTCCATATGGAATATGTGGAGCTTTTTAACTTCTCTTTCCTTAAGTGTTGTTGTTCACTGAAAAGTCATGTTTTTCTGAGTAATCTTTTTCTCAAGTGCCTCAGCTTCTGCAACACCATCTTGAAAAGAGAATACAATATTTGATTTAAGATAAATAATTTGTGTTTTTAATTCTATTTGATATCATCCTAATGTTTTATTTACCATTAGAAACATAGCTAATGATTTAACAAAAGTATTTAGCAAACTGTTTGCACTGAAAAATGCATTTTTTTTCTTTTTTTCTTTTTTCTTTTTCCCCATAATAATTTAATTCATTTTGTACTCACAAAGCTGTACTACTTAGTTCAACCTTTTTCTATAGATTTGCATTACTTTTCATTTATAAAATCATAGAATTATTTAGGCTGGAAAAAACCTCTAAGATCATCAAGTTCAATCATTAACCTAGCACTGCCAAGTCTACCACTAACCCATGTCCGTAAGCACTGCGTCTACCTGTCTTGTAAATACCTCCAGGGACAAAGACACAACCACTTCCCCCAGGGAAGCCTGTCCCATTACTTCACAACCCTTTCAGGGAAGATTTTTTTTCCTAATATCCGACCTGAACTTCCTCTGGTACAACTTGAAGCAATTTCCTTCTATTGCTTGTTGCTTGGGAGAAGAGACCAACCCCCACCCCACCACAGCCTCTTTTGAGGTAGTTGTAGAGAGTGATAAGATCGCCCCTGAGACTCCTTTTCTCTAGGCTAAATAACCCCAGTTTCTTCAGTCACTCCTCATAAGAGTTGTTCTCTAGACCCTTCACCAGGTTCATCACCCTTCTGTGGACACGTTCCAGCACTCAATGTTCTTCTAGTAATGAGGGGTCCAAAACCAAACACAGTGTTTGAGATGCAGCCTCACTAGAGAGACAGGGGGACAATCACTTCCCTAGTCCGGCTGGAGACACTGTTTCTGTTACAAGCCAGGATGCCTTCTTGGCCATCTGAGCTCACTGATGGCTCATATTCAGCTGGCTACTGACCAATAGCCTGAGGTCTCTTTCCATCAGACAGCTTTACCTCAGCATGTAAAGTTGCATGGGATTCTTGTGTCCCAAGTATAGGACCCAGAATTTAACCTTGTTGAACCTTGTACAATTGGCCTCAACCCACCAATCCAGCCTATCCAAATCCCTCTGTAGAGACTTTCTACCTTCAAGCAGATCAATATTGATGAAAAATTATGAATAAAAGATAAAGGGGGAGAAAAATGGAAAAAAGAGTAACAGGGCATTCAGTAGCAAATGCTAGCAAACAGCACATAATGGCAGGCTGGAATATGATGGGGCTGTAATGACACATTGTAGGCCAAGTAAGATCATCCTAACCAGCTTGTTCATGGATTACCTGTTTTTCATCCTACTTTTCTTACAGAATGAATCACGTTGATTCTACTCCTGTTTTAAAGAAAAACGCTAAGAATAAAAATAGCTAAAAGTCTTCTGGAGTCTATTGGATTGGTGGAATTCATCCAGAGTTCATCCAGTCCAGCATCCTCCCTTACCACATGACTCAGGCTCTATCTTATTTAACAGAAAAATGAAGAACTTAGCATGCAGCCTGGAATTCACAGGACTGAGCTGTTATTCCCAGGGCACTCATTTTAATGACAATACGGAAACAATACGGAAGTACTCCTGTGTATTGAATCTACGCTGAGGGGAAAAAAAAAAAAAAAGTTGTAGATAACTTAAAAACAATGAAAAGGACAAAGAAATAAAAAAGAGTTATGACAATACAGTAGCTTTTTTTTTTTTTTTTTTTTTTAATCTCATCATTCCTCCACACTTTTTTATTTCTCACAGTAACAATAAAGGAAATAAAAAATAATCTAACAAATAGAATTGAAGAGACATTAGAAAAAAATGAACAAGAAGTGGTTTTACCATGCTGGTAAACTCCACCACAACAACTCTCTCAGTCAATCTCCTCAAAGAGAATGGGTATGAAAATGTGATGGAAAGGGCTCAAAGGTTGAGATAAGGACAAGGAGCTCACTCACCAATTATTGTCACAGGAAAAACAGACTCAGCATAGGGAGATTAATATAATTTATTGCCTATCACTAGCAGACTAGAACAGTGAGAAACTAAGAAGAAACTAAAAAGAACTTCACCACCCCCCCCCCCCCCCCCCCCCCTTCTACCTTCTTCTCACAGGCAGTGCAGGGGAACAGGGGAACAGGGGAACAGGAAATGGGGGCTACGGTCAGTCCATAACACATTATCTCCACTGCTCCTTCACAGTCACTCACTGCCCCTGCTCCTGCATGGGGTACCTCCCACAGGATGCTGTCCTTCCAGAGCTGATCCTGGATAGCCTTCTCACAGACTGCAGTTCTTCAAGAACTGTTACAATATGGGTCCATACCATGGGGTCCATCTGTCAGAAGCAAACTGCTCCAACACGGGTCCCCCACAGGGAGCAGCTCCCACCAGATCACCTGCTCCTGTAAGGGCTCTCCATGGGCAGCAGCCTCCTTCAGGACACAACCACATCCACCTACTCCACCATGAGCTCCTTCTTGGACTGTAGTGTGGAAATCTGCTCTGCCGTGGGGACCATGGGCTGCAGGCTGCCTGCTCTACCATGGGCATCTCCACAGGACACAGAAGAACTTGTGCTGTGGTGACTGGAGCACCTCCTGCCCTCCTTTTGCACTGACTATGGGGTCTGCATGGCTGTTTCTCATTCCTTACTGGGTAAGCCTCTGGGTAAGGATTAAGAGATGAACAAATAAAGGGGATGTCGTTGTGGGAGTCTATTACAGACCACCTGGCCAGGATGACAATGCCGATGAATTATTCTTTGCAGAACTAAGAGATGCCTCGAGATCAACTCCCCTTGTCCGAATGGGGGATCTCAACTTGCCAGACGTCAACTGGGATCACCACACGGCTGACATGAGCAAGTCCAGGAGGTTCATAAAGCACCTAGATGATAACTTCTTGGTGCAGATGCTAAGGGAGCCAATTAGGAAAGGTACCCTCCTAGATCTGTTGCTGAAGAAGAGAGGGTCTTGTGAGAGACATGGCAATTGGCGGCCGTCTCGGTCGTAGTGACCATGAAGTGGTTGAGTTTAGAATTTATGGTGACAGAAGGAAAACTGTCACCAAAACTTCAGCCCTCGATATGGGGAAAGCAGACTTCAGGCTGCTCAGGGAACTAGTCAGCAAGGTCCCCCGGGAAACTGCTTTTGAAGGCATTGGTGTCCATCACTGCTGGTCAGTCTTTAAGCACTGCCTCCTAAAAACACAAGATCAGGTGATTCCAAAATATCAGAAGTCATGCAAGCAGGGCAGAAGGCTGGCCTGGATGACCAGGGAACTTCTACTGGAGCTTAGGCAAAAAAAAAAAGTGTATGGCTGCTGGAAGGAGGGTCAGGTGATAAGGAAGGAATACAGGGATGCTGTTCGCGTTTGTAGGGAGAAAATTTGTGTGGTCAAAGCCCAACTAGAGTTGAAGCTGGCCATGTCTGTGGGAGACAATAAAAAAGTTTTTTTAGATATGTGAACAGAAAAAGAAGAACCAAAGAAAACATAGGTCCGCTACTAGATGAGGGTCTCCTCACAGACAATGGCATAGGCAAAGCAGAGACATTTAACGCCTTCTTCGCCTCTGTCTTCAACACTGATGATGGATCTTGGGACCCAGGGTACCCTGAGCTGGAGGACCATGATGGTGGGAATGACAAACTCCCAACCGACCCTGAATGTGTGCAGGGTTTGCTGCTTCACCTGGATCCGTACAAGTCCATGGGTCCAGATGGAATTCATCCCAGGGTGCTTTAAGAGCTGGCTGACATCATCACGGGACCTCTCTCAATTATTTTTCAATGATCTTGGGAATCTGGAGAGGTCCCTGTAGACTGGAAGCTGGCAAATGTTGTGCCAATTTTCAAGAAGGGTAAGAAAGAAGACCCTAGCAATTACAGGCCTGTCAGTCTCACGTCAGTGCCTGGTAAAATTATGGAGAGGATGATCCTTGAAGTTATTGAAGTGCACCTGGGGGACAATGCAGTCATTGGTCCCAACCAGCATGGGTTCATGAGGGGTAGGTCCTGCCTAAAAAATTTGATTTCTTTTCATGATAACATCACCCACCTAGTCTATCAAGGGAAACCAGACGATGTAATCCTTTTGAACTTCAGCAAAGCTTTTGACATGGTTTCCCATAGGATCCTACTGGGCAAAATGTCCAGCATACAGCAAAACAAAACCATCATATGATGGGTGAGCAATTGGCTGACGGGCAGGGCTCAAAGGGTTGTGGTAAATGGGGCCACATCTGGCTGGTGGATAGTCACTGGTGGGGTCCCTCAAGGCTCCATTTTAGGGCAAGTCCTCTTCAATGTTTTGATAAATGATTTGGATGTAGGACTAGAAGGTGTGTTGAGCTATTTTGTCGATGACACCAAACTTGGAGGAGTTATGGACTCGGATGAGGGTGGAAAGGCCTTGCAGAGAGATCTGGACAGATTGAAGAGCTGGGCAATCACCAACCACATGAGGTTTAACAAAAGCAAGTGCCGGGTCCTGCACCTGAGACGGGGCAACCCTGGCTATACATACAGACTGGGTGACGGGATGCTGGAGAGCAGCCGCGCAGAGAGGGATCTGGGGATTGTAGTTGACAGCAAGTTGAATATGAGCCAGCAGTGTGCCCTGGCAGCCAGGAGGGCCAACTGCATCCTGGGATGCATCAAGCACGGCATTGCTAATCGGTCAAAGGAAGGGATTGTCCCGCTCTACTCTGCGCTGGTGCAGCCTCACCTCGAGTGCTGTGTGCAGTTCTGGGCACCACAGTACAAGAAAGACATTAAACTGTTGGAGAGTGTCCAGAGGAGGGTGACGAAGATGGTGAAGGGCCTAGAGGGGAAGACATATGAGGAGCAGCTGAGGTCACTGAGCCTGTTCAGCCTGGAGAAGAGGAGGCTGAGGGGGGACCTCATCACAGTCTACAACTTCCTCACGAGTGGGAGTGGAAAGGCAGGTGACCTACTCTTCGTAATCACCAGTGATAGGACCTGCAGGAATGGTGTTAAGCTGAGGCAGGGGAAGTTTAGGCTGGACATCAGGAAGAGGTTCTTCACCAAGAGGGTGGCTGCACACTGGAACAGGCTCCCCAGGGAAGTAGTCACTGCACCAAGCCTGTCTGAATTTAAGAAGAGATTGGACTGTGCACTTAGTCACATGGTCTAAACTTTTGGGTAGACCTGTGCGGTGCCAGGAGTTGGACTTGATGATCCTTGTGGGTCCCTTCCAACTTGGGATATTCTATGATTCTGTGATTCTATTATATATATATATACATATTTGTGGTTCCAATGAATAACAGAATTATGCTTATTTACAGAAACTTGTCCAATTTCATATCCATAAAGGAGAGCCATTTTCTGAATTGACTTTTATACATAACTATAAATTCCCGGGATTAAAATATCAGCCATACTGATTAATATTTATTGAATATGCATTTCCTTGTCAATATATACATGTATTCTCATGAATCCTTCAGTTATACCTTAGTATATAAATATAAAAAAATCCTAATTTTAAAAATTGCTAATCACCTAAGTCTTCTTAATGATTTCACTAATTATTTGATTCATAAATTTTCAGAAAGCAACAAGATATAGAAATCATAAAAAACAATTTCAAAAGAAAATACTTTTTAAAAATTTTTAAACAATACTTACGCAAGTTTTTAAATTATTGCATGAAAACTGTTGAGGTCAGGATGCATTCTTGAAATGAATGCCACATCCATATGTGTACATCAAAATTTAATATATTTTCCCAGTTCTATTTTATTCTCATTCTTAGATTCACTAACTCACTCTGAATTTCATAATATTTGTTTTATTTATATTCATTATGTTTTCTATATTTTATTCTGAGGTTACAGATTTCTTCTTTCTCACATGTGTTACTCACTGAGAAACTCCTACATGGATATGTATGTATAATATATATATGTATATATAATATATATTATATATAATTTTATATATATATATACGTATGTATAATACTACCTGAGAAAGTACATTTCTTCATACGTCCATTTTAAAAATTCACAGAATGACTTGACTAAATTCTTTCTTGAGGGTGAAGGCATTACTATGCAATAGAATTGGTCTTTAAAACCAGATGCAAAATCTGGTTATAAATCTTCTAATTTACTTACCATTATCAGTCAACTTTGAATATTCAAATCTTGAGCAGTATAGATCAATGTTCTTACATTATATGTTCAAAATGTTTTAGGACTGTGAACTACAAATGATATCCTCAAAAATCAGTGAACACAATAAATTATTTAATTTAAATAATAATAATAATAATAATAAATCAATGAAATAATGGAATAATGAGAATACAAGTGTTGTTATGGTGACAGTTTACAGTGTACAATAAGTGAAACAAGAAATATCTAAACCTCATAGCAGAATTACAGAATGCTCCTTTAAACATGCTGTTGTACAAAACTAACTTCTGTTTCCTACAATTTGCAGTTAAACCCCAGATTAAATGAAAGTTAAGGAAATCTCCTCAAGGAGGAGGTGGAGAGGTTGAGGGCTGTCAGGGAGTGTGAGCGGGAGATAGACTGGTGGAGCAACTCCCTGCAGGGCCTGAAGGAGAGATACCGGGGTAAGACACCCCAAATGGGGGTGGACCCCCTACCCTGTCGCTGTCGGGCAGAGGGAGGGGACCTAGGAGTTGAGGAAGAATGGAGACAGATCCCTGCTCGACCTTGCAGGCGACGCCCCCCGCTACTGGCCCCACCTTTCCAGGTGCCCTCACACAACAGATTAGAGGCCCAGGAGCTTGAGAGACCGGTGGGTGAGGATGAGGTAGAAAGTCTACCCAGGAGGATGCCTAGGGTGAGGAAGTCAACTCCACGTCTCAAGACTACCTCCACCAAAGCAGGTAGAAGGGTAATCGTTGTAGGTGACTCCCTTCTCAAGGGAACAGAGGGCCCTATTTCTTGGCCTGACCCTACCCGTAGAGAAGTCTGCTGCCTCCCTGGGGCCAGGGTCAGGGATGTTGCCAGAAAGCTTCCCAACCTGGTTCGCCCCTCTGACTACTATCTTCTTTTGATAGTCTAGGCTGGCAGTGATAATATTGAAGAGATAAGCTTGAAGACTATCAAACGGGACTTTAAGGGACTGGGACAGTTAGTGGATGGAGCGGGAGTACAGGTCGTGATTTCGTCTATCCCTACAGTGGCAGGGAGGGGTACAGAGAGGACACAGAAAGCCCACCTGATTAACACGTGGCTCAGAGGCTGGTGCCAACACAGAAATATTGTGTTTTTTTGACCATGGGGTGCTTTACTCGGCACCCAGCCTGATGGCCGCAGATGGGTCCCTGTCTCTAAGGGGAAAACGGATCCTAGCTCAGGAGCTGGCAGGGCTCATTGAGGGGGATTTAAACTAAGTAAGAAGGGGGACGAGGCTAAATAAGGCTTGTTGGAACTGTGCCAGGGGGAACAACGGCAAGGCTGGGGGAGAAGGCAGTGGCCCGACTGAAGTGCATCTACAGTAATGCACACGGCATGGCTAACAAACAAGAGGAGCTGGAAGCCATTGTGCAGCAGGCAGGCTATGACTTGGTTGCCATCACAGAAACGTGGTGGGACCGCTCTCATGACTGGAGTGCTGCAATGTCTGGCTATAGGCTCTTCAGAAGGGACAGGCAGCACAGAAGGGGTGGTGGTGTGGCTCTCTATATTAGAGAGTGTTTAGATGTTGTGGAACTTGAGGCTGGGACTGATAAGGTTGAGTCCCTATGGGTTAGGATCAGCAGGAAGGCCAACAAGGCAAGCAACCTGGTAAGGGTCTGGACCGATGGGCTGAGGTCAACTGTATGAAGTTCAACAAGGCCAAGTGCCGGGTCCTGCATCTGGGGCGTAACAACCCCAAGCAGCGCTACAGGCTGGGAGATGAGTTGTTGGAAACCTGCCTGGCTGAGAAGGACCTGGGAGTACTGGTTGATAGTCGGCTGAATATGAGCCAGCAGTGTGCTCAGGTGGCCAAGAAGGCCAACAGCATCCTGGCTTGTATAAGAAGCAGTGTGGCCAGCAGGTCTAGGGAGGTGATTGTCCCCCTGTACACAGCTCTGGTGAGGCCGCACCTCGAGTACTGTGTTCAGTTTTGGGCCCCTCGCTACAAGAAGGACATGGAGGTGCTCGAGAGAGTCCAGAGAAGGGCAACGAAGCTGGTGCGGGGTCTGGAGAACAAGTCTTACGAGGAGCGGCTGAGGGAGCTGGGGTTGTTTAGCCTGGAGAAGAGGAGGCCCAGGGACGACCTTATCGCTCTCTATAGGTACCTTAAAGGAGGCTGTAGCGAGGATGTTAGGATGCTGGATGTTAGGAAGAACTTTTTTACTGAAAGGGTTGTTAGGCATTGGAATGGACTGCCCAGGGAGGTGGTTGAGTAACCATCCCTGGAGGTCTTTGAAAGATGTTTAGATGTAGCTCTTAGTGATATGGTTTAGTGGAGGTCTTGTTAGTATTAGGACAGAGGTTGGACTAGATGATCTTGGAGGTCTCTCCCAACCTAGACGATTCTGTGATTCTGTGATTCTGTGATCCACCAACACCCCAGATCACTTTCCTCTGTTCAGCTTTACAGCCATTCTGCCCCAATCCTGTAACGCTGCATCGGGTTGTTGTGGCCAAAGTACAGGACCCTGTACTTAGCCATGTCGAACTTCATCCCATTATCCTCTTCCCATTGATCCAACTTGTCCTGGTCTATCTGCAGGGCATTGCTACTCTCCAGCAGGTTAACACATCCCCCAGATTGGAGTCATCTTCAGACTTACGGAGAGTGCACTCAATTCCCTCGTCCAAACCATTAATAAAGGTATTAAAGAGGATGGGCTGCAACACCAACTCCTGGGGAACACCACTGGTGACTGGTTGCTAGCTGGATTTTACTTCATTCACCACCACTCCCTGGGCTCGGCCATCCAGCCAGTTTTTAACCCAGCAAAGAGTGTACCTGTCCAAGCCACGGACTGCCAGATTCTCCAGGAGACTATTGTGGGAAACCATGTCAAAGGTCTTGCTGAAGTCTAGGTACACTGTGTCAACAGCCTCATCCACCTCCCAGGTCATCTGGTCATAGAAGGATATGAGGTCCATGTCCTTCTTGTGCGGGGGGCCCCAGATCTGAATGCAGTACTCCAGATGGAGTCTCACAAGAACAGAGTAGAGGGGGAAAATCACCTCCCTTGCCCTGCTGGCCACAATTCTTTTGATGCAGTCCAGGATATCGTTGGCTTTCTGGGCTGCAAGTTCCATTTTACTGGCTCATGTGGAGCGTCTCATCAAAAAACACACCTAAGCCTTTCTCCTCAGAGCTACTCTCAGTTCATTCTTTGCCCAGCCTGTATTTGTGCTAGGGATTGCCCTGACGCAGGTGCAAGACCTTGCTCTTGGTCTTGTTGAACTTGGCTTTGTTTCACTGAGAATGAGAAAATAAATAGAACACATCTTTCAAAAAGATTGATGTAGATGTATATACAAGACTAATATGCATAAATTTAACTCAAGTTCTTAATAGACACAAAATTCATAAAGACAATTGTTTTTCAGACTGATTCATACAGATTTATTAATCTCACAGAATATCTGCTATATTATTTATTTTTAATATAGAAACATATCATGAACCTAAGTTAATATTTGTTTACTATCACTTAGTGATGTTTTACTTCTTCAGTCCTCTCTGCTGATTCTGTGCAATTGTTTTACAACCAAATAACAAACTTGCCTTTTCTAAGATTTCTCCCTTGAGACTGCCTCAGCTACAATATGGTTAGCTCTTGGTAATTCAAAGAATCATTATTGCTAAGAGTAAGTTCTGTTAGGATCTGTAAGCAAGTCTCCTTTTTTTTTTTTTTTTCTTTTTCCCAGTTTCACTAGAACATTTTATTAATCTTGTTGATAATTCTTCTCTCATTTGGAAAGGAATTAATAACCCGCCACCCATCTCTTGAATGACTGTCTTCAGAAATAATTCCTTTAATACAAGAACTTTTTTTTTTTTTTTTTTTTTTTTTTTTTAAGGTTATGTGAATTAAATCAAGGTGATGGGTACTTCTAACATTAATATTTACTCCTTGCAAAGTACTCCTATTCCACGTTCTAAAGTATTTTTTCCCTATTTTGTGGACTATGTCCCAGCCTTTGTATGGATACATTACTATGTCTTATCATAGTTTTGAGACAAAATCATTTATAAAATACTTAATTCAAGCTTTGGAGTGTGAAGACAGTGCTGTTGTCTTTGATATTCCTTTTTCAGAGATTTCTAGCCTTCTTTTTGTTCAAAAAATGCAACACAGTTGGGAGTCTAAATCCCATTACAGTTTTTTTAAAACATCTTTACAAAATTGT
>NC_137697.1:40671144-40841144 GCF_964034855.1 Anser brachyrhynchus
TGTTTTTTTTTTTTTTTTTTTTTTTAACTAGTTCTGCAATTCATATAAAAACTCTTAATGAATTCATTTGGTAAATATGAATTTGCTTTCAGGAGAAATTCTAGTGGTGGGCTGCACCTAGAATGGAAAACTGATTATGAATGTAGTCAAAAGGCAAGACATAGGTCTACAAATGACAATATCCAAGTGTAATTGTGTACAAAAATTAGGTGACTAAATATCAGAGCAATTTTACTAATGATACCTCAAATTTTATCCTAGGGCTACAGCACCATCACTAAGGAGCAGAGACCTCAACTTTGTGTTTATCTAGTCCTAAAACGTGGATGAGTTAAAATTGTTTCTATAGAATATTCCTTTGGGCAGATTTTTTTTTTTTTTTTAAAAAAAAAACAACTCCTGACTAGAATCTCTTTATTAACCAGATTAAACTAAATCCATGACAAACTATTTTCAGAGAACAATGTAAACCCTAATTTTTCATAAAAATTTTCTCTAATAAAAACAAAACAAAACAAAACAGAACAACAACCGTAAATAAATCAACAAACCTTTAAGTGAATAACAGATGGACATTGTCATTTATTGTGGAATCAATAACAATGAAAAAGAAGAAAAATACAAATAGCAAAAAAGGGAACAATAATTCTATTTTCATATTATATGTGTACAATTTATATATGTATTAGCTGCGTATAAATTGATTGAACAAATAAGCCACAGTAATTTAGTTGTTCAAGCTTCACTTCTACTAATAGAACAGAAATCAGAAAACAAACAAACAAACAAACAAACTGTCATAAATCCATGCACGTTTTACCAACCCTTCAAAAAAAAAAAAAATTATTTTGACATGCATCTGTATCTGTCACATCAAATTTATTTGACACCATCGTATTTGAAAATAAAAAGTAAATTTATGTTTCTTCTGACTAAATTTTTTTTTTTTTTTTTTTAGAATAATTACAGTTCCACAGTCCAAAATGTCAATATGGAATTTTAGGTGAGTGTTGGGAATTTCAGAATTTTCATTTCAGGCAGACAAAGTTACAGACTCAAATTGTAACTGTTCACTGATTACTAGTTAACTCTCCCTTACATATATGCTACTTGATTCTAAATACAGTACAAGATTGTTTTTTTTCTGAAGACCTTTTCTATCATATTAGAACACTTATCTTTTTGTTTGTTTCGCATCATATTAAATCAGCTAAGTCATCTGTACCTGAAGACATCATAACTAAGAAAAAAAAAAGTAAATAAATCCAGATAATTAAAGCATACATATTTTGTATGAAGAAAATATTTTTTTTAAAGAAAATGACTTATTTTTGTATGCTTGATTAAAGTTTCCTGAAGTTTGTCCCTCCTCCCCAAACTTTGAAGTTGTTTGAATGAAAAGTATATGTTGAATATTAACCCATTAATGGAAATTGGACCCTGTCTTTATTCCTTGCCTCTGTTTATCCCTGCAGTCACTAATATTTCACTTCCCTCAGATACTCCCAGCCTGTGTTCTCCACAAATTCCCATCAGTTTGTAGCTTTGCAATCAATTATTTTTTTCATCTCATTTAGATAATTCACTCTCATGACAGGGAATCAGAAGGGAAATGAATCAGTTTTCTCTGAAAGAAGATTTAAGGGTGAACAGATGAGATTCTCAGATGGACTTTGAAATATTTTAAGGAAGCAATTAAAATAAAACCTGATGAAAAGAGGATGTTGAAAGCAAAGATTATTATAAAGCTGCTTTAGTATAAAGAAGAAAAGCAAGGGTTTATTTAGTGAGCATAGCAGTTTAAAATGAGCTTGGAGTAGCAGACGTGCGAATTCAAATGTGACAGGCAGCATTTGCACTGATTTTGTACAACATATGTATAAAAGTGAAACCTGCTTTTGGACCTGAACTCAGAAAAAATACTGTATAGTATCAGTTTTATGGTATGAAAACAGAAGAGTGAAATTTGATTCTGGCTTAGCTTACAATGTTTGAAAAGGAGAACAGGTTACTGAGAAGGCATTTCTGGTTTTATCACAAGAATATAGTTTGAAACACCCTCTTAAGAAAACATTAAAAATATATATAAATCTATGTTGATGGAAAACAACAACAACAACAGAAGATATTTCTTGAAGAATCATGATTAAATGATCTATCAATATATTCAAAAACAAACAACAACAAGCAACAATAACAACAAATCTTTTTACCTCAGAACTGAAGCAAATTGAATTTCTAACTTATAAAAACAGAAGAAGACATTATGACAATGACAGCTAAAGTGTTTGCAAATTTCTGTAGTTAGTATACTTATTTATATGGCTTGCTATTATTTGTGGGAAAAAAAAAAAGTATTACTCTACAGAAATGATTTATTAAATAGATAAAAAATCAAATATATATATATATATATTTAATCTGGAATATTTATAGGAACATATGAACAAATCATCAAAACAATTTATAAATAACACTGTTTTATTGAGGAATTATGGTTGAAGTGAACCACAACAACAGAATAGATCTTCCTGAGCACACTGATAGTGCCAAATAGCTGGAACATATCTAATTCTTCTGTAGTCAGTCTGTACTACACGACTGGTCTCACTATTAACCCTAAGACCAAATTCACCAATTCTGAACATTGCCTTGAGTGCATGAACCAGAGGCAGGGGCCACTAATGTTTATATTTTCTTCAAAGGGTACTCAAAGGGACATGAATGATTGACTTGATGTTAAGAGTTGAAACCATAAAATAGCTCACATTCCCAAAAAGGGCAAGACCATTTACAAGAAGGACATGGATCTATTATAAGAAGGACATATACCCATTAAAGAGAGTCCAGAGGAGGGCCACAAGGATGATCACAGGTCTGGAACACAACTCCTCTGAAGAGAGTCTGAGGAAGTTGTTCAGCCTTGAGAAGACAAGGTTCCAGGGAGACCTTATAGTCCCCTTCCAGTACCTAAAGGGGGCCTACAAGAAACACGGGGAGGGACTCTGTCAGGGAGTCCAGTGACAGGATAAAGAGTGATCTCTTTAAACTAAAAGAGGATTTACCACAGTAAGAGGAGAGAAATTTGTCCTAATGAAAAACTGGTTACAGGAAAAAAGTGAGGTTCAAGTTTGTGTACAGGAACAGATTACTTTCTCCCCAGTCAGAAATGTGTTTATAAGAATATTAATTTCATATGAAAGTGCTCTAGAATGCTAGTCTGACTTTAATCTTAATATTAGCATTATTGGTTTTGTAGATAAAAAAAAATAATAAAGTATATTAGGAGAAAAGTACAAGTTGACATGTGTCCTGGAAAAATCAGTGAACTCTTCATTAAAAAATTAAATTAAATTAAATTAAAATAAAATAAATAAAATAAAATAAAATAAAATAAAATAAAATAAAATAAAATAAAATAAAATAAAATAAAATAAAATAAAATAAATAAAATAAAATAAAATAAAATAAAAAACAAAAAAATGGACAACCTGATTTCAGTGAGCAGAGTTTTAACTACTAGCAATTATTTATGACAATATAAAAACAGATCTTTTTGCTTGAAAATATTATTGTAAAATTCTCATTGAAATTTTTCAGCTGAAAAAGATTTGATAAAACTTGTTTAGGTAACAAAGGCAATGAAAACAAATAGGTTTCTCATAGAATTTTAAATTTGGTTGCATTTGTTTCAGTCGTGCCTGTAAACTTTTTGAAGGAAACCCTACACAAAACATTAAATGTAGTGACTCTCAATTTTACATTGTTTGAGTTAAATCAGTACAGAATCATGGCTTCAGTCTGGATTAATATTGTGAGTAGAGTAGGGCCAAATAGAAAGTAGTACAATAGAAACCTAGTAGTATTCCCTGGATCTGGATCCAGAACTCACAAGCTTAATGGAGCACCCTATATTCTCATTTTCTGTTCCTGGTTTCTACTAGGTTTGTAATTTTTTTTCAAAAAATCATCTGGGTCAAAATTTTCATATTTTAATCAAACAGAAAATGGTGTTTCTGCTTTCTCACCACATGTGAGGCAGTGGCTGAGTGCTGTTTCCTAATTTGTTGTTCACTTTGTACTTTCTATACTCTCCAGCATAGCCAACATTCCACTTGAGCATAATGAAGATAACTGTTGTTCATCTGCTCTTTTGGAATCATTTCTATGTGTCTGTAGACACTGAACTTGATAAACATTTAATTTGGATGAAAGGCCCAGTAATCAGTTGCTTTGCCCTGGTCATTCATATGGAGAAAAAATCCCCGTGAACAAACCTATCTCTATAAATATTTCTAAGTGTGAATTGCAGAAGGTTGCTTTATCACTTGCTTTTGGTGATGCTGAAAGAAATATTTTTATTCATACAGCATTGAAAACACAGCTCAGTAAAATGATATGCAATGATAAATTTTACTCACTACTTTTAGAGCAAATGTTCTTCAGAATTAATTTCTGTGCCACTTTCCTCAATGTTTGAGATTTTCTGCCTTTCTCCTTTCATAAGTGTTACTTCTGTTCTCGTAATTGCAACTCCTAATTTAATAGCACAAGTGATTTTATTTAATATATTGCTTCAATAGTACAGGCAACAAAACACTTGTACTTCTCTTGTACTCTTCTTCCTTACGCTTCAGGCAATTTTCAGTTCACAGAAGATGACTCCTACTTATTCTTTGAAGGCAGATTTCCTCAGGCACTGTATCAAATGCTTTTCTAAGCTCCTATTATATTAAATCTGACATATTTCCATTTGTCCATGGACTCCCTTGTATTATTCTCTCCTATGTGAATATCAATAGACTTACCAGAATCTGAAAGATGTTGTCACAGTGAAGGGGCTTGCTGCCTCCTTCTCCTGAGGTTTATCCTCTGGAGTTTCATTGGCCCTTGCTTCTACTTCCTTGTCATTTATTTGTAGAAAAACAGTCTATATTTTCATTTAAAATGTCCCTGTTAATTTTCTGCTTGTGTTCTTTAAAGTTAAATGATCAAAGTTTTGAATCTTTACCAGGTCCCCAGTAGTTGTTTCTGTTCTGCTAGAATCCAACATTCTGTGTTGGGAATGATTCACATTTCAGATAGGTACAGAATAGACTCAAAAACAAAAACAAAAACAAAATCAAACAAACAAAAAACATCAACATAATCTCAAAGTGTATATACTAAAAGCATGGAAAACAGAAAAATTTCAAGTATTTGCGGAAGTCAGTCAATATCTGTGTAGTTTAACTAAAAATATATATATTTTTTCTTTTTCTGGCAATGGAAAGTATCAGAGTGCTATTTTCTTCTAGAGCCTCTCTTTTCTCATTCTTTACTATCTCCATCACTAAAACAGAATATTTATCTCAGAATATTTTAAGTTTACTCCTCCTTTTGTTGCTTTTCACACCAATATCTATAACTAGCCACTTTGCAATCTCAGCATCTACTAATTCTGAAAAGATAAGTATGTTAGACCTATATGTTGACATAGTGTAAATATTCCTATATATAGTTTCTTTCCTACTGTTTTTTTTTCTGTTGCTAGAATCTTCTATTATTTTATCTTTTTCTTCATAAATAGCTGATCTTGAGCCTGTATGGTTTTTGTCATGACATTACCAATTTCTGCAATGTATCCACTTTAGCTTATGTGCTTTACCTTGACCTCATCTGCTTTACCTTGAGCTCATCTGTTTTTTTAGTCCCTCCAGCTTCTGCACAAATAAATTGATGTCTCTTATACAATGTTATTGTTCATGTGGATATGGGGCTACCAATCAGTATAGCTTTCATGTCAGTTATACCTTTGGGAAACTTGTGGATTATCTAATGAAATAATACATTTTAAATGTGCGGTGTAAAACAAGTTTTGTGCAATTTTAACTCTCTAGAGTAACAAGATTCAAATTCCCAACTGTCATGTAATATAGAAAGATCGTAGGAATCTATTCATACATTCAAATTTCATTTCATTTAAAGTGCCCAGCATAAATTATTGTTTTGTACGTAAAGGTCACACATTTATGTTTGCGTTCCTAAGGATTTAATCTAGAACTTCACTGTGGATGTGAGCAGGAGTCCACTGCTGAGGTTCTCAGAAAAGCATATGAGACTTTAGGTGAGAGAATTCTAGTGGCAAAATGTAGATCCAAATTCCACTAACTAGATAAGTTTAAGATTTTTTCCTATAGAGTTAAATCTGCTGTTACTGAAATTAACAGTTGCTTAGCCATTAGCTCAAACAGGATCAAGAAAAATCCCTTAAAATGTGATCCTAATTTACGCTTGGCATGCAAGTCATTCACCTTTGCTTTACATTTCTGTAAAGATGTGTTGCAATTTTTTCATTCAGTATCTTGTCAAAAAATAATTGTTTGCAAGTTCTGCAGTTTACCAGATTGGCTGGAGTCTGATTTCTGTCCCAGATACACTGTGCAGTCATACTTTTAAAAAGAAGACTTAACTACAGTTATTTATGTACCTGGAATGGCTTCTCACCTCTACAAATACCTGTGTGTTTGTCTTTGCAGTTCAGCTCATCCTTACTTTGAACTCCCATGAACTATGGATCATGGAACATAGTTCAGTCTGGTTTCAAAATGCATGCGAAATATTGCGTTTTTGGAGTTCTTATTCCAAACATCAAACCAAACAACCCCTCTTCCCCCCATCACACACCACTTTTTGGCTCCACTATATTTATATAGAAGGTTGTTGTCCTGTTCCGATTGCTCAGAGGGCCATTTGCAAGTCACCCACAGTGAGATTAAGACACAAGTGAGGTCAGATATTGTCTGCTAGTTATTACTTTTGTATTAAGATATCAAAAGAGAAGCAAGAGAAAAAAAAAAAAAAGAAAAAAAAAAAAGAATGATGGAAAGGTATTGAAATATGAGTGAAGGTATGTTCTAGATTGCAAGAGATAGTCACCACCATGGATCCAGCAGTGTCTTCTTGGTCTTGCTGTGGGCAGGGGTTCTTGTGTCTTGAAAAGACACTGGTTTTTTTACAGTGTCCCCTCCTCATGGTATTTTTATTTGATTTTGAAGGTAATGGCATGTAGCAAGTTCATTACTGCACATGTACTTATTTCCAATTGGTTGAGATCACTGCCACTGGGCAGGAACACCTCCAGTATCATGTGCCTAGAACTTGCTGTACTGGCATTTTTCTCCTACCCATGCATTTTGGTATTTACAGGCACCAGCCAATCAGGAAGAGATGTGCTAGCCGTATGGATAGGTAGGTCTACATTGTTAGGCAGGAAACTCTGCAAACAATGCTTGAGGTAGAGTGTAAATGGTGTCTTTCACAGGTTTCCTATTTTCTCCTGAAATGTCCTTGGCGTAGAATGTTGCATAGATTAATAGACAGTGTTTGGCTTCTAGATCTTGCACTTCCTCATCTTTTCAACTGTAATCAACCAATGCTAGGACACCTATTCCTTGAAGTATTCCACTCAGGTGCCTTGAAAATAAAGACCATAATTCAATGAATTGATTTTGCCTGGCAGAGATCCAAGTCTGTTGAAGTAACCGGGGCACAAAATTGCATCTAAACAGAAGTAAATCTATACTCAAAACTATTTTAAAAATAAGTTTTGGCTAAACATCATACAGCTCATCAACAGTTGTTAAATAATGGTGTAGATTATATTGTTAAGGTTGTTTAGAACACTTTTGTTTGCATTAGAATTATGTTCATTACTACTTCAGCTGAATTTGAACTGCATTTCTGATCAGTGAATATAAATTACAAAAGTACTGTGTGATTTTTGTAAAAAAAAAAACAAACTTTAAAACTATTTAAATTATATTAGATGTGTCTGTTTTTATTACACAGAAAATCATGCAATCCCCACTCCTGTTAGTTAATTGCTCTAGCAGGAGAGGTCTAGCCATTGCAGAGGTACTGAAAAATACCAGATTTTGTATTTGCTTTTGTCTAGGAAATCCTGACTTCTCCGGCCCATGCATATTTATTCATATTTATGCAATAGCATTGCACCTGCCATCATGGCTAAATGTCAGAGAAAACTGATATTTTGTTTGCATTAAAATCTTGCTTAAGTTTAATTAAGGTAAACCTTGGTCTTGGAACAAAATAAAAATATAGGTATTGGTTTGCTTTAAACTAACTGATTAAAAAAGTCCAACTTTATCAGTATAGAACGAAAGAGAAGTATTCTCTGTGATGTGTAACAAATACAGCCTCTTCCCTGACATCTTGGCAGACAACCTTGCCAAAACACAGTGAATAGATTTACCCGTGTGTGAAGATAAATCCTATTGCAGTGTTTATTTTGTAAATAACTTTTGTATACAAATATTTCTAATATATCATGTTTCTTCTGTGCTAGCAAACAGAACCCTCAATATACTAACATTAAAAAAAAATATATTATTATTATATTAATTAATTATAGTATTCTATAAATGTGAAAATGCTGCAAACATCAAAGGAGGAAAGACAATGTTGCAGTAATAACAACAACAACAAGAACAAAATGGCACAGAGACTAAGAGAGATTTAAGCCAATTATCAAGGAACTTTTCTTAGCGCTCTCTAATTCTGTGTAATAGGTTTTGAAAGGAAGTCTGCCCATCAATCGGATTATTTTAGAGCAAGCCAAAATCGATCAATCATTCAATCAAATAAAGCAATCAGCTGTTTTCTGGAAAGAATCATCTATGTTCTTTACGAAATGGGGAAGATGACTTAAGAGATCTTTTGTGTTTCTTATTTCCATGTTGAAGAGAATAATTGATTGAGCCTCTGCCTTAAAAAATAAATAAATCTATAAATAAATAAATTGCCGTGTAAATAATGTATTCGTCTCAATTTAAAAATAGGCCTCACATACCATTATGATAAAATATATCCTTCTGAAAGCTTTCTCACATCCAATGTACAGAGAAAAAAGGTTTCTCTCCAAATAAAGTAGGAGACATTGAGATTCTGATTCTATATCCTGCCCCCCTCCCCCAATCTGCATTTTTTATGTTTTTTTTTTAATGTTTATTTTTATTATTATCCATATATTCATATACACTGGTCATTTATATAAAATTATTGTGTTTTTGAACATCCAAGAGCAGGCCAAGCTTAAGTAGCAGAAACCAAGCTATCAAATGAAAACTGGTTATTTTCTCATGTATCTTGTCCTCACTATTTCTTCTGAAAGTAATCTCTGAAGTTCCTCATCTACCTGATACTGAGTATTAAAATAATCTAAATTGCTTAATACAGGACAAGATGGGAAGTTTTGAACAGAACTTGAATCCTGGAAATAATTAAAATTCTCATTGACCTCAGGTTTGTAAGGTTAGGTATCAGAGACACAGGTATCAGAGACACAGGCTAAAAAACTGTTGGAACTTCTGTAAAATTTGTATTTGTTCAAGTGTTGGAGAGAGAAACTAGTAAGGGTAATAGGATCTAGTTGTGCTGGCAGTCACAGAATCACAGAATGGTTGAGGTTGGAAGGGACCTCCATCTAGTCAAACCCCCCTGCTCAAGCAGGGTTACCTAGAGCATGTTACACAGGATAGCATCCAGATGGGTTTTGAATATCTCTAAAGAAGGAGACTCCACACCCTCCCTGGGAGCCTGTTCCAGTGCTCTGTGACCAAAAACATAAGTTTTTCCTCTTATGGTGATGAAACCTCCTGTGGTTCAATTTATACCCATTACCCCTTGTCCGATCACTGGCTACCACTGAGTAGGGTTTGCAATATGATACAATTTCCAGGGCTTACTTTGATG
This sequence comes from Anser brachyrhynchus, assembly GCF_964034855.1. Lineage (NCBI taxonomy): Eukaryota > Metazoa > Chordata > Aves > Anseriformes > Anatidae > Anser > Anser brachyrhynchus. The sequence goes on from NC_137697.1 coordinate 40,680,898, forward strand.
ATGTAAACTTTGATCATTATAAGTAAAATTGATGAATATGGAAAAAAAGGAATCACCTTGTACATGACTTTTAAAAGGGTTTTGTAAGCTGTATAGGTATGTTCTGTTACTGTATAAAAATTATGTTTTTGCTGTGAAGATCTTATAAAAATTATTGAGAAAATGTTATTACAAATGATAGTCTAAAGCAGGATGAGTCAAATGTACAGTAAAATTTAAATTGTAAGAAGTAGAATATAAAATAAAATATCTTTCAAAGTATAAATTTAATATTAGGAAAAGGTTCAAGAGGCATAGTTCTCAGACCCTTAAAGGATTTTATGGAAATAATCAATTTTATGTAAAGCAGCAGCCATCTACCACATTTTGGAAATAATTTTCTTGTATTCAAGTACCTGTATACTATAGCTGTAATATTGTAATGTTTTAAAACAATGTAGACAAATAAGTAATAAATATTTTTTGACTATTCTGCCAGCTCATATATCAAGAAATATTAGAGAGAAATAAGAATGTCATTGGTTATTTTTAGAAGATATATGGTTATAATAAATAGAATTATTGCCTCTAGGAATTTATCATATTCCTTCCAGCTGATTCTGAGGTCCACATTCAGATATTTTTCTAGAAATGTATTAATTTCTCCTAATATGAACATTACAGTGTCTTTTATCTTGATCCTGCAAACCACTTTTACAAATATATTGAGGCTCCAGTCATGAAAGTATTAAATGAGACTTTGAATGTAAGATACTTGGATTTCATTTCAATAATGTGTGGTGGTTTTACTCATGTGGGTGGCCAAGCTCCACCACAACTGCTCTCTCACTCCCCCTCCTCAAAGGTAAAGTCTCATCTCACTCATCTCTCACTCCTCTGACTCTTCCAGCTGCTGTGTAGATGCATTTTTTTCTCCCTTTCTTAAATATACTCTCACAGAGGTGCAAACAACATCACTTATCGGCTCAGCTCTGGTCAGCAGCGGGGCCCTTACCTAACACAGGGCAGCTTCTAGATTCTTCTCACAGAAGCCACCCCTATGGCCCCCTGCTACCAAAACCTTGCCACGTAAACCTCTGTTAGGCTTATCATAAAATAAAGATATTGAAGATATTGAAAACTTTTTATTTTTTTTTAAACTACTCCCTATCTGTACGACAACAAAAAGCTTATTTTTGTTTGGAGTGTAGAACAGCAGGTAGATGTCTAGGTTTTATATTTCCTGTAATTTCCAAACTTCAGTCACAAACATTTATTTTTTTCCTGTTTTGTTTGAAGAAATGAAGAGATGCTCAGCACTGACAATGTAGGTTGACACTTTTGTAAGTTATAATTTGCTTTTCTTCAGTGCATCAGTCCATGATGTGGAGTTCTGTAATAAAACAATGACATGATACAATATCAAATTATATCCTTTTTAATTCAGACCGAAGGAAATGGATAACTCTTGTAATGGTGCTGTTTCTTTACACTGATCAGACATGAAAACAATTAAAAAGAAAATTTGTAGAACATTGAGTTAGACTGCAGGTTTTGAATATTCTTTTCTCATGTTGTTAAAGAGATCCTAACATTTCTGAAGTCTAATCCATGTAGCTGTCATACTGCTGCTTTTTATGTTTTGCGAAGTATTGCATAGTTTTTCATTTACAAATATAGTGTATAAAATCTACTCTTCTTATCTATATGTAATATATCTCTATATATAATTGGATTTCTCAATGATAAGGTAGTCTAAAATCGATTTTGATTTCCTAGGCCTTGTTTAGAGTGTCCTGTGGGAAGAAATTACTGGTCAGACAAATTAAATGGACTAATGTTTAATAATTTTGTAATAAACAATTTCTATTTTTTTTTAGCATGAGTTGAAATAATGAGCCTCTTTAATTTAATATTCATCTTTAATCATAAAAATAAATCTTATTGTGATCTTTAAATCAGATGATGAGATCCTTTTTATTTGTTCAAAAATTTGTATAAAGTTGTAATAATTTCTAGTTAAGTGCCTAGGTAGCACCTATATTTAGTTTCATAAAACATATTAAAAATAACTTCATGCGATCTAATCTTTCAATTTAAATATGTACCCAACTAATTTGCTGAAAGCTGCCTATAACTTCTAGCTGATTAACAAGGAAGGTTCTAGTATTTGGCTAGGGTGAGAAGAGATAGAAAAAGTTGGTCCTGAAAAATAAAAATAAAAAAAAATAAAAATCTGTTAAATAAGTGAATGTTGTCTCAGTAAAAGTTAAAGTTTCAGTTGTTTCTTTCTACTCAGTTTATTTTAAAGTTATACCTTTACCTCTACCAGAATCTTTATCAATAAAACTAACCATTTCTGTTTAAATAAGTTTCGTCTGATTTTCTCTAGAATCCTATTTTCTTTATATGTCTTTCTAGAGGTCTTTCTAAATATATATGAAATTGAATGACAATTCTTATCAACTAGTTTATGTCTTCTAACAGCCATAGGTGCATTTACTGCTTCAGTTTTCTAAGGAATTAAAAAAAATAGGCAACTGCTTATGCATCCAAAGTGTAGCTCACGCCTCAGTCAACCCTCAGTTCTTTAACTATACTAACACTGAAAAATATCAGAGGATAACAGCCACAATAAGATGAGCTTCACAGTCCAAAATGTAAAGAAGAGGGACTTAGGAGCAAGAGAGATGTTAGACTAGAAAAAGAAAGATATGAGGAATCAGATACAGCACCACTGGGTCCCCTAGAGGTATGTGGACACAGAATCTCTATTACTACTGAATCATAAGTTTTGTTTTATGGACAGGGAAGGGATTTTATGCATTACAATAATAATAATAATATATATATATATGTATAAATCAATACACATTTTTGGTTTCTGTTTTCATATTTGTAATTATATAAAATAATATATCTATATAACATGTATATCTACATAATTAATAAGTAGTGTACATATTGCATTATTTGCAATGCTACTTTTAAAGATTTTACCATCCTTTTAAAAGTCTTGTTAAGTAACTATTACATAAATTAGACTTTTATTAGATATGCGAAGGAATTTCAGAATACCTAATTTAAATCTTTAAAAATTTAGAGACAATCCATATTTTTATTTTAGGAAAAAATTTGACTTACAGTTACTTCATGTTTTATGTCAAAAAAAAAATGAATTAGGTTGAACGTAGACACTTGTGTCTGTGAGAAAATAATAACATTTAACCAATGCTGGATTAAATGAATCATTCACCTGTCCAGTTTGGGAAAAGTTCACACTTAGAAGATGCCACTAAAATACTGCTTTTACCAACTGCTTTTGTTGTTGTTTTCCTTTTTCTCTATCTCCCCCACTCTTCTCTCTTCAAACTTTGTTCTCATTTAATAATGTATGAATTAATATATGCATATCTGCATATAACATACATGCACACATATATACATAAATATATATATCCATACATACATATAAGTATGTAGGGAAAGATGACATATTAAATGCACATCTATAGATTTATTTTTTTTTTTAAAAAAGCTGAGGTTTACATTAAAAGACCAGTAGATATTTTAGTCTGTTAAAAGTTACATTATGTTCTTCCTCCTATACAGCATACACTGTAAAATTATTCTCTGTTCCATCAATATTAGACTAAAATGTTTAGCTAAAAGCAAAAATGACAGATATTTAAAAAAAAAAAGAAGGTTGAGAAGGGTTGGAAGGAAGGAAGGGTTGGTCTATAAGGAAAGACCAACTGGATAAGGAGAAATGGGAGTGGAAAAGATACTTATTATCTTTAAAGAGAGAAGATGGATGTTAACTGAAAGGAAGCAAAATAAGGAAGAAATAAGTGGTTCTAAGATAAATGATATAAGAAGCGAGTGTACTGTATATTATCCCGCAGAAGATGACAGATGTTTCTAAAGCCAAATGAAAAAGTATTTCTAGGAGTAGAAAAATTCTACATTACAACTTCAAGAAAGGAAGTGATATATAATACAACATGGTTACACAAAGGAGCTGTCACACATAAGCTGTGAATGATACGTCAAAATAGAGAAAGAGAAGTGGAAAAATCAGTAAGCAGCAGCCACTATGGCAAACAACAGAGATCTATCAGCAAAATGTTTAACTGCTATCAGAAAGGGTCAGGAAATTTCACAGAGAGACCTTTGAGCCACAATTGGGAAAACTATAAACATTATCTTAAAAGCAGAAAGAAAATAAAAGAATTTTATGTTCTCTGAGATTGTTTCAAACTGGAATCAAAGGCTCAAAATCATTTAGCAGCAGTGTATAGAATAAATCATTTTTCTCTTTCATCTTGTTAAGTGTACTAGAAGATGAGCAAGGCCCTCCAGAGATGAGTAATGATCAGAGATGGGCAAAATGCCTTCTGAGCACTAGTATCATTACACTTTTTACATTCGTTTTAGAAATAGAGATTTTGCCCCTTTAAAACAAAATATTTCCACAAATATTCTTGAGAGACCTATATATGTATATATATATACATACATAGTTTAAATTACTATTAAATTTTTAGTAAAATGTCTTCCCACTTACCTTTCCACTTCTTACTTTTTTGCATTCAGACATCTACACAGTTGTGATAGCAGCTGCATAATTAACCACATATTCTCCAGATTTCATGAAGATATAATGTGTGTTGTGAATCTCTAGGCCCTTGACACTAAATCTTTTCCATCCACCTACTAGTAATAATGATGAACAGGTGGTCTTCACATCCAAACCTAATTATTTCTGGCTCTTGCTAGATTTATCATGTCAGAAAGATAATGGCACTATAGGGGAACTCTGTAGAAGAATCTCAAGATGTGAAATTAAGTTACTTCATTTGTGGTCAGTAAATCCCACATGATCTTACCCCCTGTTGGTTTCTTGCTTAAACTCAGTTGTCTCACTATTTGTGAAAATCTCTCTAAGACATACGAGTGGATTAACATGAGAGAGGTGAAAGCAGTTTTCATGTCCCTGGTCCCTTTTGCCAAACTCTCACCGAATTCCAGGTTGTGGATTTCCCTTCTGCAAATGAGATTTTGTGTACTTGAAAAATTATTAATCATATCACTTGGATTAAAGAAGAGAAAGGAAGCTGAATAATGATCAGGTTAGAATAACCAAGTTCTTTGTTTTACAATAATAGTTGACAAGCTATGTGGAAGATATAGCCTCCTCAGTGACAAAATTATCACTGATTTATGAAATTAAAATGTTATTTATTATCAAAGAGAGAAATATTATATAATTGCATAGAACTGTTTGATAATATTGGATTTGACTGTGAATATGACATTTGATTTTGTTGCTTACATTAGACAATCAGATTGTAATCCCATGACAGGAAATGTAAAAACAGAAGCATTTACCAAATATATATATATATATATATATATAATAATTATTATTATTGTTGTTGTTGTTGTTATCGTCATCGTCGTCATCATCATCAGTTGTAAACTGGATGATATTTATTATCTAAATTATCATATAAACATAAACTTTACCTTTATATACAATTTTGCATACTGTCTACAACTTATGAAAACACTAAGTAAATATATATTGTTATCTTACAAATAATTTATAGCTATAGATTTAGGATATACATTTTACTCCAAGAGCCTGGAGTGGTTTATGTAAGCCACTGAAACAACTGAAGGTGAAAACTTCATACTATTTATACTACAAATTTCATAAAACAAAGACAAAAGCAAACAAAGAACAAAACAAAACAAAACAAAAACATACCAAAATAAACCACCACAACAACAACAAAAACACAGAAAGATTTGGGAGTGACACACTTGTATCTTGGTTTGGCTCCTTTGTTTCATTCCTCCACTTGTGATGTATATTTTGAAATTATTTCTATCTCTAGCATACTGAAAATGGTATGGGATAAATGTGTAATTGAGAGTGAAGAAAGAGTTGAACAGCATAAAAAGAAAAATCAGACACATCTGCAGATTCCCAAGTGGTTGTATATGCCACATGTTTGACAGACCAATAATCTCCTGTTCTCATTATGATATATAGAGAAATACGAAGGTTTTATTAACATTGAAGTGATTTGGCTTCAACTCTTCTGAGCAAAGGAATATATCAAAATTGTCCCTACATCCCTTCATACTGCTTTGTCATGCGTTCATTTACTCAATATATCTCATATTTTTCCACATTTTTCTTTCCCTTGCCATTCTTTTGTAAATGTATAATTACCTTTGTACTACGCATTGACACTGGAAGGCTAAACTGAATGAGATATCCGGATATCATGGTACTGAAAATAATAATAATAGATTAAATATCGTTTTTATTAAAAAGATGTATATTTACAGTAAATACCTTTCATTATCATAATTTGGTACATGTTAAAGAAATTTGATATGTGTCAATGAAGGTTAACTTCCTCTATTTTTCTTGAAGCAAAAAGCCACAGATGACTTTTTCATTATAATATCCCATTATTTTTTTTGGAACAGAACTTTTAGTCCAAATTCCACACCCACAGCGGGTGGGGTGTGGAAACTTGATTCTTGAATCTTCCCTAGTGATTTCAGGAGCCTCAATTACCTCACTACTGGGTTTAAGCATATAAGGACTATTAGTGCTGGTTCTCATTGCGTAAAATGAGCTTAGTCCTTGATGGTACCACTTCAAGCACTAAGGCACATGGAGAACACCACTAAGGCACATGGAGAACAGAGATGTGATAGTGCTGGTGACAGCCAACTACTTACTAAGGGCAAATCATGACTGACAAATCTCGTTGCCTTACAGAAAGGGGTTACAGCATTGATAGATAACTGTTGTGGTTTAACCTGGCTGGCAACTAAACACCACACAGCCGTTCGCTCACCGTCCCCCCGGCCAGCCACCCCTATATATTGTTTAGCATGACGTCAGATGGTATGGAATAACCCTTTGGCCAGTTTGGGTCAGCTGTCCTGGGTCTGTCCCCTCCCAGCTCCTGCTGCACCCCTAGCCTGCTCGCTGGCAGGACAGAGCGAGAAGCTGAAAAGTCCTTGGCCTGGTGTAAACACTGCTCTGCAACAATTAAAACATCAGCATGTTATCAGCGCTCTTCTCATCCTAATCCAAAACATAGCACCCTACCAGCTACTAGGAGGAAAACTCTGTCCTAACTGGAACCAGGACAATAACAGAAGAGTGCTGTTATTTGCCTGGACTTGTACTGATTTTGATATAGTCCAGATATATTAATATATAGCTGATATATATATATATATTGATATATCCTTATGTCTAAAATAGAGAAATATAGATATGTTGAGTGAACAGTTCCAAGGATAAGGAATTGGTAGTATGGTTGCACTGACATTGTTGTAGTTAATGGTTTGATGTACAGGTGCAGACCTGTGAAGAATGGTGTCCCTCAGGTGTCACTGCTGGGACCAACATTATTTAACATCTTTAATTGTGACATGGACAATGGCACTGAGTGCACCCTCGGCAAGTTCTCTGATGACATCAAACGGTGTGGTGCAGCGAATACACCAGAGAAAAGGGATGCCATCCAGAGGGATCTTGATAGGCTTGAAATGTGGACTTGTGCAAACCTCATGAAGTTCAAAAAAGCAAAGTGCAAGGTCCTGCATCTGGGTCGGGGCATTCCCAAACATGAATAAAACCTGGGTGATGAGTGGATTGAGAGCAGCCTTGCCAAGATGTTCTTGGGCTACTGATGGACAACAAACTGGATGTGAGCTGGCAATGTGTGTTTGCAGACCAGAAAGCCAAGTGTATCCTGGGCTGCATCTAAAAGAGTGTAGTTAGTGGGTCTAAGGAGAAGATTCTCTCCCTTTACTCTGTTTTCACCCAACCTGGAGTATTGTGTTCAGCTCTGGGGCCCCCAGCATAAGAAAGACGTGGACCTGTTAGAGCATGTCCACAAAAATAATCAGAGGGCTGGTGTGCTCTAGCATGTGTCAGTGAGCATTAAATGTAGTTTAGGTAGTCTTTCAGATTAGTTAACTGAATCACCTCCAAGAGTTACTTCTGTACTCTTTCTAATATGCTGACATCACTTTTGATTTTGTTGAATTCTTATCCTTACAAAGTTCAACTCACAGAATGCAAAATGAGCTTCCTCAAACTTTATAGGCTAAATTGTCAAAGCCATGAACAGGGAATTACACTCAGCAATGCTCTTGACAATAATGCTTTCAGATAGGAAACTTAATTTATTGCTTTAAAGATGGTAACTTGTGCTTGTTTTGAACTCATTTGTGGAGTCTCTCCAAACTAAATAGTAATGTTTTAAAACATCATATAATTTGTATAAATAATTCCAAAAGTGAGAGAAGATATTAATGGTTTTTGAATTGTGTCTGATAAATATAATAATAAAGAAATAAAACATTTAAATCACAATATAATGGTGACCTATAAGAAGGTGAAAGACATTTTATCCTTGGAAATACAAATAATGTTATTTTCTCTTACTAACTTAGTTACAGAGTCATTGAATAATTTATGTTGGGAGTGACCTCTGATGATGACATCCATTGTTGAAATAAGAGGCCAATATGACAGAGTTGTGCAGGTTGTCACCTGTTGGGTTAAAGCATCAATCAGAGTGAATGTTCTCTGGGCACCTGCTCCTATATCTGATTGCCCTCTTTGTGAAAATGTATTTCCTCATATCTGTTCAGAATTTCTCTCTCATAACGTCTGATACCTCTTCTACCACTCCTATCACCTATTAGAAGAGTTTGGTTTGGTTGTTTCCTGTCTACCCTCTCACTAGGTATATGGATACGTCAATAATAATCCTCCTTAACCTCTTGTTGAGACTGGATAAATCCATTCTTCTCAGTCTCTTTTCTTGGTATATATTTTTATACCATGAGCTCAAATGTAGCATAAACACTGGAAGAAGTCTGGACAGCTGGAACTATTCAACCTTTGTGATCTACTTCTGCTGTCATAAATGCGTGTGGAGTGGACAGAGAAGGAATTTATAAATAAATTATTAAACTATTATGTATACAGATGTAAACCTCCATGACTTTTCTCCTATGAAGAAAGGCTGAGAGATCTGGGGCTGTTCAGCATGAAGAGAAGGCTCCAGGCTGACCTGATTGCAGCTTTTCATAGCTCAACCGGGGCTTATAGAAAAAGATGAAGAGCAACTTTTTGCTAAGGCAAATAAAGATAGGACATGGGGGAATAGTTTTAAACTAAAAGAAGGGAGGTTTAGATTAGAGACTAGGGGGAATTTCTTCACTCAGAGGGTGGTAAGGCCCTGAAACAGGTTGCCCAGAGAAATAGTGGATACCCCATCCTTGGAGGTGTTTCAGACCAGGTTGGATGAGGCCCTAGGCAACCTGATCTACTGTGTGGCCTCCCTGTCCATGGCATGGGGGTTGGAACTAGATGATCTTTAAGGTCCCTTCCAACGCAAGCCATTCTATGATTCTATGAATGCAAATATTTATGTGTATATGCATGCATTTATGATAATGATTAAATATGTGTATATCTTATACAAGCTTTGGCAGTGTATTCCTTTTATATAAATGTATTTGTAATTTAAACTTTTTTTTTTTCTCAAATGTTAGTATATATATATTTTAATTAACAAAATTGAAATAGTTTTTCAAAATGCATAGGGAAATTGAATTATAAATGGTATACAGAGTGTTCTAAAGAAAGAAACGGTCAGTATTTAACAAAGCACATTTCATCCAAAGCTTTTTTTTTTTTTTTTTTTTTCCCAACATGTTAGCTGTGTGAGGAGAAGACAGTATTTCTTATTCTTGCATTACTATTTATAAGAATTGCAATGTGATTATTTTGTGATTGAAAGAAACAGAAGACTTAATTTTGTCTATCACTCTACTTCTACTCATGTGTATTCAATGGTTCCTGTTGCTAAAAAAGACCTATCATGAGAAGGATGTTCTCTGGACTAGTGGTGGACTAATAACTATTTTTCCCAGCTCTCACTGAGTTCTCATCTACTTAAATCTACTTTTTTCTTCATATAGTATTAAAAAACAAAACAAAACAAACAAAAACAAAATGAAGCAAAGAACAACCAAAGCAAACAAACAAACTAAAAACAACAGAAAACAGCAATGGCAAATACTATCTACCAATTTAGGGAGAATTTTTCCAGTCATATGAGCTTCCTGACTGAATCCCTAAGAGTAACACAAGGACATTTTTGGAAAAGAAGTCATCAGATGTATGACAAAATTGTCATCTATTACTGACTTTTTTTTTTGTTTGTTTGTTTAAATTTTGTTCTTAAAAAAAAAAAAAAAGAAAAAAAAAAAGAAAAAGTTTTATTTAGTTCTATGACCACCAGGAAATTAGAAGTCTTAGAGGGCTTTTTTTGATCACACAGAAGAAATTTGCTCCCTCCTCAACTATGAGATGACAACAACCTAGAATTTCATCATTAATACTGAGAAAGCAATTTCCCTTATTAATGCTTTTGATTTCTGTTAGATTTTTTTCTGGGACAAATACTAGAACACTATATTTCATAACCCAGGTTTATGATTACAGATCCAGTTCCTTTGAAAATATATTATGTAACTATACTGTTTTTATGCTGTTTTGACATAAATCTGAATTATTTTTATTTGTTTTTCTTTGCCAGATTTTGCATTTTGAAATGGGAATGGGGGAAGGGGTAGTGGGAGGTGGTTAAAGGTTTTCATTTTTATTTGTATGGGGAAAGCAAAACTATAGACCTACTAAAATGCCTGAAAAAGAAATGTTGTAAATGTTTAAATTTTGTAATGTCCTCCAGAAAACAAACAAACAACAACAACACACAAAACAAACAAAACAAAAATCCTTATCATTTATGATGTCTAAACTTTCATTTAAAAGACTGTTATTATTTAGACCAGACTCTGACATTTATTTTGTGAATTTGTCACACATATTCTGCTTTTGTCAGAGCTCTACTATGAGTTGAGACAAAAATCACAGACCAAAGTTTCTGACACAACAATTTTTATTCTGTTAGAATAACAGAAAACGTCTTAATGAATCAAAGCAGACTGATCAATTTTCTCCATGGTAGAAAAATATTCTTAGCTTACAGGTCAAAAATATTTTTGTTAACCAGGACACACGTTATCCCAGAAAGGATAGAAACAGAGCTTAGTTCAGAAGCCAAATCTATCTCTTGTGAGATTTATAAGCAAGACAGTCTGTTTTTCTATTTATTAAACAGCACATTAACTTGTCATAAAGTAAAAGAAAATATTAGCTTAATGCAAGACCTTCTCATGTGCAGAAAAATAAAGTCAGACAGTTGTGGTCTTTTTAAAATGCATAAATTCAGAGATCTTCAAAATAAATTGTTGTAAGGTGTATAAAAATTAAGTAATATTTCCCTTAATTTTCCACATTTTTTTCCCCTGATGGAATTTTCAGGTAAGCAAAAATTTGCCACATTAAGAAAGAATGATTAACATTGTTGGAAAACTTCATTATATTTCTATCTTCCCCCTTAGAATCTTGTATAACAATAGTTGTTCATCACCTATAATTTGTCTCCTTACTGATACCCCATTAAATTTTAAGGGTGTAATTTAACCAAATAGTGAGCTGAAATGAAAATTAAAATCAAACTGAAATGAAAACTTTGGAAAATATATATATTTATATATATATATTAATTTTAAAAGTGGTCTTTTAAACCCTAAGGAATACTTTAAAAATAAATTCAGTAACTCAAAGTCAAAATAATAATTAAAACTCTAAAATATATCTGTGCTACAATCAGAGTAATAAAATTATATATAAGCTATCTGGAAATTACTTCACTGGCTTATCATAAACAGCCAAAATGTACAACACAGAGATCAGCAAGAGCTAATTTTCTTTTCTTAAAAGAAGTCATTTCTAACTGTAGCTACTACATTATTTTTAATCCCAGTAAAACTGATGGGAGAAGTAATAATACCCTTAGTAATGTTACATTTGAATAATGTATTGTAAATAAACCATGGGGCCATTCACTAAAAATGAAGAAAAAATTCTGAATAGCTGCTCATTAAGTGAGCATCATCAATTCTGTGCACAGACAGTTATTCTCCGGAAAAAATACTGTGTGACTATGTAATTAAAATGTCTTATAGTGTACACACAAATTGGTCTATTAAAGGTTGTCTCAGCATCTAATTCTACCATTCTTAACTTCTCAACATTTGAGGATGAATTCCTAATAATGGTGTAATATTATAGTTGCGCAACTGTTGCAACGATGGACTCTAAATGAAAAAAACAAAAAGAAAAAAATAAAAAAATAAAAGAAACCACAATAATATATATATATATAACAAAACAAAATGAAAGAAACCACAATCAAATATATATATATTTGATTATATATTTATTTGATTACATATATATATATATATTATTATGTTTTGTTTTGTTTTGTTTTCTTTTCTTTTCTTTTTTTTTCCTTTACTATATATATATATATACATATATATATATAAGAAAAGATTAAAAAAACATTATGATATCCACCCCCCCCAAAAAAAAAATAAATAACATGGTTCTATTGCATGTTATAAGAAGTCTTAAACAAGGAACAGAGTTATTTATTTTGAAAACAAAGCAAACGTGTTGACTGATTACTATTAAAAAATGAAAACATTAACCAGCGATTCATCTTGATAATCTATTTTCTTTACTTGTCAACAGGGAAGGACTAATCTACAGCATTCTGCATAATATACAGAATTACTTTCTGTTTTTTGAATTACACAAGTGCCTTAGAATTATTTTTCAGATAATACTGACTCTTATGCAAATTACATAGTGAAGCTGCCTTCACTACAAAAAAAGCATGATGCTTGAAAAATATGTAGCTCAATGTTAACAGTCTGTCTAATGTATAGTGTCTGTATAATGTATTGTGCAGTAAAGGAAGATATCATCTGAAAGCAGATTTGTGATAAACTCCAAACACACAACTCTGATTTTTGGTTTAAATGCATGTAAAAAGAAGCTTGTGACTTTAAAAGCTTAACATATATAGTAATTTAAGTAGGTATACTGTAGGGAAATGAAAATTTCTCTATCTCCAATAGAAACAACCTATTACTATGGGTAGAACTGTGGGTTTATTTTATTTTAGGACTCAGATCTTTTAAAGCTCAGCCACAAACCAAAATTAACTAAAGATGCTACAAAGCACTAAGGGTTAAATTTACATTCCTATACATTCCTATTCTTTAACTGCCCTGTGCTTTAAGTATTCATGAAGGTTTGTAAATCCTCACTGGACTTGGGCAAGTAGGTCCAATACTAAAGTCTCATTCTTTATGCAAAATAAAACAAACAAAACAAAGCGAAAACCCACTGTGTCTCTGTGAACATCCTCCAAGCCTTTTTTTTTCATGAGGAAGATGAATTTGGCAGTTCGACTAAGACAGTCAGTCCATAAGCTAGACAAAGGGGAAAAAGGAAAGTGATCTTTCAAGACTGGTTTGCCTCACCTGTTTTTTGGGAACTAAAAAATTCTTGTTAAACTGGAACTTTGTAGGGATATCCCAGTACATGTACCTTGTTCCTTACATGCTGTTGGTGGTCTGATCAAGTCTGATCAAGCATACTTAGATTTGGGTCAAATTTCTTGAGAAAGCTAAGAGTTTTATAAATCTTTATTTAAGCACTTTTTGTATATGATATGCACTGCCTTGTTAAGTGATAATGTTAAATCAATACCTGAACTCAGTCCATTCTACAGCTCATTTGTCTGCTCTGTGAGTTATTTTCTTACTTTGATATTTAAGTAAGAAAATACCCATTCATGTTACAAAGCATGTGTAACATATATATACATATATATATATATGGATATCCATATATATATAACATATATATATGGATATATGGATATCCATCTATATATATATGTTGTATATATAGATCGTAACTATATATATATGTCTGTTATATGGTAACTATCCATATATGTATAGAGCTTTTCTAAAGCTCTTTTGAGGGGTTAGATGTCATACAACTCAGCTGTTCTTGCAGGAGCATCTTGAAGAAGTGTACCTCAGGTGTACCTGTTCATACAGTAGGAAGTGGTAGTTGTAACACCTATAGATGAGGTGATAAAGGTCAGTTTTGTAGTGTATTTTAAGACAGGATTCAGGGCTAAACTTCAGGCTACATCGTCTTTTCAGGTTACTCACTAGTAAGTTTTCAGGTTTGCCTCTGAGGTAATTAGTATAAAGCCAAAACCTGAAGGGTGTGTGTGTTTTAGAGGGCAGTCACAGTACATTTAGAGTACTGGAACTTCCACCTTCTGTCACAGCTATGCACTACAACTCATCTTAGACTTCATTAATTGAATTCTGATTATTCCGAATACCTATGAAATACAGGCAGCAACTCTACTGATTGTAGGTGTCAAGATACTAGTAGTGGGGTGGCTTCAGGGACGGCCTCTGTTAGAAGAGTCCAGAGCTTTTCCAGTGCTGGAGACAAACAAGTCCAGCTGTCTCCAAAATGGACTCACACAGTTAAGACCACCACCCATGTGCGTGGTGCCTCTGTGAAAGCATATATAAACAAGGTCAGAAAGAGAAGGGAACAAAAAGACTGAAAGAAGAGGAAACACCGAGGTCAGAGAAGGAGGAGGAGGAAGTGGAGAACAAGAGAGGTGTCTGAGGATTGGAAGAAAGCCACAGTCATACCAGTCTACAAAAAGGGCAAGAAAGAGGACCCAGGCAACTACAGGCCAGTCAGCCTCACCTCCATCCCTGGAAAGATGATGGAACATCTCATCCTGGAGGTCATCTCCAAGCATGTGGAGGATAAGAAGGTGATCAGGAGTAGTCATCATGGGTTCACCAAGGGGAAATCATGCATAACCAAAGAGATAGCCTTCTACGATGGGATAACTAGCTGGGTAAATGAGGGGAGAATGGTGGATGTGGTCTTCCATGACTTCAGCAAGGCTTTTGACACTGTCTCCCATAACATTCTCATAGACAAGATCAGGAGGTGTGGGCTAGATGAGGGGCCAGTGTGGTAGATTGATAATTGTCAGGATGACAGAGCTCAGAGGGCTGTGCTTAGTGGTGCAGTCTAGTTGAAGGCCCGTAGCTAGCGGTGTCCCCCAGGGGTCAGTACTGGGTTGAGCGTCGTTCAGCTTATTCATCAATGACCTGGATGATGGAACAGAGTAGACCCTCAGTAAGTCTGCTGATGACACAAAGCTTGGAGCAGTGGCTGATACCCCAGAGGGCTGTGCTGTCATTCAGAAGGACCTCGACAGGCTGGAGAGATGGGCTGAGAGAAACCTCATGAAGTTCAAAAAAGGCAAGTGCAGGGTCATGCATCTAGGGAGGAATAACCCCAAACACCAGTACAGGCTGGGGGCTGACCTGCTGGAGAGCACCTCTGCAGAGAGAGACTTGGGAGTCCTGGTGGACAGCAGGCTGACCATAGGTCAGCAATGAGCCCTTGTGGCCAAGAAGGCCAAAGGTATCCTGGGGGCCAAGGAAGAGTGTTGCCAGAGAGGTGATCTTCCCCCTCTACTCAGCCCTGGTGAGGCCACAGATGAAGTATTGTGTCCAGTTCTGGGCTCCCCAGTACAAGAGGGACATAGAACTACTGGACCAAGTCCAGGGGAGGGTTATGAAGATGATTAAAGGATTGGAGCATCTGTTGTATGAGGACAGGCTGAGAGAACTGGGCTTATTTAACTTGGAAAAGAGTGGACTGAGGGGAGACCTCATCAATGTGTATAAATATCTGAGAGAAGGGTGTCAAGAAGATGGAGCAGGTCTCTTTCCAGTTGTGTCTAGAGATAGGACGAGAGGCAGCAGGCACAAACTGAAACACAGGAAGGGGCACTTCTTTATTGTGAGGGAGACAGAGCACTGGGCTGTCAGTCCAGTGGCACTCAGTTGCCCAGAGAAGTTGTGGAGTCTTCTTCTCTGGAGATATTCAAAAACATCTTTGACGCCATCCTGCTCAATGTGTTCTAGGTGATCCTGCTTGGCAGGGAGGTTGGACTAGACAATCTCCATAGGTCCCTTCCAGCCTCAGCCATTCTATGATTCTGTGATTCTGCGGTTAAGTGTGCTATGGTGGAGCAGATCTCTGACCTGCAGCCCTTGGAAAACCTACACTGGAATATATGTATATTTCTGAAATTCACTTCTATGAGCAGTGCAGCCCATGGGAGAGTCCATGCTGGAGCAAGGGAAAAGTGTGAGTAGGAAAGAGCAGCAGAAGGAAACTGGTTTGTGATGAGCATAAACACCTTCCATCCTTCTGCGCTGTTCAGGGCAGAGAGAGACATCTAGAGTGAAGGAATGAAGATAAGCCTAGGAAATAGGGGAGGAAAAAATGTTTGATATTTACTTTTTTTTTTTTTTTTCTTAATATAAAAAATCTGTTTTATTTGGAAGTAAATTAAATTAATTTTCCCTATAGGAAATCTGCTTTGCCTTCAACAGTAATTGATAAGCTATCTCCCTGTCTGTATCTTGGCCCATGAGCTTTCTTGTTATGTTGTTCATTTTTGTTGCTGTTTGTTTTTGTTTTTGCTTTTACTAAGGATGGGAAGTGAGTGAGCATCTGTTTGAGAGTCTTGCTGCTAGTCTGTTAGACAAGTGATCAATTTTAACAAATAGGTTTCAGGAAACAACAACAACAAGATTTGTTAAACTCCTGACCATTTGAAATAAAAGAACTTATTTAGTGATGCCTTCACTGTTCAGCATATTTAGTGATACCCTCACTGGAGTGCTGTTGCTAAAATGTCTTGTGCAAATGTCTGTTTTCTAGGAGAAAAAAATATCAAAGTTATAGAGGTGAGAAAGAAATTGTCAGCTTTGAAATCTATCCAGTCTTTCTTCAAAGTAATATAGAAGGCTGCCTTGTTCACTTGTCCTTGTAATTGGAAGAAAACATTCAGATGAATTGAAAAACAAAATAAAACAAACAAAAAAAACATACAAAATAACACCATCAAAAAAAAATAAATCAGAGATTTCAGTTGAATATCAGCTTACAGGCACATTGATATCCTGTAGTCATTTCTGAAATAATAAAGAAAGCCATGTATCAAGGAGCAAAAAAAGGGAAAATTATCTAACATATTTTTTCTCATAACATTTAATATTCTTTCTAAAACCAAAGATTCATAGCAGATAATTTAATATAATCACTGTTTAAAGTTTTCTTTTGAAGATATCGTGTTCTTCTGTCAGTTTTCCCTTTGATAATATGATAGCTTTACATAATATTCATACATATTGTTTTTATTATAAGGACATTTAAAACATATATTCTCCTGTGACTGACTGTATGCATCAAATGTCTCTATTCTATCATAATTTAAAAGAAGCGGTGAGTAGCACAACACTTTTATTTAAACAATTTGAAATCAATAATCTTCTGTTGAATTACTGAAAAAAATAAGCATAAATAAAAAATATTTAAATTCAGAATCTTATTTTTTACAGAAAAGTGGAAAAAATATTTTTGTGTACCTTAGTTACAGATATTTTTCAACAGTTTTCCCCCTCCCTTAGCAACATTTGAGAGCTTCATGTATGACTAGAAAAGTCATGGTGAATGGAACTAAATCCAGCTGGAAGCCAGTCACTAGTGGTGTCCCCCAGGGCTCAGTACTGGGGACAGTTCTCTTCAATATTTTAAACAATAATCTTGTTGAGGGCATCAAGTACACTCTCAGTAAGTTTGCAGAAGACACCAAGTTAGGCAAGAGTGTTGATCTACTCAAGCGTAGGAGGGCTCTACAAAGGGACAGGCTGGATTGATAAGCCGAGGCCAACTGTATGAGGTTCAACAGGGCTAAGAGCCAGATCCTGTACTTGGGACAAAACAACCCCATGCAACACTACAGGCCGGGGGAAGAGTGGCTAAAAAGCTGACTGGAGGAAAGGGACCTGGGGGTATTGGTCAATAGCCAGCCGAATATGAGCCATCATTGTGCTCAGGAGGCCAAGAAGACCAAGATCATCCTGGCTTGTATCAGAAATAGTGTGGCCAGCAGGACTAGGGAAGTGATTTTCCCCCAGTATACATTTCCGCGGCACACTCAGTTTGAAAAAGACAGCTCAACAATTGATGAATAAATGGAATGGAAAGAATCACCAGCTGTACTCCTGATATGAGACAGTACAGCTGCTTCCCATATTGCATTTAATTTAACTTACGCTTGCTTCCATTGCAAATATTTTTGCTATTACTTCTGTGTAATCTAGGTTGCAACATATCGTTATCCAGAATTTACACTGATAGTAAGAGATATTGCTTTCATCGTGATTCTCTGCTCCATGTACCACCCCCCTTTTTCCCCCCCTCCCCCTCCCCATTCCTTTCCCTTGAGAGGAGTCCGCAAAAGGGACATGGTGACTCCTGCAATAGTTCTCCTGATCTCTGTGGCTGTCACAGGGTCATGGTGCTGGATCCTGTTAAAAGAATTAGGTTTCTTGATCTAAGATAGTGTTGCAGAAAGATAAATATATCTATATTATTCCAAGTTTCATAACTGAGAGCAATACATGTCTTTCTTTGTCTGCCTCTTTGTGGGATCTGCAAAAGAACGTGCCAGTGTGGGCACCATCTGTAGCTTGCATCATGAAGAATGATCCTGTTGAGAGTACTGAAAATGTTCTTGCTGTCTAGGCTGTTGTAATGGGTGTTTCACTGACCCCTCTTCAATAACTGAGAACTGGAAGCTGTGAAAGTACAACACAACACTTTGTGATTATGTGTGCACTTTTGCTAGATATTGCTGGCTAGATTTTATCTCTTAAGCACCATTCCAGGCAGACAGGTTCTGTACTCAGTTAAATACACTGTATGTCTACTGCCTGCTAAGACATTCCTAACAGTATGATGTAAATATGCAGAGAACACTTAAGAAGAATTATATTCTTTACTCACATTTTTTCTTTCTTACCTGAGGAGGAATGAAAGAAATCTCTATGCCCAATCGCCCAATCCCAAGTTTTGCTCTCCTAAACTCCTTTTTTTTTTCTTTTTTTTTTTTTTTTTTTCAGATTCCCTTGCAATATTATATCCGTTCCTGTAACCATTGTGTTTGTAGTCTATTAAAATGGAAAGGTAATGAAAAAGGATGCAAAAATGCTGTAGTTTTGGTTGGGACAGCTAATTTTCTTTGTAGAGGCTCACACAATGCTGTCTTTTGTATTTTTGTATTTTTGATGAAAATAGTGGTGTTAACATACTGGTGTTTTTAGCTGTTGCAGAGCAGTGTTTGCATAGATCTGCAGACCTTCCTGCTTATTGTGCTGCCCTGACAGTGAGGAGGCTGGGGGAGCACCAGAAGCTTGGAAGGGACACAGCCTGGACGGCTGGACCAGGCTGATCGAAAACTTATTCCATTCTATATGGTGTATCATGCTCAGCAATAAAAGTTGGGGTAAAGAACGAGGAACGGCATGGAGCGATGGCGTTAGTCTTCCCAAGAAACTGTTATGAGCCTTACTTTCCAAGAAGTGGCTGAACACCTGCCTGCTGATGTGACGGGGATGAATAAACTCCTTCTCTGGCTTTGCTAGTGTACATGGCTTTTGCTTTACCTAGTGAACTGTCCTTATCTCAAACCATGAGTTCTCACACTTTTTACTCTTACAATTCTCTCTCCCATCCTACCTAGGGAGTGTGAATCAGCTGTTGTGTGGTACTTAGCTGTTTGTAGGGGCTAAACCACAACAAAGAGTAACCATTTCAGCCCTCCCATCACAGTGATTTCCTTTTAGGCTCAGTCCTCTGAGAAACTGCCAAGCTTTACCAGGTTTCCAGCAAATTGATCTAGTGGGAGGTGTCCCCACCCATGGCAGGGGGGTTGGAATTAGATGATCTTTAAGGTCCCTTCCAAGCCAAACCATTCTATCATTATATGACTTACCTGAGTTATGGAGAAACACCAATAATTTTGTCAGATGATCTGTCAAAGATGCTCACAGAGTGTACTAAGATTCTTTATTCATTGATTATCCTGTGATTAAAAGAATGATAATTTAATTTTTGTTAGTTAAGGTGCAAAAGTAATTTTATTTTATTTTATTTTATTTATTTTATTTTATTTTATTTTAAGTTTCCTTATAGTATTAGAATAAAAACAGACATTGATAGCTGGTTAACATTTTTTCTTTTTTTTTTTTTTTTCTTTTTTCAGCTAGAGCAAGATGTCTATTACCTCCACTCAACCTTTCACAAAAGTGGCAATCTCACAAAATGTGCCACAGAAGTAACATTTATTTCCGTAGCCTCCAGTCACACTTTATTAATCTTACTACAAATATATATATATATATTATTTATATATATATATTATATATATATTATATATATATAAATGTGGGGGCAAGGGCGAGGGGGGAGGTTCACAATTTTAAATCTTTCTCAAAAATTGTAAGAAATAATATTATTCCTGACACATATTTTATTCTAAAGGATACCTTCCTGACAAAATATTCTCTCATCCACTTTTCAGATTCATTATTGAAGAATCACAGGGCTAAACAGAGCACATAAAAACTGATTTTAACCTCCCAGGCAGCATTTAAGACACCTAAAAAATCAATTTATGGTCTGCTTTTTACATTTACATTTAATTTTTGCAGCATGTCTTCTCTGACGATTTCTAACCACCCAAGAGGTTTTTCATTTTATTTTTATTTTGCAAATTTTGATCTGCCATGACCTGTACATAAAAACAAAACAAAACAAAACCACAAAACACAAACAAAAAACCACCAACCAACCAAATAAAAACCTCAAACCCACTACCCAGTAACTTGTTGAAATTGTGCTAATAATCTGAGTCCATACGTTTTTTAATGTAAACTGTTCAAAAACTTGTCAGCACTAGAAGCACTGTCTCTTCAAAGACAGAAAAGGAAACAAAAATGTTATTACAGCAGTCAATATATCTGAGCTCCTTCTTCTTTCTGTAGATTTTTTGATGCAAATTGCTCACTGTAATCTGTAAATGCCTGATTGTTTTTATTCTGTTTCTAGCTTAGAAGGAAAATTGGAGAAGCTCTCCTTTAGTGATAAGTAGTATATATTTTCCAAGCCTGTTTTAAAGAAAAATTAATATGCTTGTCAATGCATATTTTTTCTCAAACCATTGAGAATAATGAATTAAGATTATTACTTATACTATGTGCACCTGGACTGAAGCTACTTTATTAACTGCAAATGTGGGTAACATTATGAGTTAGTTTGCAGGCAAAGGTTTGCAAACAATGTACTTTAAATTTCAGATTAAAAGATACCATTCCATATTTAACTACTTAGGGTCAATGACAGTAGTGTTTGTCTGCCAGGACAAAATTATGCTTTAACACTATTTAAATAAAATATTTCTGCAGTGTAAAAGTGAAAGTGCTGTCTCAAATTTCTGTTATGACAACATTTCTTGAACAGTTACTTTTCTTGTTAGTGTCATTAAACCAGCTTTTTCTACAGAGAAGTTGTAAGAGAAGTCAACTTTCTTATCCGTAACAATGCACTAAAGTACTTAGGTGAAATCCGTTAGTATGATTTAACACTGTTGTGAATTTCATTTCACAAAATAAATAAATAAATAAATCTGAAAGCTGGACAGATGTCAAAAACAACGAAGAAGATTGAAGCTGACTGTTAACAATCTGATCATAAAAAATCTTTTCATAAGATTGTGCCTCTGTGAAGATATTGTAGAAGTCATCGAGGAGAATTCTAAGAGAATGGGATCTGATGATATTTTATAGTAAAATTCTAAGTAATATAATTGCAAATAATACTCTACAATGCAATACCACTCTAATTATTTCTGTATCTGCACATACACTGAAACTGTCATGCACCTTTCACAGACCAAATGATTTTAGTGGCAGTAGCTATAAGTTATTAATCAATGGCCTTCACCATTTGCCTTTTATTTAACCCACTGTAAACCTGAAAAGATATCAGATTAGGCTGTTTTGAACAATATTCCCTTAACAGTTGCTTTATACTAATTTTTCTTTCATTTTTACATATTACATTTACTCAGCTGTTTATGGAGTAAATATTGTGTACAGAAAAATTATAACCTCCTTCTTAAGTAAGTAGGACATTTTTCTAGACTGGAAAGCAAAGAACCATCTCCCTCTTTTTTTTTTTTTTTCTTTTTCCCTGCCTGTAAAAGGAATCTGACACAAGAAGAGAATGTGAATTTGGCAACAAATTTGTGGTGCAAGAAAGAAAATTACAATTTTTGACTTGCCATTTATATGTCTAAGAGCATAACACTTCCTTAATAACATAAATTAACATAAACCTTTCTGTTGAAGTAAGACTCCTCCAGACACCTATGTAGAACTGACTTCCATTTGTTATCCCAGAATGTCTTCTAGACTCATTTATTTATTTATGTACTTACTTATTTTTCTGATTAAGCTTACCTCAGAAGATATAAATAGAATGCAAATTAGAGAGAAAGGTTGACTTACATGACCTACTTTGTGCAGTAGGGCTGGGACGGGGAATACTGAATGGATGTGATCACCATTCACAGAAACATAGGTTTCCCTTTCTGGTGACTGAAGATGTTAAACACCTGTTGCACTTTTAAGAAAACAGAGTGAGTATATTAATTTTATCTTGGTCAAGATTTCCTGTCTTAATGAAGAAGCGTGGTACTCAAGGCTGTTTACAAGCAATTTCTTCAGCACAATGTGCATGTGCTGAAGAATGCATGTACATTACTTTTAAACAAGGATGAAATGCTTTGCCAGTAAGAGGTATTGCACAAATGAGAGTATCTGCTCTTCTTATCTCCACCTTCAATACTGTCACTATGCTATAATTACAGTTAAAGAATATTTGAAATTTTGCTTTGTGTTTTCTCACTCAAGCCATCTGTTTAAGCCCAGATTCAGTAGTAGGTAACTATGAGATCTGACATGATAAAACAAACCCCAAACCTTATTAATAGCAATACTTTACAGCCAAATACTCTGAGACTAAAAGCAGATGGACACATGCTTAAATATCCATCACACAAACTGATTTTTACAAATTCTTAACTGAGTAAAATGGATGGTATTCTTTTCATTGCAATTCATGAACTGGGGGGGGGGGGGGGGGGGTTGAGGTGGGAGGGCAGTGGGAGAAGGGAGGGAGAGGGGGAGAAGGGGCAGGAGGAGAGGTGGAGGGGGAGAAGGAGAGAGAGGGAGAGAAGGGGGGAGAGAGGGAAGGAGAGGGGGACAGAGAGGGAGAGAAAGCAATTTGCAAATTACTTGGCAATGTGAAAACCAATAACAAGTTAATGTCTTCATGCTGTTCTAATAATAATTAGGGGACCACCAACATTTCTGAATAAAGAGAAAAAAAGATAAATGAAGAGATCTTCTAGCCCAGTAACATGAATTAGAATTTGGTAAAAATAAAATCTGATTAGACAAAGAACATTAAGAAGTTTTGTTATGAGGAAAAACTAATAATTAGAGGTGAATGATACAGGAACTCTCAGTCTTAAAGGTTGTCTAGAGACAAAACACTATTCAATTTTTATGGAGGGGAAAAATCCTAATGTTGAAGCTGTGAGGCAAACAGAAATGTGATTGTTTAGAACACAGGATAGTTATGCAAAACTTGCTGTGTTTTAAGAAAACAGAAAATAAGGCATTACTTGGAATAGTTCATTAACAGTACTGTAGTCATCCCCAATCTTATCAGCATACTCATGTTTGCTGCATTAACATGTGGGCTTGTTTCTCATGCAAAGGTGGTCATTATAATCATTTATCCTATTTCCCTAATTTAAAAGAGTGTTTTTACTGGGTCAAAATAATTAAGGCAACAGATAATATATTGGATTTTTTATTTTATTTTATTTTATTTTATTTTATTTTATTTTATTTTATTTTATTTTATTTTATTTTATTTTTTATTTGTAGCTGCTAAGACCTTGTTTTTCTTTGGGTACAAATTGCATTTAAACTAAATATCTTTTGGTGGTTTTACCTCAACCAGCAAATAAATACCCATTAGTCTCTTGCTTACTCCCTACCATTTGTGTTGTGGGGAACAGAATCAGAGGCCAAGGCCAAGATACTTACTTTTAATAAGTGAAGGAAAGTGGAAAAAAAATAGTGATGTAAAGGCAATCAGTCACCACCTTCCCCCACCAGCAGAACTGTGCCGAACCAGTCTCTTAATAGCTGCCTTGGAAAAATTGCAAAACAACAGACCCCCCCCCCCCCCCCCCCCCCCCCCCACCATTTTACCCCTGAGAGTGACATTAACTGTTCATCAACTGCTATAGAATATCCCTTTGAGCAGTTCAAGACAGATGTCCTGCCTCTATTCCCACCCAGCTTCCCAGCTTCTTCAGCAACACCTCAGGGCAGGTGGGGGGGAAGGGTGGGCTCTGGGGTGAGAGTGGGAGTGCAGAAGTAACATGCAGAACATGTTACATGATCACTGAAAATAGTTAAAACACCGGTGTGTTATCAACATTGTAGTAATGGATTGTAAATACAGTACCAATGAAGAAAGCTCCCTCCACCCCAGCCAGACGCAGTGTATACTTCTATCCAGAAATGAAGAGAAACTTCACTTTAGGCAACTCCTACATGTAATGCTATTCATGCTGACATCTCACAGGAGTAAATGAATCCTGTGCTAAGGTTGTAGGCCAAGAACTAAGGACTGTTATTATATGGCATCCAGATGAGGTGACCAATTCAGTGCATTTTTGTAAATTTGACCAATATTGAATATATATATATCCTTCCTTTAGTATTAATGATGTTTTTGTTTAAGCATAGGCAAAGTGTGTGGTTCTGTTACAGATAGATGGTAATTGATTGCCATTTCAGGTATCTTGTAGCATCCCAATCTGCCTTCCAGTTGCTGCTGAGGAAACTGGGTTTGTTTAGTCTGGAGAAGAGGAGGCTCAGGGGAGACCTTATTGCTCTCTACAACTACCTGAAAGGAAGTTGTGGGGAGCTGGGGGCTGGCCTCTTCTCACAGGTAACTAGTGATAGGACTAGAGGGAATGACCTCAAGTTGTGCCAGGGGAGGTTTAGGCTGGAAATTAGGAGACATTTCTTCTCAGAAAGAGTAGTCAGACATTGGAACGGGTTGCCCAAGGGAAGTGGTAGAGTCACCATCCCTGGACGTATTTAAGGAAAGGTTGGATGTGGTGCTTAGGGACATGGTTTTGTAGGTGAAATTGGTGCTAGGGTGATGGTTGGACCAGATGATCTTGGAGGTCTTTTCTAACCCTAAAGATCCTATGATTCTATCATTCTTCTCAGAAAGGGGTGCTGGTCTGTCAAAGCTCCTGTGTCCGATCTATCATCCCCTGAATATGCCACTGATATCAAAAGCATCTAAATACCTGTGTTTCAGTGCTCAATTGCAGCTAGTATTCTTTAATCCAGGCTTTGTCACAAAAGTGTGCATGGGAATGTATGTGAAGGAAAAGCATGGAAATCTGTGAAATCCTTTGTAAAGTACTTTCGTAATGTTGAAGTACTTTCAGAAGGTTGCTTTCTCATCTGACAACGTTTGCCTTGCCTTTTTTTTTTTTTTTTCCCAAGGGTTGGAGCTATAGCTCTGTCCACGAATGATGAAAAGAATGTTAAGATTTAGCACACTTTTGTGATTAGTAGAGCCACACAAAACAGTGGAAATATGTATAAATATATAAACATACCCATATAAAAAAATATATACATACATATATATATATACAAATACACAAATATATATGTGTATATAGTCATAATGCAAAAAAAAAATTACTCAATAAAGCATATAAAAACAAAACAAAACAACAACAAACACAACAACCAAATTTCCTCCATTTGTTTTCTATTTTAGTTATACAAAATTTAGTATGTTTCATTTTGGACAGGTCTGTTCACAGAGCAGACTTCAGCATATTCCTATTTTGGAAGCTGCCATATGATAAGTAATCAAGGTACCTGCTCTAAATATTATAGATATTTCCTACAGTACATTTAATTTGTTCCAGGAGAAAATGGTTTGGGGTGCTCTTTTAATGACCTAGTATAATTACTGAGGGCAAGCATTTTTTTTATTATTATTATTATTTTATTTTTTTTCAAACATGCTTGCACAGAAATCAAGTGAAGAAACAGTTCACTGGAGATGTAGTTGAAAACATTGATGCTTCCTTAGTTTATCTTTCTGTATTGCTGTACATTCTTTGCCTGCGCTATGAATCTACTACCTCCTGATTTTTGATATGGCATTCTGTTCATCAATTTACAGTAGATTTTGGGAGTTTCAAAGAGTAAGAGTCTTTTGCCCCAGGTTATACAGTGATAGTACAGCTGTTCTATAGTTTCTGCAAAAGACCATTTAATTTCAAGAAAAAAGCTAGTCACGAAGTGTTGCATTTTCAAAAAAGCTCAATTACAAGAATAGTGAGTTGTAGGTATTTATTTAGGAGCCTCACTGTGATTCGTTAAAAATCTGTAAAAACAACAAAACCAAGGAGATATAGAAAGATAATTTGGTTCCTTTGTGGGAAGGAAGGAAGGAAGGAAGGAAGGAAGGAAGGAAGGAAGGAAGGAAGGAAGGAAGGAAAGACAACAAACACCAAAATATTTAAAATCTTTTACACAAAAACTTTTGAATTTGATTATATATACATATATACATATGTATACATATATATATTTATATTCCCCCAAGTATTCAAGTAGAATTATAATGTAGACAATCTGATCTGTCATAACAATTCAATGCCCATCTATATTTATTCAAGCTGGTCTTGTCTTATTGCCTTTTTTCCTCTAGGCCAAGATGTCCCTCTGTACCATATGCAATGATGCTACTTTCTGCTGTCTTTTGAAGTGCTGTTGTACTTCCTCTGGGCTCTGACACTACAGCACTTGCCAACAGAGAGAAGACAAAAAACAGAAAAAGGAAGACACAGTCATTTTAAACTGCAGCTCCTGTTGTATATTAAGAAATATTTTAAACTAATTTTATCAGTTTACCAGTTTATTAGACTCATCATTTTTAATATATGTTTTGATAAATAGACATATTTTTTATATATATATATGATCATATGTACTATCTCCAAGTTACAGAGCTGGATATCTTGTAAATAATATAGTCTTAAAGAGGAAATGAATCTTGCAATCTAATGTTTCTGGAAGGATGTGATGCATGAAAAAAAAAATCTTTAATTCAATCTGAGTATTAAATAAAACATTTACTGGATACACATACTTTCTATTCCAAGATATGAGTCAATTTCTGAAATTACCAGAATGGATAACAATGCTTGGATTATTTTTTGAAATTCATCTGATTTACAGAGCTTTGGAATGCCTGGTGCAAAAGGAAAAGATATCGTGCTGAATTTGAATATGGTTTAACTCTACCAAGGATTCAACTATTGAAGATGACTGCGTAATTGGAATTGAAGTGGATATCTCTAATAGAAACAGAAAAATAGCTTGGCTGCCTGCAGACAGACAAAAATGGATTAATGTAAAGCTGAAAGGTCATTGAGTAAGTCTTTTATCTTTTAAGAGTTAAACTTGATGTATTACTTGGCCAAATATTTCTTTGTAAAACTTGTGAAGTCCATGTTTGATTTTTAAGGACCTATATCTTTTTCATTTATTTTCTTGTCTTCTCTCATGCAAACATTTGTTGTTGTTGCTGTTGTTGTTTTTTTAATGCTTCTATACAGGAGTTCAGCACCAAAGACATTTCATTTCCAGTGAAGTGCATTGCTAAAAATGCTTTAAGATACTTGCAATAGATAGCTAATAATATCCTTTTCTGAACACTACATGAAAAAGAATGGAATATGGATTTAAATCACCCAGATATATGTAATTAATTGCAATGTTGCGGTGACAGGTAAAGTGGCCTTTGCTTTCCTATATGATCAATAAAGAGGTATGGTGCTGCCTATTCTCCTAGGAATGAAACCATCTTTGAGAATCTAATCTCTATTGACTAATTAATTGCATCGGTGAGGCATCTTGGACTATTACCTCACATACGCTACGTTTACAGTTTCCATGCAGAAATGTGATTAAACAAACATCATTAACAAATACCTCATCTTTAAAATGCAAACTATACAGTCAGAGAAATATACTCAAAGCAGGACAAACATGCATGTATTTGGGCTGGGAGTATGTACCAACTGGCATAAAACATCCAACTCAGGAACACGTTAGTAGTTTTACTTTGCCTGATATAAACCTGAGGACTTTGTCTTAGGCAAATTTGTCTATTTCTCACTAGTTTCATGAATGTTTATAAAACTCTTCGTATGTTTTTATGAAATGTGTAGCTCTGATCTTCCACAACTTGAATTTTATTTTATTCTTACTATCTTATCATATTTCTTGGGAAATATAAAGCTGAAATCACTCACACATTAATGATAAAGTTGAACTATTATTACTTTTTTAATTAAAGTTATAAAAATCAAATTTAAAAATAAATTTAAAAATGTGTCTTACTTTTGATTATATAAATCTTTTCATGCATAATTGTAGAAATAATGCATGATTAATAATTCAATCAAAATGCTATCATTTACCAAGATAAACAGTGCACATCCCTGTCTTTATGCCTATTGTCATTCATCTGTGTGGACGACCTGAAACCTATACACTCAGAATTACTTAGCTCATTAATACTGTATTGCAGTGACAATAAAGTTGAGAGGAACTCAGAAAAATAAACACAAAACAAACAATATTTTGTACATTTTTCCAAGAGTAATGAAATGGATAATATAAAGTATCAGACATCATTGTTTGTAAAAAAGTTATGTTTTTTATGAAACAGAAAAAGAACAAAGATTTTTCTTACCAAAGTATTATCTATAATTTCATTCCTTTCATTTATATTTTCAGTATAAGCAAATGACATGTTAAAAGTTGAAAGCTTTCAATGGAGTATCACAAGCTGAATTTGATATACCTTTTTATAAGATGAATTTTAGCTTCCAGAAAAACAAATCTGTTAAATTTTACTTAGTATTTTCATTCTCCTAATTTTCTATGATGCATTTTAATGTCTTCACCACAGACAGCATAGAGGTCAGTGCCAGCATTACCTCAGTAGATATAAGTTTGATCATTTGCAGAAGAAGAAAGAAAAATTAAGGCAGTCCCTGCTATTAAACAGAGTGAATGAATCCGAGCCAACTAATACTCATATTTGTTGACTCAACAAAGAAAGGGGTAAAAACTAAGCAGAGATAAAAAATGTTGGTGTGCCTTTGGAGTTACGTGGAAAGGTTTTGGTAGTGTGGGGGCTGCAGGGGTGGCTTCTGTGAGAAGAATCCAGAAGCTGCCCCTTGTTTTAGATAACGGCCAGTTTCAGCTGCTCCAAAGCGATCTGCTGCTGCCCAGAGCCAATCCAAAATGCGATGTTGTTTGCACCTCTGTGCGAGCATATTTAAGAAAGGGGAAAAAAAACTGCTGTTTAACAGCAGCTGGGAGAGTGAGGAGTGATAAACTGTCCTGCAGACACCAAAGTCAGTGAAGGAGGGGGAGGAGGTGCTCCGGGCACTGGAGCTGAAGTTCCCATGTGGCCTGTGGAGAGTACCATGGTGAAGCAGGCTGCACCCCTGCAGGCCATGGTGTACCACAGCGGAGCAGATTTCCATGCTGCAGCCCATGGAGGAATCCATGGTGGAGCAGGTGGATCTGACCTGAAGGAGGCTGTGGCCTGTGGAGAACCCACACTGGAGCAGACACTGGGCCGGACCTGTATCCTGTTGAGAGGAGCCCACACAGGAGCAGATGACCTGGTAGGAGCTGCTGCCCATGGGGGACTTGTGATGGAGAAGTTTGCTCCTGATGCATGGACCCTGTGGCATGGGTCCATACTTGGAGCACTTCCCTATGTCTAGAAATTCAGGCTTGAGTTGGGTCTTCGTATTGTGTTTACATGGTGGGGTTTTGGTAGTGGGGAGCTGCAGGGATGACCTCTGTGAGCAGAACCCAGAAGCTGCCCCATGTCAAATTGGAGCCAGCTCCAGCCACCTCCAAAGGGACCCAACACTGGCCAGAGCCAAACCAATAAGCAATGTTGCTTGCACCTCTGTGAGAGCAGATTTAAGAAAGGGGAAAAAAACTGCTGTGCAACAGTGGCTGGGAGAGAGGAGTGATACAATACAAGAGAACCAACCCTGCAGACCTCAAGGTCTGTGCAGAATAGGGCAGGAGGTGCTCCAGGTGCTGGTGCAGAAGTTTCCCTGCAGCCTGTGGAGAGGCGCCTGGTGGAACAGGCTGTACCCCTGCAGCTCATGGGTCTCACAGCAGAGCAGATATCCATACTGCAGCTTGTGGAGGAGCTCCGGATGGAGCAGGTGGATGTGGCCTGGAGGATGCTGCGGCCCATGGAGAGCCCCTGCAGGAGCAGGCCCTGGGCTGGAGCTGCAGCCCGTGGAGAGGAGCCCACACAGGAGCAGGGGATCTAGGGGGAGATGCTGCCTATGCAGGACCCACGTCGGAGCAGTTTACTCCTGACATATGGACCCTATGGTACGGACCCATGTTAGAGCAGTTCTTGAAGAGCTGCTTCCTGTGGGAAGCCCACACAGGATCAATTCAGGAAGGACAGCATCCTGTGAGAGGGATCCCAGGTTGGAGCAAGGGAAGAGAGTGATCGTGAAGTAGGAGCAGCAGCGAAGTGCTGTAGACTGACCACAAACCTCATTCCCCTTTGCTGCTCGGGGAGAGGAGTTGGAAGAGGATGGTTGGAGGAAGGCAGTATTAGTTTGTTTTCTTTGTTTCTCACTTCTCTACCTTGTTAATAATAGTCAGTAAATTTTATTAATCTACCTATGCTGAGTCTGTTCTGCCTGCGATGATAATTGTTGAGTGATGTCCCTGTCTTTAGCTCAACCCTTGAACCCTTTTCATCATATTTTCTCCCCCTTTCCCTTTGAGGAGGGGGAGTGAGAGAGCAGTTGTGCTGAAGCTCAGCTGCCCACCCGAGTAAAACCACCGCAGTCTTCACGGGTACAAAGGTACCTTATCTTATTTCACTTTTCAAGTCAATTACTTAAAATGTTTCAAATCCTTGTACAGAGTACTTTTGCTCAAATTTAAGGCAGCCCTAATTCAAATTTGATCTTTGGATAACTCCCCAAGTAATTAAAGTATGTGTAACTGAAGGTTCTTTACTTCCAAGCAAAAGTGTTTACATGATTTAATGTGTTTTATGAAAATCGTATTAAATTCACATCTTTCCTTGAATCTCTCTGTAGAAATTAAACTTGAGATAGGACAGATATTTTCCAACATGAGCTAGTACTTCAGGTGTCTGATGATTTAAAATATCCCTTTGAGTTGTTAATTTTACAATTCATTCTCTCATTTATGATGCAAAACTGCTTCTTGAAGTTATCTTGTAAAATGATTGAACCACTTAAAATAGAATAACAAACAAGAAATCATGAATAATGGAAAACTAATAAGGAAGAACTCTGCTCCCCTGTGAATAACAGCATTTGTACAAAGTAGAGTCATTGCCAAATATTTATGTGAATACAGAAGATCATAGATTCATTGCATGATTAGGTGCTCAATTATTTCTCAAAGTACAAGAATGTCTGGATATCCTTACAGTTAAGCTAAATAAGTGGACTTTAGTAGAACTATAACATCTATCTATTAAAGAAATTTTTATAAGAACTCCTTTCCTTATTTCCAAGCAAAGTTAAATATTATCCTTTTGTTCTCTCACATTTCCTTTTAATATGGAATACTTTATCTTGACGAATTGATATTAAATACTGGTGAGCAATTCCAAACTGTCATTTCTGAGTCATTTCTTCAGGGGCTGTTTTGGTATTAGATGATCTTGCAGCTAACATATTACTCATGGATATTTTCTTTGGATCAGTCAGTCATTAATTCAGATACCAGTTTGCTGTTCAAATGTTTCTTCTTCACAATCTTAGCCACAGAAAGAGTACAGCTGTAACATAATGTCAAGCTGAAGTTGTGCTTTATAGTAAACAAGAAAAGGATGCAACATGAAGAGAAAATTACACATGTATACTGTGAATAAGAGAATATGAAAGCTTAGTATGCTGAAGTTCTTTTTTTGTTGTTGTTGTTTCTGTTTTGTTTGTAAGATAGTAAATAATTTATTTAAAAATATTTTAATAATACAAAAGGCGATATGTTTTCATTTCTAAAGATTATGAAAGTCTGTGTCAATGAGGTGAACATAAGGGCTTAAGCACTAAAACTCCATTAAATATGCAATAGTCTGAATGTAATAAGTCTTCACAGAAAAAGTCAAGAAATTAATAAAATATTACTCGTTTGCCATAGGGATACTTTTGTATTTGAGAATACAGTACAAGAATATTTCTCTATTTGTTAGAATTGGTGCTTGAGATAATTGGCTGCTTATGTGATGAAGAATAAATAATGTAAGCAAATCAACCAGCAATACAGAGGTTAAAATATGCATAAGGTAGATAAATATTCACCCGAGAAGAGAAATAGAGTCATAGGAATTATATATGAAGAAGACAAGTGAGGTTTTTATTTTATTTTATTTTATTTTATTTTATTTTATTTTATTTTATTTTAATTATACTGGAAGGTTCATTAAAGACAGTCTCTTAAGAGCAAAGCCATAACTCGTAGTATATATTCAATTCAGTTAAGTGAACTTCAGATCATATAGTTATGATCAAGGTACAGTAATAAACAAGATTTTACCTTTTTTAACCAGCAACTGTGTATTTTATGGATATATTGACCTGTAGGTTATTTAGGGATCAACTTGTGGTAAGCAGCTTGGTGAAAAATAAGTATATAAAGAAATGCAATAGCTCTTATTTCTCAAAGGGAGGCCTGTTCCATGTGGAATGTTGATTCAGATTAACCATACTTTCAAATTATTTATTATTATTATTATTATTATTATTATTATTAGTAGTAGTAGTAGTAGTAGTAGTAGTAGTAGTAGTAGTCACTCTGCAAGAGGTAGGATTGTCCAAGTCCAATGCTTTTTATTTTCATAACCATCCTATGGGGTTGTACAACGGAGCATTATCCTCAAGGGTAGTGGCTATAGTGTAGTGTGTACTGATTCTTTACATGGTATAACATGATAACTGAGCTGAGGAAAAGAATATGGATATGTACCAATACGGACTTTTGTTTTTGCTTTCATTATATGAGAGAACCAGTTGTCTATTTATGAATCTATGTGGATGTATTTTTATGTCAGTTGCAGGTGTGCAGAACTAACTAACTAACTAACTCGTGTACTAGGGTTTCAATATGGCTTGGGTTTCAGTAAAGAAAAAGAGAGAACAATCTGTGCTGTTGGCACTTCCAAGTTGATGGGCTCAGTGCAGAGAGAGAGAGAAGGGAAAGAATGGTATGGCATGGCAGAGTAATTATGGAAAAAATTAGAATCAAAGAAATGAAGACAACCTGTATGTAATTAACTGTCTCTCAGTGTGGAAGTAATTGGATGTAGCTCCAAAATATTCACAGTAAGAAGATATCTGTGTGGTGTAGCTCATCCCTGTTTCTCAGTACTATTCAATCACAGATGGATTCCTACACTAATTTGACCATATCACTTTTAGTGCCTGCGCTAGCTTGGACTGCATTTTGTCCAGTTCAGTTATATTGAATTGCATCTGGATTTCTCTATTTCAGCTGGAAGAATAACACACACATTTTGCTACAGTGATAACACACACATTTTGCTACATTATAAGTCTATGTGGTAAAATCTGTGGAGATGACATCTGTGTTTCATAAAACAAGATTCAAACAAGAGCAAAAACAAATTTAGATGACTGTTCAAATTATTTCAAAAAAATATAAATAACTAAATGTATTTAAATGGGAGTGTAAATATAGTTTTCTTGCCTGTTGGAGATCACATCATATACACTGAACAACAGCTAGAAAAGTGAGGTTTTCATATTTTGAGGTTGTAGTTTTGGCTGAAGATTACATGTTCCTATAATAAGTATTAGCAGATAAGATACGTAACAGTCAGTTGTATTTTTCTGATGTATTTATTATTCAGTATTTTTCTTTCATCTTTATCAGCAATATTGGCAGTCAAGAGCAGTTGGTATATTATTACTTTTCTTTTCTTTTTTTTTTTCAGAGTATTTAAAAGGTAAATTCCTCCATATTTATGATAACATTGTCTTAGAAAATTTTTCAAAGGATCACACAATAAGATAATGGTTCCTTTTTATTTTTTTATTTTTATTTGTTGTTTCGCTAAGTTCCCTATCATACCTATATTCTTATGCACAGGCAAATTTTTTATCCATAAACATTTTTTTTTTCAGTCTTGTAAATTTGCACCTTTTTTCTATATGAACAATATGTAACACAAATAATTGACTATATTCTTCTTAAACATCAATCATTCCCATGCTTCACACTTGAAAAGCAAGTCATGACAATGCATCATTTTTCAGCCCCAAACCAGATTTTATCTGTCTATAGCACAAGGTGGAATGATGCATTAGGTACAAATATAGACCTTTGAGTTAGCTCTGTTATTCTTTCAGAAATGAAGAAATTTTTCCCTAGGCTGTTCCAGATATGCAGATTATCCCAATTATCCCAATATGATCCTTCTGCTTGTCTTTTGTTGGTGCTTTAATCAGTGGTAAAATGGGTATTGAAATGTTTGACAGCTATACTGTCAGTACTATCCACACAGCTGAAACTTCTCTTAAGTGAATGAAACAGCAGTTAATATTCGTAAGACTGTATTTCTTGGTCATTGTTTCAAGCTGATGTAAAACCTGCATGACATTCGTAAGTGACTAATTTTTAATTGGTAAACTATATTTTTTTAACCCTGAATACAAGAGAGCTTTTAGTGAAAAAGTTTTAAATTGATTCTGGGGTAGTTGTTGGCATCTATCAGACAAAATTATTTTCAATAATTTTTCAATTATTTTCAATTAATTTCAAAATTGCCTGAACACCAAAAATGCCACATTTGCCTCTGTTGTCCTAACCTCAACAATTAAAAAGTGCCTTTGACAATGTGCCTTTTCAGGGTCTGCTGTACAGTCAACAGGGGGATACTGTCTTGAAGCAAATTGACATTTAGCCTCAATTTACATAGTTATGTTGTTGGTGTCCTTGCTCAGGAAAAAAAATAAAAAAAAAAAAAATTGGAGAGAGACAATTTCCTGGCTGGGTGTTCCAGAAGTGTTCCAGCTGTTGAGGAGTGTATGATAACCACCCTGAGCATGCTATTCAATCATTCACCGCATATACAAATTAACAAACCAGACCAGACCAAAATATTTACATTATGATCACTAGAAAATGGAAAAAACAAAACAAAACAAAAACAAAAACATATCTTCCCTGAAGTTAAGAGGAAGGTCAGTTAAAAAAAAAAAAAAAAAAAAAAAAAAAAAAGATTTATCCAGCATTTACTTTTTCATAGGGAAAATACCTTTTATCACATAAATAGTATTTTTCCAAATTTATTTTCATTTTTTGATGGAAATTCTTTTATTACAATTTAATCTTTCAGGTAACAGAGAGATTAATATTTGTAGAATTTCTGTGTTAATCTAGATTAGGTCTAAACGTATGCTAATAAGAAGAAAAAAAGAAGAAAGAAAAAAGCTAGACATACATTATAATTTAATACTTAATACATATGTAAAAATAGTGTTTAAAAGTAAACCATTAAATATCATCTAATTAATTACAAAAATGATAGTTATGTTTGTTTATAAAATCCATATTTATTTCCCTTTCTGCAAAGCTTTAAAAAAGAACAAAGAGAAATGTTTATGAAACAGTTTAGCAGTTGTTGTACATTGGCTTTATGTCACTGATGAAAACAAACAAACATATGTTCACTTCTAAAAACATTTGTTTTAATAATATTCCCCCCCCCCCAAAAAAAACCAAAAAAAACAAACGACGGCCCACCCCATTAAGATTCAACTAGGAAGGCATGAGTGTTATGGGTTTAGACCTAGAGTTCATAATAATAATGCATGTGTATCCAAGAAGTTCCTGGCTGCTAAGCTAAGGAACAGAAAGGAGTGTGATTCCTTGGGAAAGTTTTCCAAAAATACTTAAAAGCATGCTTGAATGAAATTTACTTCCCAATATCTGACTGCAAATAGGCGGTAGAGAAGACCTGAGATATTAGACAGTAAAAGCTTCAGGGAAAAATAAATAAATAAATGAGGATGGGAAAACGTACAAGGTGAGAGAATCAGTTTTAAGGAATTCTGTGGTTTTGGCCATTAAGCCATACAGGCAATCTTTATTGAAATGTTCTACCATGAAAATAACTCATCACTTCACTGATTATTTATTTTAACTTTTGAGTGATGTTGACATCAGAACTCATTTTGAATGACCAAAAGAAAAGAATTAGCACTTTCTGTGCTAATATCCATGAAGGAACTGTTTCATTAATCAAAACTTGGGGTTTCTCTATCAACTTGGGTTTAGGAGCTAAACTTTTTACAAAGATCAATTATTTATTTATTTTATTTGTTTTTATACATTTATTTCAAAGCTTATTAGAAAGTTTTGTATAGGGAATACTAGGTTGCAGTTATCTTTCACTCTTTCATGTTTTACTGTTTCAGTCACAAAGCAAGGAAAACTTTTTACTCTTTTTTTTTTTTCTTTTTTCTACATCTTTAATGAGGGCATTGGTATCTATATGAAGCTCAGCTTAAATTTACATGTGTACTGAGAACACACACAAGAAGTAGTCTTAGATTCTTATGTGATTCTTTTTACAAACGAGATAATGCTAGAAAATGTGATTGTTACAAAACAGCATGTAAAATGCTTGTGAACAGCAATAATTTTATAATTACTGCCATTCTGCAGAAATATATACTCATTTTGTTCTTGCTGATTTATTTATATGTGAAGGGTATACACAGGTAAGGTTTTCATCCCTCTATGAAATGCAAAGCTTTTTTTTTTTTTTTTTTCTTTTAAAGTTGGCCAACAGATACCCAATATGCATCAAAACCATGGAAAATTATATTGGTAATTTTGTTGTGTTTGTTATCATGTCAAGAAAGCAAGGATCTTTTATGCACAAGAACTGACTGAAGACCATGAGCTAGAAGACTATTCTGAGTCACTAAATATATTTGGGGGTTGTATCAGGGAAGTGTATTAAAGTCCAGTTTACAGTTGCCAACCAGGTCTGGAAGTGACAGAACCACATTCTGGTGGCATTTCATCTCTATGTTCATATCAATTACTGAACCTAATGAAACCTGTCTGAGTAACCTACTTTGTAATTTTGCCCATATTCATCCAATCATTGTCACGTTCTTGTATGAACAAAATATAAATTTAATAGTGTATGTACCAGGAAAAAAAGACAATACTGATAGACTTCATAAGTGGGAACCCCAGCAAAGCAAAAGCTTTACATTTCATATAGGCATGTTGTCACAAGAGTGGGAATCTGTCTGAAGAAAGTTACTAAGACAGCTTTGTGGAGCTCTGTAAGAATCTTTCTATGATGAATGATAAGGATAGAGGTCATTGTCTGAGAATGAGTAAATGGACAGAGAAATCCTAGTTACTTGGATAATAAATCTTGATAATTATGTTGGAAAGAGCCTGTGCAGTGCATAGCAGCTCCTTATGATGAATGAGAGAGAAAAGATAACAAATACTTGCAAAAAAAAAGGTAAGCTGAAAAACTGCTGAATGTGGAAAAAATTGCAGCAAGATTTTTTTTTTTTTTTTTTTTTTCTGCTGGTGCTCAATGGTAGTACAACCAGCACAGAATTAATCTTTCTGTACCGTAACTTTATATTCTCTGTTCCTGACAACTGCATTTTTTGCTTTCCTTTCATTTTGCTTTTTCTGTCCTTTTTGAAAGTTGGTGGACAAGAGATATGAACGATTTGGCTATTAACTTTTATTCATAAGAAGTCATCAGCAAATCTGTTTCAGAATCCAAATATCCAAAGCTGCATTCTCTCCTTTTTAACATCCTAACCATATTCCATATTTGAGGATCTGGTTGCAGTCTTTGAAGTAAAAATCAATGAATGTGAAACTGAATCATGGATAGCAAAAAGAAAAACAAAAGCAAATAAACAAAAAACAACACCAAAACCACACACACACTACTACTTCATATTAGGATTCCTATCAAATAGTCAGAACTGTCCTTTACAGGGGTTTATTTGTTTTTTAAAGCATTAGTGAATGTTTCTTATAAAATTATTGATGCATCGAAAGTGTATTACAGGTATTGTTGACTAGGGCCAACGAGACGGTAGTTTAGAGAACAGCTTTGGGGTTTCTGTTTGGACTTTGTATACCTTTTCAGGTCTGGAGGATAAAAACTAATTAGCTAAGTAAACATATAAAGCTACTGATATTTTATAACTGTTCTGAAATATACCTATGAGCAAATTCTGTTTCAAAGCCTATAGAAAAATTAAGAAGCAGGAAAACAAACTCATAAAGGGAATTGACTTGTCACTTCAAAGGAGTAGCAGAGCTGGAAAAGGATCCAGATTTCATTCAATTTCTAATGCTTATATCATTTAAATTCATTGGTTCCTTATTTGATTTGGTGGAATGCTGACAGTCAATCTTTAAGATTAGGAGTGAACTTCTACAGTAATACAATATACAGTATACAAAATTTACTTATATATAAATCCATAGATAAAAACTAAGTAAATTGGAGAAATTACCATGAGACTCTCTGAATTGTAAATACTGTAGAAGCCTTCATTTTCTTAAAAATGGCTTGGAGCCAGATGGGCATTTCAACTTTAAGAGGAAACTGAAAGCAGTTTTGTGTCTTGAGTATAGAATTACTTTAGAACTAAAATAAATTGTTGCTAAACTGTATGTCTATCCTTTTTGTCAAAAGACCATGGAATCCTAGAATGGTTCAGGTCAGAAGGGACCTTAAAGATAATATAACTCCAGCCCTCTCTGTCATAGGCAGGGATCCACCCACTAGATCACGTTGGCGGAGGCTGCATCCAGCCTGACCTTGAACACCTCTAGGAATGGGGCATCCACAACTTACCTTGGCAACTTGTTCAAGTGCCTTGCTACCCTTAAGGTGAAGAATTTCCTCTTAATGTCTAATCTAACTCTTCCTTCTTAGAGTTTAAGACCATACCTCCTTGCCCTATCATTACCTACCTTAGTAAAGAGTCACAGAATCACAGAATCACAGAATCGTCTAGGTTGGAAGAGACCTCCAAGATCACCTAGTCCAACCTCTGACCTAACACTAACAAGTCCTCCACTAAACCATATCATTAAGTTCAACATCTAAATGTCTCTTAAAGACCTCCAGGGATGGTGACTCAACCACTTCCCTGGGCAGCCTATTCCAATGCCTAACAACCCTTTCAGTAAAAAAGTTCTTCCTAATATCCAACCTAAACCTCCCCTGGTGCAACTTTAGCCCATTCCCCCTTGTCCCGTCACCAGGCATGTGGGAGAATAGCCCAACCCCTACCTCGCTACAGCCTCCTTTAAGGTACCTATAGAGAGCGATAAGGTCGCCCCTGAGCCTCCTCTTCTCCAGACTGAACAATCCTAACTCCCTCAGCTGCTCCTCATAAGACTTGCTCTCCAGACCCCTCACCAGCTTTGTTGCCCTTCTCTTGACATGCTTGAGCACCTCGATGTCCTTGTAGTGAGGGGCCCAAAACCAAACACAGTACTTGAGGTGCGGCCTCACCAGAGCCGAGTACAGAGGGACAATCACTTCCCTATCAATTCCACTTCAAAAGTTCGGGATGGAAAGGGAAGAATACGATTAATAGATTGCATAAAAGAATCCTTTAGGGCATGTATATGTGTTTTTATTTTACACAATATGTAAATGTGTATAACAGTAAATATGCTTTTATTTTGTACAATACTTGTTTTGTTTATATAACGAGTCATGGATGTAAATTTAATTGTGGGTTGAAATATGAAATAACAGTATAGTACTGTAGTATTATTACAAATATATATATAACATATATATGTAATATATAACATTCTTAAAAAGATGCCATGGAAAACTCACAAGGTGATTTATTAAACAGAGATGTAATCAATTATTAAACAAGAATCTCTGTCTTCATTATTCCAAGCTTCTTTTAAGTTATACTAGATATTTTAAGCATTATTTGCCTCCCTAAAATGAAAACAATT
Organism: Anser brachyrhynchus; assembly: GCF_964034855.1. Classification (NCBI taxonomy): domain Eukaryota; kingdom Metazoa; phylum Chordata; class Aves; order Anseriformes; family Anatidae; genus Anser; species Anser brachyrhynchus. The sequence continues at coordinate 40,721,140 of NC_137697.1, forward strand.
AATATAGTCTGTGATGTATGTAGCAGCTGGAACAGCAAGGCTCTAAATGCTTGTCAATCTCAAAGTTCATTCAAACTCTTTTCCTTCAGTTGTCCTTATAAATCAGTATTGGCAGGACAGAACAAACAGTCGTGAACTTCTTTGTGTATTCACAGCTCCATTCAGCCATTCTTAGAAGTGCACTTGACAAAACATGCTATTGATGACCTTGATTTTGTTCTTCCCTGAGTAATATGATACATATAACTTAAATAGTCCTAGAAGGAAAATATCCCAAGGCAGAAAAATTGAAGCAATAATCAAAACTGCGCATACTCTCAGTTATACCAAAAATCAGCTAGTTTCTGCATGTACTTTTGAAGTTCTCTGTCCATTCTAAGATTTAATTTGACGGTATTAATCAATATTTAATTAAATCTTATTTAAGGTGTCAACCTTCAAAAATAAGGAAAAATGTACAACTGAAAAAGTAACTACCATTTAAATGAAAGGTGCTTTTATGAAAGCGTTACAAAGAAATAATTTTATGATGTCCTTTGTACATGTATACTTTAAAATAATTGACACTTCCTGTGAATATAATGAAAAGAGCTATAAATTCCCTCATATTTTTTTCTTCAGGAGTCATATTAAACTCATGAGTTACTGGGAAGATGGGGAGATACTGAAAACAAGTACTTTATCGTGTAACTGAAACTGTATGAAGAACAACTTTACCTTGTTAATGTATTTTTAAGGCAGCAGCAGATGTATTTTGAACAATTATTATGCTTAACATATATATAATATACTGTGCTAGCAGTAGGAAGTTGGAAACCTTATACCTGAGAAACATTACTTTTCTTGCACGTTTCTGTTAAGGTAGATTTTTGTGGGTTGTCATTTAACCATTATGTCTATAATCTGTTTTGCAGCACACATGGAAATAAACATTGGATGAATAAATTTGCTAATGGTAAAGAGATGATTTGATCGATGAGTGAGTTAATGTATGGACAATCAAAATATCTAATGATTATTTTTTTTTTTCCTACGGGTATATTTTTATTGTTGGTAGCAACAAAAGTTTCAGGTGGTGACCAGCTTCTTTGCTTTTGCTATTAACTAGAAAGTGTTCCTGTATATACTCTGTGGTGTCTTCAACTACTTCACAATGATGTGAAGTCCCAAGAGGTAAAAGCAGACTTAAAAAGTTAATTCTGTTTTTTTATACAGTTGTAGTTCCTGCCTAAAAAGAAGGCAACACACTGATTAAAGATATAAATTCATAATTTTTACTGTTCTGTCAGTTGAAGATGGGAAAGAAGGGGAGTAAAAAAAACACTTAGAATTGCAGAGCCTTCATATTTAGAATACCAATGGAGATTAAATTCCGCTGAAAGATTAACAACAACAGCAGCAATAAAAATCACTAAAAATAAAGAGTGCCTGAAATAGAAGTAAATTTCTCATTTATAACAGTCCTCTTTATATAAAACTAAAAGCAAGTTATTTTCCTAACACAACACTTCAAGAAATGTGGGAGATGCTAGCAAGACAAACTTTTTCCTGTTCTTATTGCATATGCAACTAGAGTGCAAACAGTATCCAATGAGCCATGAAGGTAATCTTTTCTAGTAGCTTTACACTTAATGGGATGCGGATGCAACGACAAAATTGACATACGCTGCAAAATCTATGATGCTACTGAGAGCAACTGTAAAATTGAAATGAAATCTTTGCTTCTGTGAATAACAGAAAACACAGAAGCTCTTCCTTTTCTTAACCTCAAATAAAACTTTTTTTTTTTTTTTTAATACATTTACAAAGGAGATGGTATGTTGATCAAAGTAGGTGAATGCGCCATAAAAGCATTGGTCCTTCAAGAAAAAAAACAGACACCTTTCTTAAACAGTAAAATGGCAACTTCTACAAAGAAATTATCCTGTGTATGCACAAAACCCAATGGAATTCATTAATTGTGAATTTAGAGGTTCATAATTAAAGTAACTATACAGGAATACATTTGAACCCTCCCACCTATTCATTTGTAACTAGTACAAACCAAAATTAACCCACAGATTTGCTTTTGGCAATTCAGTGTGGTCAATCAAGTACTATGCAACAGCAAACATTTCTTCAAAGTAAACCTAAGAAATTAATTACAGACTAAATTATTAGTGCAAAATAACTGTCTTAGCTTAACTGATATCATGGTTCAGGGTGGCTGAAATAACTTGAGATAAGGCTATACAAATACAATTTGTTTTTAAGTTGTGTAAAAAAAAAAAAAAATAAAGGGAGAAAAAAAAAATCCAAACATTGACCTGAATACTATATAGACTAAAAAAAAGTGCTTTTCTTTTTTCCTTTCTTCATATATACAATGAAAAGGAAATGCAGAACTTAGTAGCATGGTTTAGTGGTGGGATTGTCAATATTGGGTTAACGGTTGGGTTAAACAATCTTAGTGGTCTTTCCCAACATGTATGATTCTATGATTCTATGTGGTATATGGTATAATAAATATGGTACATATATTTATGGTATATTATATATTATATATATTATATTTTTATAATATTTATTTATTATATATTATTATATTTATATATAATATATAGATATCGTATATTAATAACATTTATATTTATTATATATATGTTATATATATATATATATTAACTGCAAGCCCAGTCCTTCAGACAGTCTTGTAGAAGTTCCACTTTTCTGCAAGTGAAAACATTACATTTTTTGTAGAATATGAAATGCCACTGAGAACGCACAGTGAAAAAGTATCCATGAAGACTGTAATAAATTGTTTCTGCCCTGGGAGAAGATGTGGGAGTTGCAAAACTGACCCAGTCTGCAGAAAGTGAGAAGCAGAAGCTCAATTCAACTAATTAAGACCATCAAATATGAAGTTTTCCTGAACTAAGGTGATGGATTTAACGCCTTCCTTGTCCATAGGACACCATACTTTTCTTGTAAGAAGCCATACATCTCTTTCTATTATGTATCTGCCTATTATATTGTAGATATTTCACTAGCTGCCAGCTGAAGACTTCATTTAATCATTTTTGGGAAGTCATCAAAGTCATCATGATAATAATAAAAAAAATCGAAAGTCATTGGAATGTCTTTGTTTTGGAGAGCCGTGTCTGAGACTTCTTTTTTTTTAAGAATTATCATCCTACTTTCTTTTTTTTCCATAGTTAATAAGACTAAGTAGACTTTGATTTGTTTATTTTCTTCACATGATTCACAAACCAATTCACATTTCAACAGAAAACATACTCAGTAAAATGACCACTTCTTCAAAGTTTTCCCTAGTTGGTAGGATGTTAAACAGAGTAAAAAGAAATCTCATTGCACAAATATTATAAAATCTGCGTAGAAAAAAATCAGTCCTATATGGAAGAAAAATGTAAAACAGAACTGCATTCCTCTATCTATTTCATATTTAGGGATTTTTATTTAATAATCACTTTATGCACTCTTTCCCAGAACATATGCCTTGATAGGCAGACCAAAAGAAAAATGTCACTGAATTTACTTTGAGGTCTTGCCCTACTTATCTGAAAGACTTACCGTAACACTGCATTAGCTCACTTTTTTAATGATGGTGATTTTTAAAGAATCAACATCACTGGCATATCAAGTGCCAGACTCGGCTTCATGATAGACAAGCCATACATTTCACTGGCTGTACATAGAAAAACGTACTCTTAATGACAACTTAGTATTATTGTAACTTGTTAACTTATTGTAACTTGTTAACTTGTAACTTATTATTGTAACTCTTGTAACTTCACAGTTTTTAGTTTTCGAGATGAGTCAAAACCTTCTGTACCAATATGGTAAAATTTCACTCCAGTTTAGGATCTGTCAAGAGTTTGGTGTGTGTAGCTGTGCAGTGTGACTAACCCTCAGGATCATCAGCACTCTTCTGGGCCCAGCACTGATGCTACAGTGGTTCCAGACCTAAGAAAATAAAATATAAAAACAGATCATTTTCTAGACAGTGAGCTGAGAGCTGGAATTTGAAAATTACTGTACTTGAATAAAATCATTTAAGTCCAGCTGAGAACATAAAAATTTGAATGCTGATCTTACATTGTTGATATAGATCTTTGGGTATGTTTTCTTTCAAGTAGAAAGTGGAAAATTTAACTAAAAATCATAAAAAGTTCATATCTGGAAAATAAGTGGGGGAAAAAAATCAATGTGATACAAAGAAATATCAATTAAAAAGAATGAGTTTCTCTAATATTTGTTTAACGTGAATGTTTGAAAAAGATGTACAGTTAAGCTTTCTTAATTTAAGATTGTCTACATTATTCATCTTTTTAAGTTCTCCTAGTTATATAATTCAACATATTGCGTGACAGCATGTAGAACGCAGTTATTGAAATTTTGATTCAGAAGGAAAATGTAAGGTCTTTTTCTTTCTAAGAAAGGTAATTGTACCACATTCCTAGCTTGTTTTGGAGATGTATTTTTTTTTTTAATCCATGTTTTTGTTGTTTTTTTCTTTGTTTGTTAGTTTAACACTTTTCAATTGTAGACAATATGCCTCAGAACAGGCCTGATTTCTTATGGTAAATTACTCTCATTTATATAGTTCCTCATAATAACAATGGCTCTGCATCAGTTGCATTAATTTACAACAATATTTTAAAAGAAATAATTTATAGGGTGAAGTTCCAACACAATGAACTAATGTAGGATGGTTTAAAATTAATATTCAATTTAACAGAAATATCACAAATATATATGGTGTTGAAATTATCATATGGGATCATATCAAGGGTTTGTCTAGTTTGCCTCCTGTCTGGGAGTTTGGGGTGCATCAGCAGAGGATGAAGAAACAGAACAAATAAGAAATGAAGCAATCAACATTCCACTCCTCTTCATTTTAGTCATAAATATACTTAGTATGAAATCCACATCTCTATAAGACAAGTTTGAGTTTTTTTTTTTAACTTTTTTTTTTTAAAAAAAAAAACTTTAACTGTCCACACACAGTTCAGTATATCTTCAGTCCATTCTGCTGTCACTGTTTGAGCACTACCTACTTGTAAAGTGTGTAGCATATGTGAGTTTTATATGAAATTACTGGATGAGCATCAACATTTGGAGAAACAGACTGGGAAGAGGAGGAAGGTAAGCTTTGTGTTGTACCTTCCAGTATTGTCTCCTGTAGCCTTTCCAAGGGCTGTACAAAAACTCTCTGAGTCAAACAGGAATCTTAGTCTGTTTATGGTATTCTGTTTGCCATTTGTACAAGTGCTTGCACAAGTGCTTGCACAAAGTAACTGCGCTTATGTTGAAGAGCAAATACTAGTTTTACTAGTTTTACTAGTTTTTTACTAGTTTTACTAGTTTACTTTAATATAGCCCACAATGACATATTCATGTACTCCTGTACAACAGGCTGGGGAGAGATAATCGCCATTCAATACAGCTATTCCTTCTTTAGGTTCAAGTCCTGATAAAGAAAACAAATATTGATTGGAGATCAGAGAAGAGGTGATACAAAGGATCAATGTTTTCACTAATCAGTTTCCACACTACGATGACTTTTCTGTTTAAAATATTTGTCTTATATATATTGTAGCCAGTAACTGTTTTGTACTGTCCAGAGACATCCTACAATGGAATATCTGGAATAAGTTTTGATAATTGAAATTTGGGTGAATTTTGCCATTAGTTTCATTCCTAAAACAAACAAACAAACAAAAAAAAAAAAAAAAACACAAAACACAAAAACAAACAAACAAAAACATTCTTGAAAGTTTTAAGCCTGTTACATACCTGTTACATGTTTTATTGTTTCAAAAGTTTGGTTGTACATATAAAGAATGTAAAGGAATGTTTAGAATATCCAGCATCCTCTACCATTGTTTACAAAGCTATTTTCCTCCTTTCCTGCATATGTAGTTCAACCCTTCACTTTCAAACAGTTTAGCTAAATGCATTATTTTTCTGTCATTGGATTTCTAAATTACATGTAAATAGAAGATATATCATTGCATGGTGTAATTGTACTGGTGTTAGCAGTAACAGCATATTATCATATGAGTTATCACAGTCAATTTCATAGCAATTCCTGATAACACCGTTTTCTCTATTTCATAAAACAGAGGTAGAAGTAGAAAATTTGTGCTGTGGAGACAAAGAGAAGATTGTTGCTGGTGTTTCTTCCATACTTCACCCCTGCTACATCCTGTTTATCAGTAAACAGAACCAGCTAGATCTTTATCAGAAAACATGAGAGGAAAAGTTATGTGGTTTTTAGGTAAGCATTTATAGACATTTTATTGTAATTTATATAAGCTCAAGTAAATACACACCTCCGTATTGTATCTTTTATTGTTGGTTTTGTTACATTAAAAAGGTTTCAATAGCCTCTTTTTCATGGAATATTAAATGGTAGAAAGACATAGAGGTCAAGCTCTATCGTCTACTTAGGAAGAAGGCCTGTAAGAAGATGTTATGTAAGTTAATTAGATAATGCTAGTGAAATGCATTAAAGGTGAAACAAAGAGTAGAGTTGTGTTTCTCCAAATACTGTCATATAGGAAAGGATATGGGAATTTACTATCATATATATTTCTTCCCCTCTGGCTGCATGTCTTGATTTTTTTTTATTTTTATTTTTATTTTTTTAGTAAACCCAGAATACAGAAATTTAATTTCTATAATGATGATAAATATTGTGGCAAAATGGTCCTCCTAATGAGACCTGCATAAGAGAAATCAGGAATTTATCTTCACTCCATCTGGGGATCATTGCACCTTAGGGGTATAGCTTCTATGGGAATGAATGCAAATGCTGCTGAAAAGAGAAATAATAACCTCAGGTGTACACTGTGTTAGCAATTGTGAAACATCACAATGTCCATCTACTTTTCTTTACTGCTTGATCTGTCACTCGGCTTTAGTGCAGAATTTGATCTCCAGCACAGGTCAACTGTATCTTGTAGCAGCTAACAGTATTTAAATTCAGCATTGCTGAATGTAATGAAATGCTACCTCATTCCCAGATGCCGGATATAATCCTCTCTCTCAGACCTTACACATATTGTAGCAAGATAACTCTTCAGAGTTTCTAGTGCTTCATCTATTCCCCAAACATCTGTAAGGCTTATAGCCTTAGCCTTAGCCTAAGCTCCTTAACCTCCACCAGCCTCCAAAATATCTACCAGCAGCTTGATTAGCACTAATACAGTGGAACTGGTGGTAAGACCAATGGGAATTTTTGCATTAAATGTCTGACATGGGTATCATGATGTAAATCTCAGAGATGTAAATTAATACAGTCTTAGGGGCAGTGACATGGGAGTCAGGGACATGGGCAGTGTTGGTTTTTTTTGTTTATTTGTTTGTTTGTTTTTACCTAAGACAGCAGAACAATGCTAAGAAAAATGAGATTCATGTCTTCCTTGGGAAAATTTCAGATCTCAGTGAAGGAAGGTTCACAAATACACTGAACTTGTGCCCAACTGGGGAAAAGCAACATAGCCCATCTGTGAAACTGAGAATGTTGTTGAAATGAATCCTGCAGCAGGTAATCAGCTTAAAATGATTGTGAATTGAATATTTACTATTGATCTATGTGCATGGCAAATATGATGAAAGTCATATCAATATTGATATTAGGATATTTTCTAATACTGAGTTTTAATTATACCAAGTGCCTGACTATTATCAGAAAATAATTTAATCAGTTAAATAAACAACTTTTTTCCCACTTTGTTAGCATTTTTCCTCTTTCTATCATGCTTGATAGAGAAGGATTATATAGTTCAGATAAAACATGCTGTTACAGGCACAGCAGGTATAAGCAGCTGGTACAGGACTAGATTATTATTATTATTATTATTATTATTATTATTATTATTATTATTATTTTATTATTTTATTATTTTATCATTTTTCTTAAACACTTTGTCCAGTAGAATAAAAGAGCAATCTCAGGCTGATGTTGTTATCCATATTAAGTTATACAAAGAACAAGAAAGAAAGAAAATAACCTAAGATAAAAAATAGGTATTCTACAACTTAAGATTGTAGTAAAGGTAGGGATTTATTTTATTTATTTTATTTTATTTTATTTTATTTTATTTTATTTTATTTTATTTTATTTTATTTTATTTTATTTTATTTTATTTTATTTATTTTATTTTATTTTATTTTATTTTATTTTATTTTATTTTATTTTATTTATTTATTTATTTATTTTTGTCCTGTTACAGTGTCTGGACAGGATTTTAGGCTTAGCTATAGCATATTTAACAAATATGTTAACTTTTTATGGACCAGCACAGCCCAGATAATTTGGGATAATTTATGCTTTGCTCTTTCAGTGGGTCATATAGTGACTAAACTGATTTGCAGTCTTTGAGCTGACCAGTTTGACAATATATATATATATCATAGAATCATAGAATCATAGAATATCCTGAGTTGGAAGGGACCCTTAAGGATAATCATGTCCAACTCCTGGCACCGCACAGGTCTACCCAAAAGTTCAGACCATGTGACTAAGTGCACAGTCCAATCTCTTCTTAAATTCAGACAGGCTCGGTGCAGTGACCACTTCCCTGGGGAGCCTGTTCCAGTGTGCAACCACCCTCTCTGTGAAGAACCCCCTCCTGATGTCAAGCCTAAATTTCCCCTGCCTCAGCTTAACCCCGTTCCCGCGGGTCCTGTCACTGGTGTTAATGGAGAAAAGGTCTCCTGCCTCTCGACACCCCCTTACGAGGAAGTTGTAGACTGTGATGAGGTCTCCCCTCAGCCTCCTCTTCTCCAGGCTGAACAGGCCCAGTGACCTCAGCCGTTCCTCGTACGTCTTCCCCTCCAGGCCTTTCACCATCTTCGTAGCCCTCCTCTGTACACTCTCCAACAGTTTCATGTCCTTTTTATACTGTGGTGCCCAGAACTGCAAACAGTACTCGAGGTGAGGCCGCACCAGCGCAGAGTAGAGCGGGACAATCACCTCCCTTGACCTACTAGCGATGCCGTGCTTGATGCACCCCAGGACACGGTTGGCCCTCCTGGCCGCCAGGGCACACTGCTGGCTCATATTCAACTTGCTGTCTACCACGACCCCCAGATCCCTCTCTTCTAGGCTGCTCTCCAGCGTCTCATCGCCCAGTCTGTATGTGCAGCCAGGGTTTCCCTGTCCCAGGTGCAGGACCCGGCACTTGCTCTTATTGAACTTCATGCGGTTGGTGATCGCCCAGCTCTCCAACCTATCCAGATCCCTCTGCAAGGCCTTTCCACCCTCATTCGAGTCCACAACTCCTCCAAGTTTGGTGTCATCAGCAAACTTGCTCAAAATACCTTCTATTCCTACATCCAGATCGTTTATAAAAATATTGAAAAGTACCGGCCCTAAAATGGAGCCTTGAGGGACCCAACTGGTTACCGCCCGCCAGCCTGACGCAGCCCCATTTACCATAACCCTTTGGGCCCTGCCCGTTAGCCAATTGCTCACCCATCGTATGATGTTTTTATTTAGCTGTATGGTGGACATTTTGTCCAGTAGGATCCTATGGGAAACCGTGTCAAAAGCCTTGCTGAAGTCCAAAAAAATCACATCAGCTGGTTTCCCTTGGTCCATCATACGGGTGATCTTATCATAAAAGGAAATCAGGTTAGTTAGGCAGGACCTACCCTTCACAAACCCATGCTGGCTGGGACCAATGACTGCTTTGTCCCCCAGGTGCGCCTCAATAAGTTCGAGAACCATCTTCTCCATGATTTTACCAGGCACTGATGTGAGACTGACAGGCCTGTAATTGCTAGGGTCTTCTTTCTGACCCTTCTTGTAAATCGGCACAACATTTGCCAGCTTCCAGTCTACCGGGACCTCTCCAAATTCCCAGGATCGTTGAAAAATAATTGAGAGAGGTTCTGCGATGACGTCCGCCAGCTCTTTCAGCACCCGGGGATGAATCCCATCTGGACCCATGGACTTGTACGGATCCAGGTGGAGTAGCAAGTCCCGCACACGTTTAGGGTCGGTTGGGAGTTTGTCATCCCCACCATCCCGGTCCTCCAGCTCAGGGCACCCTGGGTCCCGAAGCCCATCATCGGCATTGAAGACAGAGGCAAAGAAGGCGTTAAGCGTCTCTGCTTTGCCTACGTCATTGTCTGTGAGGAGACCTTCCCTATCAAGGAGCGGCCCTATGTATTCTTTAGTTCTCCTTTTTCCATTCACATATCTGAAAAAGCCCTTTTTATTTTCTCTCACAGACCCAGCCAGCTTCAACTCTAGGTGTGCTTTGGCCACACGAATTTTCTCCCTACAAACACGAACAGCATCCCTGTATTCTTTCCATGACAGCTGGCCCTCCTTCCAGTAGCGAAACACTCTCTGTTTCCGCCTAATCTCCATTAGAATGTTCCTGGTCAGCCACGCCGGCCTCCTGCCCCGCCTGCCTGACTTGCGATATTTAGGAATTGCCTGATCTTGTGCTTCTAGGAGGCCTCGCTTAAAGAATGACCAGCACTGGTGGACATCGAGGCTTTCAAGAGCAGTTTCCCAGGGGACCTTGCTGACTAGTTCCCTGAGCAGCCTGAAGTCCGCTTTCCCCATATCTAGGGATGAGGTTTTGGTGGCACTTTTCCTTCTGTCACCGTAAATTTTGAACTCAACCACTTCATGGTCGCTATGACCAAGGCGGCCACCAATCACCACATCTCCCACCAGACCCTCTCTGTTTTCTAGCAACAGGTCTAGGAGGGCACCTTTCCTAGTTGGCTCCGTTAGCACCTGCACCAAGAAGTTATCATCGAGGTGCTTCATGAACCTCCTGGACTTGCTCGTGTCAGCCGTGTGGCACTCCCAGTTAACTTCTGGCAAGTTGAAGTCCCCCATAAGGACAAGGGGAGTTAATCTCGAGGCCTCTCTTAGTTCTGTAAAGAATAATTTATCGGCGCTATCGTCCTGGCCAGGCAGTCTGTAATAGACTCCCACAACGACATCCCCTTTATTCGTTCGTCCCTTGATCCTTACCCAGAGGCTCTCAACTTTGCCATCGCCGACCTGAAGTTCCACACAGTCCAGCCCCTGCTTCACATACATCGCCACCCCACCACCTCGCCTACCCTGCCTGTCCCTCCTGAAGAGCCTGTAACCATCTATCGCAACACCCCAGTCACAGGACTCATCCCACCAGGTTTCGCTTATGCCGATGATGTCGTAGTTGCGGGACTGGGCCAGGACTTCTAGCTCATCCATTTTATTCATCATACTGCGTGCGTTCGTGTAGAAGCACTTCAGGTGCGTCTCCTTACACTCAGCACCTTGTGGATCTGCCCGAAGGACCTCACTGGCACACAGCCCCTCTGATTCTAGCGTACCTTCCCTTAGGTCTTCACCGGCGTGCCTGGTTTTAGCCCCTTCCCCCTTCGACTCTAGTTTAAAGCCCTATCTATCAGCCCTGCCAACTCCTGACCAAAGATCCTTACCCCTCTCCGAGAGAGGCACATCCCATCCGGTGCCATCAGACCCTGTGTAGCATAGACCTTCCCGTGATCAAAGAACCCAAAGTTCTGCCGGTCACACCAGTCTCGAAGCCACGAGTTTATGTGAACAGCACGCCTTTCAGCTTCGATCTCCCCTATCGGAAGGACAGAGGCAAACACAACCTGCGCCCCTGATCCTCTAAGTAGTCGCCCCAAATCCCTAAAGTCTCTTTTGATCGCCTTCAGACTTCTCGTTGCTACTTCATCGCTACCAGCCTGAAAGACCAGTAGCGGGTAGTAGTCAGTGGGCCGTACCAGGCGCTTGACTTTCTTGGCGAAGTCTCTCACCCGAGCCCCAGGGAGGCAACAGACTTCTCTGCGGGTTGGGTCCGGTCGGCATATCGGTCCCTCTGTCCCTTTCAGAAGGGAGCCCCCCATAACAATAGCCCTTCTTTCTTTTTTGAAGGATGATGTGGCAATGCGATGTGTAGGTCGCCTTGTCTTAGGCGCCCCCTCCAACTGGGACGGGTTTTTATCTACTTTGTCATTCAGATTGTCTTGTTCTAGTCCTTCATATCGATTATTTAAGGGTAGATGAGAAGGTGAGGTGGGCAGAGAGAGGGCTCGCCTACCACCCCGAATAGGCACCTGCCTCCATTCCCCCCCTTGATCTAGGTCTCCTCCCGCTGCCTGGCAGGAGGAGGGAACCTCCGTCTTCTGCATAACAGGAGACGCCTGTGCTGTGGCAGGCTCGTGAGCCTGCCTCAGAGAGGGTAGAGTGCACCTCCACCAGTCAATTTCCATCTCCGATTCCCTGATGCTCCTGAGCCTGTTCACCTCCTCCCGGAGCACCGCTACCTGGCTGAGCAGTTCTTCAACCTGGGCACACCTCCCACAGGCATACCCACCACTGCTGTCGGAGACCGACAGAAGGCTGGGGCACACTCTGCAGCCCAGGACCTGGACGGCTGCGTGTTTCCCGGAGCCCTCCGTCTGAGTAGCCACCCTGGTGACCGTGGCTGGAGATGCCGCACGAGATGCGGAGGCCACAGTTTTCTGCCTGGTTGATACCATGGTCAGGTTCTACACAAGCAGGTTACAAGCACCGAAGGGAGAGGCAGCTGCAACAAAGCGACGATGGGTCCCCGCCCTTCCTGCCTGCGCTAACTGCCTCGCTAACTGCCGCGTCACTCCCCCCGCGTCACTCCCTCTTTGCCGGGCAAACCGCGCTCCTGGTCGCTCGCGCTCCCTAAGGGCTGCCTTTGAACGGCCGGGGGGAGGAGCTGTCGCTGACGCTGCTGGCTCCGCCTACGCCTCATCAGCCTCCCTCACGAGGGCTGCCGGTGCCTGGCGGCTCCCTCACGTAGGCTCGATGCCCGAAAAATAGCCCTGCCTGTCCCGATCCCGCGCTCCGCTGCAGCACACGTCTGCCCCAGAGCCGGTCGCCTCGGCAAGTGAGCATATAAGCAGTTCCTGGGAATTACACAGTTCCATGTTGCCTCTTATTACAGTTTTACATCTTCACTGAATATCTTTTTTTTTTTCTTTCATATTGCATTCAATAGAAAAGAGAAAGTTATTAGTTATTAGTAAGAAGTTACTAGTGGCTAGTTTTTTGTAGTGTTCCTGTCTAGTATAGTGTCCTCAAACATTAACACCAACAGTTAATACAAAGCACTGTTAATCTTTTCTTTACATCCACTAGAACAAGTCAGTAGTGAAATAGTGGCAAAAATAAAACCAAGAAGACTGAACTGTAAACATAACCTGCAGTTGAACCTCAGACTGGACATTCAAGAGAGGTTTTACTTCTAATCCCTGCAAGAAAAACTTCAGGGTTCTGTTTACAAATAAAATTTAGAGAGCTTGTGTTGCCTTTGTAACCAGACAATTAAAACATTTGATGTTAATTGTATTAATGAACAGCTTACTTTGTACCAGGCAGTATGGAACATTCTTTTCAACGATGGAATTTTAAAAAGACATATGGAGGACCAACTTTTCTTGTTTTAGCACACAGGTCAACAATGTTGTTATAGCAGCATTTCTCCACTCTGTAGGGGTGATGGAGGATAAATTTCTGTGGGGATAAATCTCTGTTTAACCAAAACAAAGATGAAAGATCTAAGTGCAGTGGCAGTAAATGTTGGTCTCTATGTCAATACTGTAGGAAAAAAGCTAAATTAGGTCTAGCAAAATAATCTCTGTAACAAGCTGGATAGTTTTCACTGAGCTTCTTGTAGTGTTTGACACATTAGCTAGCTGGTTAGAAGGTTTTATTTTTTTTTTTTAAGGGAAGAAAAGTCTGTATCTACCACAATGAATGAATCAAATTCAGTTTTTGTCCTTCCCCACCCCACCCCCATTTCCAATAAGCATATGTTTTCTTCAGTAGTTGAAATGTTGCAAATGAGTTCTTGTTGAATATCCGTGTATTTGTGTCTATGCCTGTGTACATATAGGCATTAAGGTGTCAGAGATCATTTGCAAGGGGAATGTTTAGAAGACTGCCAGTTTCAGACTTTAAAACAAACTTTCTCACATTAACATTCTTTAAGAACACCCTTTGTGCTAACAGTTAGTTTCTACACATCACCGCTAGTTTTCACTGCGTACAGAACTGTTAGCTTCTGACAGTTATACCCTAAATTATTGTGTGTATACTGACATGAAACTCAAGCCATACAGTTAACACAGTAAACACAGGCCTTGGTGGTTCTTAGTCACTGGGCCAAGGTGATCATTACTGAGGGTATTCTGATGAGCAAAGCTGGAACTGAAGTGGAAAATACCCTTCCTCCCCTGTTCACTTTGCTCATCCATGGAGCTGTAGGCTGCTTGCCTGGCACCAACCCATTAAAAAAAAAAAAAAAAAGAAAAAAAAAGGGGGGGGGGGTTGGGGGGATCTCATTGATCTCATTGGCTCCTGGTGTTTCTTATCTTGTTCTTGTTTTTTTCCAGTCATCTTTCTGCCACATGAACAGAAAGATCCACATTTTTACAGTCCCTTGCTCTTCTTTAGCTTGCAAATTATTTTTTTTTTTGTTGTTGTTGTTCATTTTATTTATTTATTCAGTGTTGGAATGTTTTCCCTTGCCACCTGAAAGTGAATGCCCAAATCTTTTCTCTGTGTCATTATCAATTACATTGCTTACTTATCAAAAATGTCTATATTTTGTGTCTGGCTAGGCTATCAGCATGTAAGAAAATGCTATATTTAAATCATGTGATCACTAACAATGTTGTTATACTAGGGCTAAATTCACTCCTTTCCACCCCAAATATTGGCACTAAGTCTATGGAGTACACACAGACATGGAATAGAGATTGAGACTATAGAGAGAGATTGTTGAGAAAGGATTTAGTAAGAAGATAGGACAGACTGCAGTTATCAGGCATAGGTCTCAGACAAGAATACCAAGTGGTCCTGTTTTACATGCAACCACCCTTCATGGAAAGGCTTTACCATTTTCCTCATCATCCCATCTGACAATGTGCTTGATCAGGTAATCCTACTGAAATGAACATTCCCACATTCCACCAAAAATGTGACTGACCAGGTTCAGTTCTCTTTTATGCTTCCCATACTATCTATTGGTCAGATTTGTGTCTCTGTATGTTCTTGTTTATGTCTCCCTCTAATTATTATCCCTTTTTGCACTGGAAAGGTAGCCTTAAAGGAACAGAGACTCTCAGCTTGCAAATACCATTACAGCATTTAAAAAACAACCAAACAACAACATATCCTATAGAGACTAAAACAGAAATTGTCGTTACAATTATGGTGTTCTCAGATGATGCAAAGGATCAGTTTTCCATTCCATTGATAATAATTTTACCTAGAACCACACTCAGAACCAACAGGATTTCAACAGATAACTGAAATTTTATGTTTAGTAAAACTTTTGCATATGACAGGTCAAGGTTTACAGTGATGGTATCATGGATGTAAGTTCAATTTCAAGTCTTTCAAGCAAAAGCAGTGATGTTTTGTTATTATTTTATATTTTTATCTATTTTTCTTCTTTAAAATAATAAACTTTGAATCAAAGATGTTTCCTCCTAGTAAAGACTGGAATAATTTCTCAAATCACTAGAATTTTCAAGGGGAGAGAATGCTATGTTCTGTACAATTCTAATCATCCCTGCTCAAATAGATATTGCTACAATAGCTGGTCCCCAGACCTGCTTGTACAGAATGGGTATGGAGATTTAAACACAGATGAAAAGATCATTAGAAACATGGCATTTAAAAGTGAATATATGAATTCTTGAACAAAAAGTACATAAAGTCAGTCATTTTATTATTATTTAATTTTATTTTATTTATTTTTCTTACATGGTGTAAAGGTGTTTTTATATACCATATACTACTGTTGCTGGTATTCTGATTATTTTACAGGTAGACGATATGTAGAAACAAGGAGGAGGTGAAAGGTTTACCTAGAAAGGTTCTAATAAAGAGAAGACTTAATGATGTTAACATAGATAAGCAATACTTTTGACTTTAGTTAGAAATGCCAAAGTACACCATAGAAGATGGAGGGACTGACTACTTTTGCTGACCTTCTATAGGTTTTTGATCAAAAAGACCTCTCTCTTTGTGGTAATGTTTCCTACCTGTAATGTGTAGTCAGAGTAAATGATTTACCACTTCTCTTCAGAAGATGACATAGTCTGACATGTGAAGGTAATAATTTTTCAACAAATCTTTTAAACTCCTCTAGATTTCTGAGCATCAGGGAATGCTTTGGTCATAAAAATTTAGTTGAAACATATTCTCTATCAAGTAAAATACTTGGAAAACTTATAATTGTATGTTTGACACATTGAGCTTCAGAGTAAGTGGCAGATATAATGGCCATATTTTAAGCATTTGATTTATTTTTCTGGAAAAATATGACCTAAGTTCTTTGTATCGTTGGTGGTTGATAAGTAATGAATGACTCTGGGACTGAAAACACTCTATCATTTTAACGTATATAACTCAGTCAACATATGGAACTATAGAATAGTTTTGTTTGGAAGGGACTTCCAGAGGTTATTCAGATTAAGCACCACCCTAAAACAGAGACAGTACTGAAATTATTATATTTAAGTGTCTCTTTGACTTCATTCCCCTTCTCTTTTTTGACAAAGCTAAGAGAAAATGGCAAGATCATAACACCGACAAAAAGATTCCCAGATTCTAGCAAGTGAAGAACAGGATATTTTCTACACTAGTCCTACTGCTTAAGAGCTCCAAAAGTAGGCTGTAAGAAATTTTAATTGAAAGGTCACCATTCACATTTCAGATATTTTCTGTTTATTTCTCTTCTATTGCATGATGCCTTCCTTAGTAATCTTTTTATTTGGGTGATTACAGAAAAGGTCGACAGAAACTGAGTAGTTGGAGAACCTTGCTGCAATTACGATGTCATGGATATACCAAAGAATTGAGGAGAAAAGTTTTTTATGCTTTGTGTATATCTTCGTGATGGAAAAGTAAAATCTGAGGTCATATCAGACTCTTCCCAAATTAAGCAAAACTAAGAATTAGATTTGAGATTGTGCTCTGTGAATTTATCTCTCTATGTTTTAATATTTAAATATAATTAATTTGGAAGATTTTTCAGTGAAGTACCATGACTAGACCCTTGATTGCTTGTATTTAACATAGATAAAGACTAAGATACAGCCTAAGATGTGTGCACACACAAAGGAAAAACACAGCAAATAACTTTATCACTCCTGTATTTTATCTCAAGAGAGATGTAGTAAGTTCTCTGGAAGAGCAGGAAGTGACTCTGTGTATGGTTTCAGTGACACAGGAAAGACAAGGAGTACTCTTGCATAGTAGGAATGCTCTTTAGTATCTTCAAATGCAATACACCTCTTTGTAGATTGTAGTTTTCTCTCAAAGGGATCACTAAATATCTGTCAAAAATTCTGTGCTTTCATACAGCAATTTAATAGAAAACATGCTCTGTGGAAACTTCAATTTTTCAATAATCTGTGAAATTTTTACAAGAAAAGAGTACTTCTATTTAAAAGAAAAAAAGAACTGGAAAGCAAGACATGATTTTTCCCTTTGTTTAATTTCATGTTTCTTTCTCTCTATCCCTCCAGTATGTCAAGGTCCCTCTGAATGGCAGCACAAACATATGGTGTATCAACCACTCATCTCAATTTTATACTTCCAGTAAACTTGCTGAGAATGAGCTGTGTTGCATTATCCAGGTCCTTAACAAAGATGTTAAATAGTACTGGCCACAGTATTGAACTCTGAGTACACTTTTAGTGACTGGCCTCCAGATGGGCTTTGTGCTGCTGATTCACAACCATTTTGGCAGTTCAGCCAGGGTTCAGACCACCAAATCCATCTTCTCATTGTAAAAAGTTATCCTGTTTGTCAGACATGACAAACCATGCTGACTACTCCCCATTAACTTCTTGTCCTTCATATGTTTGTAAATATTTTTGGGGATTATTTGCTCTATCAGCTTCCCAGAAATTGACATGGGGTTCAGTGGACTGTAGATCCCTGGGTCTTTCCTCTTGAACTTCTTGAACACAGTATTGACATATGATGTCTGCCAGCCCACAGGCATCTCCTCTGATCAACACGGCATTTCAAAGTTCATTGACAGTGGCCTCACCCTGACCTCAGCCAGTTCCCTTGGCACTTGTGGGTACAGAGCAGGTCTGGGTCCTCCTAAAGCAACGTAACAACTACAAGTTTATGGTCCCTGATGACATGCATCTGAGGGCCCTGAGGGAGTTGGCTGTTGTAGGTGCCAAGCCACTATCCAACATGTTTGAAAAATCATGGCAGTCAGGTGAAGTCCCTGGTGACTAGAAAAAGGAAAACATCATTCCCATTTTTAAAAAGTATAGAAAGGAAGACCAGGGGAACTACACACCAGTGAGCCTCACCTCTGTGTCTGGGAAGATTATGGAATGAATCTTCCTGGAGCCAATGTTAAGGCACATGCAGGACAAGGAATTGATCCGGGACAGCCAGCAGGGCTTCACCAAGGGTAAATCATGACTGGCCAATCTGGTGGCATTCTGTGATGGAGTGACTGCATCAGTCGACAAGGGAAGACTGACCGATGTCTACTTGGACTTCTGTAAAGCTCTTGACATTGTCCCACATGACATCCTAATCTCTAAATTGGAAAGATATGGATTTGAAGGGTGGACCATCTGGTGGATAAGGAATTGGCTCAATGGCTGCACCCAGATAGTAGTGGTCAATGGTTCTATGTCCAGGTGGAGGCAGTTGACAAGAGGTGTCCCTCAGGGCTCTGTCCTGGGACCTGATAACAGCTGCAGTGATGGAAGAACATGTTACTTGGTGTGTTACATTAAGCTCACTCTGATATCACTAGCTGGAATAAAGAACTCAGATGATCACTGTCTAGAGCTACAGTCAAACCTTCAATTGCTGCTAGACTTGATGCCTTAGATATAAGAATTTTTAGGATTTAATTTGTTTTGTCACCTCTACTTGTTTCATGCTTTCTTTTTATATAATACTCTCCTGGTTTCAGCTAGTATAGAATTTATTTTCATCCTAGTAGCTGGTAGGGTGCTGTGTTTTGGATTTAGCAAGAGAATAATGTTGATACCATGCTGATGTTTTAATTGTTACAGAGTAGTGCTTACACTAAGCCAAGGACTTTTCAGCTTCTCACACTGTCCTGCCAGTGAGCAGGCTGGGGGTGCAGCAAGAGCTGGGTGGGGACAGACCCAGGACAGCTGACCCAAACTGGCCAAAGGTATATTTCATATCATATGAGGTCACACTGAACAATTAATATGGGGTGGCTGGCCAGGGTGGGGGGACCGCTGTTCGGGGATAGGCTGGACATTGGTCAGCAGGTGGTGAACAATTGCAGTGTGCATCACTTGTTTTGTACACATTATTATTAGTAGTATGATGATGATGATGATGATTATTTTCCTTTATTTTCTGTCTTAATAAACTGTCTTTATCTCAACCTACAGGCTTTCACTTTTTTTTCAATAATCTCCCCCATCCTGGGTTGGGGTTGGTGGTGGTGGTGAGAAAATGGCTGTGTGGTGCTTAGCTGCCAGGCAGGTTAAACTACAACAGTCCTTTTGGTGCCCAACATGGGACACGAGGAATCTGAGGTAAGAATGACAGTTGAGAGGAGTAATGGGCAAAACATGGACTGGAGGTTTTTTATGAATGTAATAGTTGTAAAGAATTCGAGGAAGTAATAATTATGAGGAATATATTTCGTGTTAATGTGGTGAAGGGACGAGAGGCAGAGTGTGTGTAAATTATCCACTTTGTGTTGTGATGATGTTATATTTATTTTGGTGTGGGGAATTCTTTTTCTTTTTGACGTAAGTGAAATTTGTGAAGACTGATGATTGTGAAGTAAGATTATATTGTGATTGTTCTTAAATATACTTTTCACAGTGGTGAGGGGTGTAATGTAGTGTGTTTACATGGAAAGGTTTTTGTAGTGGGGAGGGACATAGGGATGGCTTCTGTGAGAACAATCCAAAAGCTGCCACATGTTAGATAAGGGGCCTGCTGCTGACCAGAGCCAAGCCAATAATCAATGTTGTTTGTACCTTTGTGAGAGCAGATTTAAGAAAGGAAAAAACAAAAAAACAAACAGGCATACAAACAAACAAACAAACAACAACAACAACAAAACTGCTGCACGAGAGCAGCTGGGAGAGAGAGGAGTGAGAAACAGCCTTTCAGACACCAAGGTCAGTGAATAAGGAGGGCAGGAGGTGCTCCAGGCATTGGAGCAGAATTTCCCCTGCAGCCTGTGGAGAGGACAATGGTGAAGCAGGTCGTCCCCCTCCAGACCATGGTGTACCACAGCAGAGCAGATTTCCATGCTGCAGCCCATGGAGAAGACCACAGTGGAGCAGGTGGATCTCTACTGAAGGAGGCTGTGGCCTATGGAGAACCCCTGCTGGAGCAGATTCTGGGCCAGACATGTAGCCTGTGGAGAGGGGACCACACAGGAGCAGGTGAGCTGGTAGGAGCTGCTGCCCGTGGGGAACCTATGTTGAAGCAGTGTGCTCCAGATGGATGGACCCTGTGGTATGAACCCACATATGGAGCAGTTCGTGAAGAGTTGCTGCCTGTGGGAAGCACCCTCTCTCTATTATCACTGTCTGGAATAAAGAACGCAGATGATCACTGTCTACATTCAAACCTTCAGTTGCAGCTAGACTTGATGCCTAGATATAGGATTTTTTAGGATTTAATTTGTTTTGTCATCTCTGCTTGTTTCTTGTTTTCTTTTTATAATACTTTACATATAATACTTCTAAATCCTTTATTTGTCTCTGTAAAATTATTCTCTTACATGAATGTTACTCCATTATCCTCTTCTAATATCCTGAAACTGGCCTGGAGCAGTTGTGTTGAGGGGGAATGAGGTGATGGTTGTAGATGACAAGGACAACCTGCCTTCCACCTGCTTTATGTTTTCAGTTGTTTTATTGAATCATGTATCAGAATCATATTACACAATGTCACCTTACAACTAACTTATTGGGACATTCCATGACACTTACCTGCAATTACGTCTGCCTCTTCTTTTCTGCCTAGATATAGATACTTATTCATGTGAGTCAGTGCAGCCATGGAAACCATTTGCTAGGACAAAATTTCTGTGAAGAACTCATCATCAGATGGTATAATTGCTATAGTAGACACTATTAAAGAAGTAATTTTGTGATCTTTTTGAGGCTAACATCAGAACAAAAATCAGATTTAAATTGTTGCTTATTTCAGCAGGTTTTGTACAGTATTTTGCCTGGTTGGTCACAGTGAGCACAGAAAACCTGTTCTTCCCCTTTCTGATATCTCCATTCTGAAAGAATTGCTAGCATGTGTGCTTATTAATAATAAATAATAATAATAATAATAAATCTTTCTTTTTACAATGAAATTTAATAGATAAAATAACAGAATATTAGGACCAAAACACGAACTTTGCTCGTCTCAATTGATCCAGGCTAAGGTTTGCTGCCATTGCTGTCATGAAAACAGTGAAGAGATAGGCCATTTAGATCAGTGACATGGTTGACAGACTGTGAGATAACATGAGGTATGAGATATATATAATTAATATATATTTGCCAGGGGACATTGAGGTTTAGGTTGGATATTAGGAAAAACTTTGTTACTGAAAGGGTTGTTAGAGAAGAGTTAAAAATTTGTTCCTTGTTAACCAGCAAGACAAGCCTGATAGGAACCAACAAACTAGTTTTAAGGAAAATAAAATGTGAACAGTAAATAAATTAATGCAGTAAATTAATTAATGCAGTAAATTGAAACAGATGAAGATCCTCTAGACTGCTGCTTCTTTTTTATTAATGCATAGTCTTGATTAATCTTTTATGATTAATAAATTAGTGTTTATTGTTGTTGTTGTTTTCATCAGCCCATTTTGTTTCTCATCAGTGATCTAACAGTTGATCGAGAAAAATCTTCATTTTCCAATGCAGAATTTCCCTCCTCTAATTATTATTATTATTGTTGTTGTTGTTCTTTTTATTTTCATTTAAATTTTTTGTTTTTCTTTCTCCTGTATTGGATTTCTTCCTGTCAACTGCAGTTCCTCAGGCTATGTCTGCAACGTAATTGAGATGTGTGATGGCATCACACATATCCATACCTGAGCTAGCTGTAACCTAACCGTTTTTTGCAATGATAGGAATTAAATTGCCAGATAAGTATTGTACTAGTCTGGCTAGGATGGAGTTAACTTTCCCTGCAGCAGCCCGTCTTTACCTGTAGTGGCACGTATAGTGTTGTGCTCTGCATTTGTAGCTAGAACAGTATTGGTATCACACCAATGATTTTTTATTGCTGAACAGTGCTGGCACAGCATCAACGCTACCCCTGTAGGCTGGGGTTGGGCAAAAAGTTGGGAGGGGATATCAAAAGGGCAGCTGACCTAAACCAACCAAAGAGATATTCAGTACCATATGATGTCACACTCAGCAATGAAAGGTGGGAAAGTGGCAAGTGGGGGGGCTGGGGGGGGATGGGGGGGGGGGGGGTGTCTGGGAGTGGAGGGCTCTTGTTATAAAGGTGTCTGTCTACCCAAACAACTGCTATGTGTATCAAAGCTGTCGAAGCTGTTTCCCAGGGTGTGGCTGGACATAATTTGTTGATGGGAAGTAGAGAATATATACTTTTTTCTCTCTCTGTGCTTCCACGTGGCTGTTGTGCTTTTTTTTTTTTTTTCTCTTCCTTTTCCCTTTAATCAAACTATCCTCATCTCAACCCTTGAGCCTTTTAGCTATTTTTTTTCTTTTTTTTTCTTTTTTTTTTTTTTTTCCAACCATGCTTTCTTCTCCCCATCTTCTTATAAAGAGGCGGAACGATAGAGCAGTTGATGTGGAATTTGGCTGCCCAGCATGGTAAAAAACACCACAAGTATAAAATATGCCTATCTAACTCGCTTCCACTTCTATGAATAGACAGATAGATTCCAACTATACTGGGTATATATATTCCAACTAAAATGGGTACCTGAGCTGCAATCACAACATCAGCAAGAGCATAGATATAACAATAGTTTATAGAGATATAACAACAAATAGACCACTCATAAGAACGGTATAAGAAATTTTAAGAGCAATTTCTGAAGTAGTTTATAATTTGCATGATGGTGGTGCTGTTACACAAAATCAGTAGCTTATCACAGGTGAATGAAAGCAAAGTTATAAAAGCAAATGATTGAAATTAAGCAATAGAATGGAAACCTAATCCCAACACCATTGTATTTTGTATTTTTGTATCATATCATTGTATTTTGTAGGTCTGATTAAAAAACAAAACAAAACAAAAAAAACACAGAATAATGTATGTTGACATCTAATGAGTTGGTTTTCTATATGTGGAGAAATAAACTTTGGTCAGTAATGACATTTGAAATAATTGTTACATATAAAAATAATACAGGTCAACATTGTTTAAGGAACTGTATGCATGCTTATGTATGCATATATACTACAGGAAAAAGTTCTGGTGTCAGGGATCTTTGGAAAAATTGTCTGTGGCAATGTGAGATTAAAATAAAGGACTCTTTTATGCAATCTATTAATCGTATTCTTCCCTTTCCATCCTGAACTTTTGAAGTGGAAGTGATAGGGAAGTGATTGTCCCTCTGTACTCAGCTATGGTGAGGCCGCACCTCGAGTACTGTGTTCGGTTTTGGGCCCCTCACTACAAGGACATCGAGGTGCTCAAGCATGTCCAGAGAAGGGCAACAAAGCTGGTGAGGGGTCTGGAGAGCAAGTCTTACAAGGAGCGGCTGAGGGAGTTAGGATTGTTCAGTCTGGAGAGGAGGAGGCTCGGGGCGACCTTATCGCTCTCCTAAAGGAGGCTGTAGAGAGGTGGGGGTAGGTCTGTTCTCCCACATGCCTGGTGATAGGACAAGGGGGAATAGGCTAAAGCTGCACCAGGGGAAGTTTAGGTTGGATATTAGGAAGAACTTCTTTACCGAAAGGGTTGTTAGGCATTGGAATGGGCTGCCCAGGGAAGTGGTTGAGTCACCATCCCTGGAGGTCTTTAAAAGCCGTTTAGTTGTAGAGCTTGGTGATAAGGTTTAGTGGGGGACTTGTTAGTGTTAGGTCAGAGGTTGGATTAGGTGATCTTGGACGTCTCTTCCAACCTTGATGATTCTGTGGTTCTGTGAAGTATGTTTTAGTATTCATTTTATCATACCATCATCTGTCCTGTGACCAGTTTTTCTGAAGATTCACAGATTTACAGATTCACAGATTTCTCTAGGTTGGAAGAGACCTCAAGATCATCGAGTCCAACCTCCGACCTAACACTAAGTACTCCACTAAACCATATCGCTAAGCTCTACATCTAAACGTCTTTTAAAGACCTCCAGGGATGGTGACTCCACCACCTCCCTGGGCAGCCCGTTCCAATGCTTAATAACCCTTTCGGTAAAGAAGTACTTCCTAACATCCAACCTAAAACTCCCCTGTCGCAACTTTAGCCCATTCCCCCTCATCCTGTCACCAGGCACGTGGGAGAATAGACCAACCCCCACCTCTCTACAGCCTCCTTTCAGGTAACTGTAGAGAGCGATGAGGTCGCCCCTGAGCCTCCTCTTCTCCAGGCTGAACAAGCCCAGCTCCCTCAGCCGCTCCTCGTAAGACTTGTTCTCCAGACCCCTCACCAGCTTGGTCGCCCTTCTCTGGACTCGCTCGAGCACGTCCATGTCCTTCCTGTAGCGAGGGGCCCAAAACTGAACACAGTACTCGAGGTGCGGCCTCACCAGAGCCGAGTACAGGGGCACAATCACTTCCCTCGACCTGCTGGCCACACTGCTTCTTATACAGGCCAGGATGCCGTTGGCCTTCTTGGTCACCTGAGCACACTGCTGGCTCATATTCAGCCGACTATCCACCAATACTCCCAGGTCCTTCTCGGCCAGGCAGCTTTCCAGCCACTCATCTCCCAGCCTGTAGCTCTGCTTGGGGTTATTGCAGCCCAGGTGCAGGACCCGGCACTTGGCCTTGTTGAACTTCATGCAGTTGACCCCAGCCCATCGCTCCAGCCTATCCAGATCCTCCTGCAGAGCCTCCCTGCCCTCGAGCAGATCGACACACGCACTTAGCTTGGTGTCATCTGCAAACTTACTGAGGGTGCACTGGACGCCCTCATCCAGATCATCAATAAAGATATTAAAGAGGACCGGCCCCAGTACCGAGCCCTGGGGGACTCCACTAGTGACCGGCCTCCAACCAGATTTGACTCCATTCACCACAACTCTCTGGGCCCGGCCATCCAGCCAGTTTCTAACCCAGCGAAGCGTACGCCAGTCCAAGCCCCGAGCAGCCAGTTTCTTGAGGAGAATGTTGTGGGGAACGGTGTCAAAAGCCTTACTGAGGTCAAGGTAGACCACGTCCACAGCCTTTCCCTCATCCACCAAGCGCGTCACTTGGTCATAGATGGAGATCAGGTTCGTCAAGCAGGACCTGCCTTTCATAAACCCATGCTGACTGGGCCTGATCGCCTGCTCGCCCTGCAAGTGCCGCGTGATGACCCTCAAGATAATCTGCTCCATGAGCTTCCCCGGCACTGAGGTCAAACTGACAGGCCTATAGTTCCCCGGGTCTGCCCTGCGGCCCTTCTTATAGATAGGCGTCACATTGGCTAGCCGCCAGTCAACCGGGACCTCCCCCGATAGCCAGGACTGCCGATAAATGATGGAAAGCGGCTCAGCCAGCTCCTCCGCCAGTTCTCTCAGTACCCTTGGGTGGATCCCATCCGGCCCCATCGACTTGCGCACATCCAATTTTTTTTTGTTTTATTTTTAATTTTTTTTTTTTAAGTTAACTTATTATAGATATTTGGTACAAAAATGCATTTTAAACATAGCTTCCATTTATTTTCAAAGAAGGGCACTGGTTTTTTAATTATTGTATGCAAACATAATTGAGTCTGAAGTTCCATTACCTTTTTAGTCTTAACAACCATTAGTCTTAACCTTAGATAGTAGTTGGGTGGATGTACTCTCCATTGGGTAAAAATCTGTCTGGGTGGCAGGGCCCAAAGAGTCTCTGTGAATGGATTTACATTTGGTTGTTAGCTGGTCACAGTGCTGGGGCCAGTTTTGTTTAACATTTTTATCAGTGATCTTGATGAGTAGATTGAGTGCATACTCACTGAGTTTGAAGAGGACACTAACCTCAGCTGGTGTGTTGATCTGCTTGAAGGTAGGAAGCCTCTGCAGAGAGTTCTAAAGATCCAATCATATGGCATTCATCAGTGCTAAATGCTGGATGCTACACTTGGGCAAAGACAACATAATATCTTAATATAGTCTGGGAAATAATGTCTGGAAAACTGCAAGGCAGAAAAGGACCTGGGTGTGTTGATCAACAGCTGGCTGAACATGAGACAGCAGAGTGTCTAGGTGGCCAAGAATGTCAATTCCTTGAGATTGAGAGTCTTGAGAAAAGGAGGCTGAGGAGGCCTCATAAATTTACAACTATCTGAAATCAGGTTGTAGTGAAGTGGGTGTCACTCTTTTTTCTCAGGTGATAAGTGTTAGGAAATGACCTCTAGTTCTCCCCAGAAAAGATTAGCTAAGAAGTCAAGATGGATTTCTTCATGGAAAAAATGGTTAGGCATTGGAACAGGCTGCCCAGGGAAGAGTCGACACCCCTAGAGGTTTTTAAGAGAAATGTGGGTGGGACACTTGGGATATGGTTTAGTGGTGGACTTGGTAGTGTCAGATGATGGCTGAACTTGATGATCATATGGTCTTTTCTGACCTAAATGATTCTATGATTCTACGAATCCATGATTCAGTAAAATCTATAAAAAGGCCGTGAATTCCTGGGTGCTCTGATATGGGAATGCATTCTATGTCTATTCTAATCTGAAGTTCAGATCATTCCAAAAGACAAAAATATAATAATTTCTACAACTAAAGTCTAATTATCAACTTGAATGTGTAATGGACCCTTTTTTAGAAGCTTTGGAGCCTTCCTACTGAGCTGATATTGCAAATCATGTCTTAAAGTCTAGAAAGTATTTATACAGCAGCTTTAATATTAATTTTTATAGCACTCTCTGAGTATTAAAATATGCCTCATGAAAGTGCTTCTGCACATCTGCTGAAATATACACTTCCTGGAAAGTGTTTTTTATAGTTAGCAGAAACAATTCTTTACAAGTTAAAATAGTTAAAATCTTTTTAACTCCCCAAAACAGACTCTAAAATCATGTTCCATTGTAACTTGCACTCAAGATCTTTAGATATGGTGTAATTTGTGTAATGCACATGGAAGTCTGCTTGCTTTGGTTTGTAAGATACAAATTTCTAGTTTCAAGGTGAACTTACTGCCTAAAATGTTAAAAAAGAAGAAGACACTCTTTGCTTGGCAAAAATGTTGAGGAATTCCAGTGCATGGTAAAGCCTTATATAGTCTTTACATTTTTAAGACTATGTGAGTACTGACTTAAAGATCACTAGTGTCTTTCCATTGATTTCTCTCATGTTCCTTGGCTGTTTCTTGGTATGTTGAAAAAGTGTAAGTTTCATAGATTCCAATGTTAGCAATGACATCAGTAAGACACAAAGAAATAGAACAATTATTCTTAGATGCTATTAATATGCATTGCTCAAATTGTTTATAATCTGGAACTTAAATTGTGAATTAAATGTTACAATGGCTGCTTTAGTGAGAAAGCAGAATATTTCAAATATTTCTATTTATAGATATTTTATGTGGTTTTCCCATGCAAGAATGTAATTGACATGACATAGTAGTATGAGTGTGACAATGTGGAAAGATTAACTTTCGAGATGAAAATATTTAAAACTAGACAAAATTAACAGAGAGAGCAATGTAATAAGAGAGAGTAATGTATATAATATACTGGACAGGATTAAAAACTCTCTTTAAAAAGCGGAAGTAAAGTTATAATGTTATAGACATGGGTGAAAAACTGAAATTCCGTCTCTATCTGGAATTAGGTTATGTTACAAGAAGAGCTGGAAATGGGTACAATTGATCTGAAATTGTATAGGATTTCCTTCATTCCAAGTAGTTGATATGTTTTATGCTTTCAAGTTGTGAACTTAAGGTTTTGACATTTAAGTCATGATTTCTATAAGCTAGAAAGCATCAAAAAAAATAAAATAAAATCAGATGTATTCTATGCAGTGCAAGTAACACAATAGTAAAAATTAAGCCGAAATGATATAAGGAAAACTGTATTGAAGAATGTGCTGAATGGGATAGGTTTGGTAGATGTATCTATAAAAACTGCCCAGTTGATATTAACAAAAGTCAAGTGATATTTCCACTAACAAATTGTCATAGCTCTGTAAAACTTCTACCTTTTAAATTTGATTTCCAGTTATCATTACTGATAGTTTTATTTAAACTCTAGTGGTGAGTTCCTTGTTCCTTTGGTTCATATGTATTCTACAATAGAATACGACCATTGCTAAAGTAGAGTTATATGACAACTTATGTTTAAAGGTGGTCACTGGCTGGATGTAAAAGAATAGCAATTTTACTCTCTAAGTGGAGAGAACCATATTATGCTTTGGTTCCCAGATACTCCGACCTGAAGACTTGGATGGTCATATTAGTTCCTCAGTAAGAACATATTTGACTTCATCATAGTTATATTTATTATTTATTATACATATATAATTATTTAGTTATATTTAGGTATATTATAATTGTATTTATTTTTATTTTTATTTTATTTTTATTTTTTTTTAATTTTATTTTCACGATACATAAATTACAATCCCCTAGCCGAAACATTGTTTCAAATTAATTAGAAAATACCAGTGGAATTTCTTTCTTTTGAGATGTCACCAATAGTTCATAAGGTGTTACTATTTCACTACAAGAAAGAAATCAAGGTCTTGGACTGTGTCCAGAGGAGGGCTATGAAGCAGGTAAAGGGGTTTAGGCATTGGAATGGGCTGCCCAGGGAGGTGGTAAAGTCACCATCCCTAGGGGTGTTTAAGGAAAGGTTGAATGTGATGATTAGGGACATAGTTTAGTGGGTGATATTAGTGGTAAGGGGATGGTTGGACCAGATTATGGAGGTCTTTTTCAACCTTTATGTCTCTATAATTCTATTAATTTTTAAATGTATTATGAAATGGTTGTAGTAACACCCATAGGAATGTAAAGAGTTTATAAAAATAGTATGAGTGTCACAGTATTTAAAAAGTGATAATTATTAATTTCCAAGAGTTAACATGGATAATCAAGTAACATCTGTATAATTCCTTTGTATTTATTTATTTATTTATTTTTAAGACAAGTCAGAAATTTGAAGCATCAAAAGCACAAATAATTTTTAAGTACTTTTAGGCGTTGGAAGTCATAATGCTTAGATTCTCTTTGACAACATTAGCAAAAGTATTAGTGTGTTCAAAGGACTTATAACTGGTCACTTAATGGTCTGGAATAGATTTATATATATATGTATATATATATTTTTCTTATATATATGAGCAGCATGTTGTCATTTTCCACTCAATCACCCTGTAACACACAAGTCAAAACTAATTCAGGACAAGAAATGAAAGACTGATGAAAAAAAAAAAAAGTGGAGTGAATATTGAAATGAAAGGTTAACAGCTAAATAATAATGAGTGCACACAAGTACTTGGAACATCTGCATTACATCATAGTCAACAGAATTACAGGATATAGCATGTTAATTTCACACCTGAGGTGTGGATTTGTGCTCTTTCACCCTGGCTATATATCTATATTATTCTGATTCAAGGAATCAACTATCTCTTTAGGCATGGAAATTCAGGTATGTGGTGAATTCAAACCTCACTAACTGTTGGCATAAACTACGTGGTCTAGGAAATATGGTCCACTAATTAAACAGCTCTAATAGATCCAATAGAAACATGAGTCTGGTGTAGTTGAGGACTGATAGTCAAATGAAGAGACAGATATTGGGAAGACTTTTCATTTCAAGTATATATGGAAAAGTATACATTTCAAGTATAATGGAAAAAAAAAAAAAGAAAAAAGAACAGAAGATCATAGAGTTATCTGATCTAAGCATTAAAAATCAGACTTCCATAATGTCTCTACTCATTATCATAGAAAATGTATAAGAATTTTTATAAATTAAATTTCCTTTGTAGCATAGTAGCTAAATTAGACATCCCAAATACTGACAACAGATATAAACTAACCCTTTTATTTATTTATTTTTTAATTAGAAAGCTTTTTTTTTTTTTGATGATGATATATGAGAAGAATTCTTTATAAATGTGATTAAGGGTCTGCCATGTCATTTATTTAAGGATTTAGTCTCATAAGGTTAAATGAATACACATAATTAGCTGTTTGAATTCAAGGTGCTTGCCAGCTCAGATTCTGTTGGCATTATTACTGCTTCTCTTTAGATTAAGGCTTGGACAGTGCACAATCATTTTCACCTACACATCTAAGATCCTACATTGTGGAAGTATAGATTTAAAATAATACTTGTGAGTATTAACTTTAAAGATTTTCTGACCTCAGCGAATACTTGGAAATAACGTGTTACTCAGACCACTCAAATGTTGATGTTTTCATACATTTAATCAAATGCACCTGTGTCAGATCCTGTCTGTAATAGTTTTTTTTTTTTTTATTAACTGAAAATGGTCTTATTGTCACCATATTTTCACTTCTTTTTTATGAATATGTATGAGTATGAACAATACTGATGTTGTTCAATAAAGGGAAATGTATGTATACAACCTGTCTATATTAATCTTCCATGCCATATCATTCTTTCCCTTCTCTGTCTTTCCACTAAGCCCATCAACAACACTACACTTCCTGAGAAAAAGTCCCTCTTCTGCTTTCTCGTAGGCCCCCTTTAAGGGCTGCAATGAGGTCTCCCCAGAGCCTTCTCTTCTTCAGGCTGAACAGCACCAACTCCCTCAGCCTGACTTAATAGGAGAGGTTCTCTGGTCCATTGATCATCTTCATGGCCTTCCCCTGGACTTGTTCTAATATGCTCATGTCCTTCTGCTGGGGGACCAGGAGCTGAATGAAGTACTCCAAGTGGTGTCTCATGAGAGCAGAGGGAGAGAACCATAGAATCATGGAATCATAGAATGCCTTGGATTGGAAGACACCTTAAAGATCATTTACTTCCAACCGCCCTGATGTAGACAGGGATGTGGCCCACTAGATCAGGTTGCTCAGGGCCTCATCTAACCTGGTCTTGAACACCTCCAGGAATGGGGCATCCACTACTTCTCTGGACAACCTGTTCCAGTGCCTCACCACCCTGTGAGTGAAGAATTTCCTCCTAACCTAAATCTCCCCTCTTTTAATTTAAAACCATTCCCGCTTGTCCTGTCATTATCTGATTGAGGAAAGAATTATTCTCTATCATTTTTATAAGTCCTCTTTAAATGTTGAAAGGCCAGAATGAGGTCACCCTGAAGCCTTCTCTTCTTCAGGCTGAACATCGCCAGCTCTCTCAGCCTTTCTTTGTATGGGAGGTGCTCCAGCCTCTTGATCGTCTTTGTGGCCCTCCTCTGGACCCATTCTAACAGATCAACATCCTTCTTGTGCTGCGGGCTCCAGACTTGGACACAGTACTTCAAGTGGGGCTGCACAAGAGCAGAGCAGATTGGGAGAATCACCTCCCCCGACCTGCTGGCCACGCTTCTTTTGATGCAGCCCAGGATATGGTTGGCTTTCTGGGCTGCAAGTGCACATTGCCAGCTCATGTGGAGCTTCTCATCAACCCACACCCCCAGGGCCATCTCCTCAGGGCTGCTCTCAACCCATTCTCCACGCAGCTTGTATTTGTGCTTGGAATTGCCCTGGCCCAGATACAGGACCTTGGAATCTCTAGAAGTACTGTATAATGCTTGAAGAGTATTTAGGTACTGTTGAGAATTCTGATCTTCACAGGTACTTAGGTGATTTCTCATGGATTTCTTTTTCTTTTCTTTCTTATATATGTGTGAAGAATATGCAATTCAATCTCTACATTATCATTGAAATTGGGAGTCAGGAAGTAGAAACCACTATTTTTTTTTGTTTTGTTTTGTTTTGTTTTGTTTTTTAATCATTACATTTATTAAGGACAAGGAGCAAAGTGAATTGAAAATGTAGAAGAGCTAGAATATAATTTTGGACAAACGATTTACAATTGTTATGAAATATTATTGAGCTTGAAATGAGTAAATTTAAAATTATTTGATATAAATCCGTTATACCTTGCCCATAATTTAAATTGAACTTCTCATCACAATTACACAAATACAATGAGAGTCAAGGTGGGACAAAAGGATAACAAAGGCAAAGAGAAATCTTTGTTGCCAATATAAGTAGCTCTTCTCTAGTTATTTCAAATAACAGTAGAGTAAAATTTTAGGCTAGAAAAAAAGAAAAGTCCTTTTGAGTTATCTCTTCAAACAAGTTTTGAAGATTTTAATGAAACATTTAAAAATACATTTGAAACATTTTCATTTTTCTTTATTATTTTCCCTATAAACCTTCCATTGACAGCAACTGACTGTTGATTAAAATGGAATGGCTTATGTTAAGGGCTCTTTTTCATCCTGTTTTTCTTTCATTCCCACTTTTGCAGACATGAAATGTAGCTAATGAAGTCTCATAAGAAAAAAAAAATAAACTGAAGGTTTGTAGTGGTGGGGAGAACAACAAAAAACAAACACACCTAAACCTAAAACCCTTGAAGAAAAATCCTACTGTCCTACTGAAGAAAACAGTGGTGCATTGTTTTAATTCTAATATGACCAGTGATGACAGAATATAGAATATAGAAGAAATTGCTTTTTTTTTTTAAAAAAAAAGTCTTCAAAAAAGAAAAAAAAGAAAGAAAAAAAAGGAAAAAGAAAAAAAGAGGTTTTTGCTATTGAGAAAATAAATGTTGAAATATATATCTGTGTGAGCTAGAACCAGATGTTTAAATTCTTCTTTTAGTGCTCAGATTAAAAACAACAACAAGAAGCATTTAAACACTGTTTTGTTGAGTGTATGCATGCATTTCCCCAAAGCCCTCATAAACAAATTGTTTGTTTAAATAGCCCCTCTTCTTTAACTTATCTCTTGTTAGTAAGAGATATTTTAACTTATCTACTTGTTAGTAGCACAGGGGGTGGGATGGGGGGTTGGGGGAAGGTTTTTAATAGAGCAAACACATCTACAGATAACGATATAAAGGAATTATATAACCATATAACCTAGGATATAACCTAGCAATTTGATTCTTATTCAGGCTGTATTTTAGCAATAGGTCTTATCCATTTGCCTTCAGGGTTCTTTAGTCATAGAAAATGTCATTTTTGTAATGTGATTGATGTGTAAATTATTAAAGATATAACATCTGTTTGTGTAACTGTGTCATTATCTTCTTTCTACTGGCTGCCTTTCTTCAATGTCCAATATTCTCTCACCAAAAGTACAGTGGAAGCTGTCCACCCTCTAAATACATGATGGATGTTCCCTAAATATGTTAACATGGCTGAATCAACAGCTGCTAGGCAAAAAAATGAGATAACTATTTATTTCATACACAAGGCAGTTGTCAAGCAATATTAATAATCTTTAATCAGTGCAAAGAGTGCAAAGCAGCTGCAGAAAGGTCTATAATAAACAGATGGCAAGAGCAGCAGTGTCAAACTGGTATTGACTTAAGCACTTCTACACTATTTCTCATGTTGCATCCTTTGGGAAAGGCTTCTTATTGGAAAATAAGTTTGAAACTATACATTCTCCCTAATTGAAGCATATGTCTGCCTACTGTAAATGTTCATATGTTTTTTCAGTTAGGCATTGTGTGTGAATAGAATGAATGGGACAGTTTTGGTATCAAACAGGAAAGGGTTAAAAATTCAGTTCATTGCTCTTGCTGCTAGATTATATGAGTCCATGGGGTCTAAGTTGTTGATGATTGCACGTGTATGCTTTGTTGCTTTGAAAAGAAATGTGCTTCATTTAGGTATGCTCGAAAACATAGGCAATTCTATTTCCAGAACAGTAGAAAAAATTAAATGTTAGTATTGTTTTTTTCCTGAACCTTGGTGGTTTGAATTAGATACATACTAGAAGAGATTTTATTAGTATGCAACATGCTTTGCCCAGGGTTCACTGACCAGTTTTCCTTTCCTCTAAAAATATAATGCCAGATACTACAGCAAATTTCATTTACTCCCTTGGTAAACTTTTGAATGATCTTTGTAAAATCAATTTCAATAACATCTGCTTCTGCTCCAGGTTTATGTGGGTGCTAACTGAAAAAAAAAAATAAAGAAATTTAAAATAGCATACACAAATTTCATTTTCTATCAGTTGTTTCTTTTGAAAGGAACCGGCAATCGTGTTTTCTAGAGAGCATATAGACATAAAAAAATATAAACCAGTGTTGTCAGTCTCAGAGAAAAACTTGAGCTACATAATATAACAACAGCATATGCAGTTGGTTCCAGGTACCGGGCAGTATCTTTAGGTTAGGTGCAGATTACTTGAATTTCCAGAAGTTTCACAATCATGGCTAACTTGTGCAATAGTGTCCATGGTCAGGTACGCCCCTCGTTCATGACCCCATCTATATGTTGCAACTCTTCTTTGATGGTCTGAGGTGACATGGGCTCACTGAGCTATAAATAATTCACCCTTATGTTGCCAGTCCAACAATATCCGAGGGGATCTTCCTGAGCCACTTCAATCTTCACATCCTGATCTGTCTGCTGGTTGTTTTGATGTTCTCCAGCTGCCCAACTCTTGGGTACATGAGCATCTACCTGGTGTACTTTTACAACAAGGTTTTCTATCTGGGCGGCAATATCTTGTCACAATGCAGCAGCCCAGGTGGGTTTGCCTCTGTACTGCCAGTTGCTCTGCTTCCATTGCTCTAACCACCCCAAAGGGCATTTGCCACCATCCATGAATCAGTATAGAGATAGAACACTGGCCACTTTTCTGGTTCAGCAATATCAATAGCCTAAAGGTTTCCTATTTGAGCCCACTGAGTAATCAGTGCAACAGAATCACAGAATCACAGAATTGTAGGGGCTGGAAGGGACCTAAAGAGATCATCGGATCCAACCCCCCCTGCCAAAGCAGGTTCCTTAGAGCAGGTTGCCCAGGTAGACATCCAGATGGGCCTTAGATATCTCCAGAGAAGGAGACTCCACAACCTCCCTGGGCAGCCTGTTCCAGTGCTCTGTCACCCTCACCATAAAGAAGTTCTTTTGCATGTTGGTATGGAACTTCTTGTGCTCCATTTTGTGGCCATTGCTCCTTGTCCTGTCCCCACAAACCGCTGAAAAGAGGTTGACCGAATTCCACTGTCTCCTGCACTTAAGATACTTGTAAATATTAATAAGATCCCCTCTCAGTCTTCTCTTCTCAAGGCAGAACAGACCCAGACCTTTCCTCACAGGGAAGATGCTCCAGGCCCCATATCACCTTTGTGGCCCTCCGCTGGACTCTTTCCAGGAGATCCCTGTCTTTTTTGTACTGGGGAGCCCAGAGCTGGACACAGTACTGCTGGTGAGGCCTGACCAGGGCAGAGTAGAGGGGGAGGATCACTTCCCTTGACCTGCTGGCCACGCTCCTTTTTATGCACGCCAGGATCCCATTGGCCTTCTTGGCCACTGGGGCACACTGCTGGCTCATGGTCAACCTGTTGTCCACCAGGACCCCCAGGTTCTTCTCTGAAGATATCCTCTCCAGCAGGTACTGTACATTCCCAGCCCATACTATACTCCCCAGTCTGTACGGACACATGCGGTTGTTCCTTCCCAGGTGCAGGTCTCTACACTTGCTCTTGTTAAACCTCATTTGGTTTCTTCCTGACCAGCTTTCCAGCCTGTCCAGGTCTCACAGTATGGCAGCAGAGTCTTCTGATGTGTCAGCCACTCCTCCCAGCTTTGTATCACTGGCGTACTTTCTGAGGGTGGACACTATTCCCTCATCAAGTTCTTCGATGAAATGTTGAACAAGACTGGACCCAGCATCGACCCCTGGGGAACATCTCTAGTCACAGGTCTTCAGCTGGACTCTGCCCCACCGATCACCACCCTGAGCTCAGCCAGTCAGCCAGTTCTCAACCCACCTTACTGTCTACTCCTCTATCCCACACTTTCTCAGCTTTCTTGGCAGGATGTTGTGGGAGCCAGTATCAAAAGCCTTGCTAAAGTCAAGGTAGATGACATCCACTGCTCTCCCCCTGTCTACCCAGCTGGTGATGCCATTATAGAAGGTTACGAGGTTGGTCAAGCATGATTTCCCCTTGGTGAATCCATGCTGACTATTCCTCATAACCTTCTTCTCTTCCAATTGCTTGGAGATAACATCCAGAACAAGCTTTTCCAACACCTTTCCAGGGACAGAGGTGAGACTGACTGGCCTGTAGTTTCCCAGTTCCTCCTTCTTGCCCTTCTTGAAGCCACTTACCTTCTTGCCCTTCTTGAACCCACTTACTCCATGTCACATCAGTTGTATGGTGTGTAGAGGGGTACTTGCCTTTGAAAGCACCAGCAGTCTGTGTGCCAGGAGGATCTGTGCTTCAGTACCAACGGCTTCTGAAGCCAATTGAACCCCTTCATACAGTGACAATATCTCTATTTCAGTTGGACTGTAGCAGGCCTTGGATCCTCTGTATCCTCAGCTCCAAAACCCTAGCAGTCAACCTTGAGTCTCCCTGGACACTTTATCCCAGAGGCTCCAGGTAAGGCCATTCTCCCCTGCTGCATTCTCCCAGTGCAGAGAACGTTTTTTACATATTGTCCTGCTTAGACTTGCTCAAGGGCTAAAGCATAAACTATCTCCCACTGAATTTGTTCAAAGGCTTGTTGTTGCTCATGGCCCCATTTGAAATCATTATTACCTGCATCACTTGATAGAGTGTTCTTACAATCAGACTGTAACTTAGAATGTGCATTCTCCAAAAATCCACAACACCTAAGAAATTTTTTTTTTTTTTGCTAGTTTGTGGAGACATAACCGTTATTTTGTTGATCATATCCATTGGGATCTGATGATATCCATCTTGCCATTTTATTCCTAAAAACTGAATCTCCTGTGCAGATCCTTTGACTTTATTTGACTTTAACAAAAAAACAGCCTTCAGAAGGTTTTGAACTACTTTATCCCCTTTCTCAAAACCGTTTTCTCGTATGTTATCCCACATGATGATGTCAGCAATATATTGCAGATTTTCAGGAACTTAATTCTATTCCAGTACAGTGTGGATCAGTCCATAGGAAATGGTAGGGATGTGTTTCCACTCCTGGGGCAGTTGATGATACAAGTATCACAGTATCACAGTATCACAGTATCACAGTATCACAGATTTCTAGGTTGGAAGAGACCTCAAGATCATCGAGTCCAACCTTCGACCTAACACTAAGTACTCCACTAAACCATATCGCTAAGCTCTACATCTAAACGTCTTTTAAAGACCTCCAGGGATGGTGACTCCACCACCTCCCTGGGCAGCCCGTTCCAATGCTTAATAACCCTTTCGGTAAAGAAGTACTTCCTAACATCCAACCTAAAACTCCCCTGTCGCAACTTTCGCCCATTCCCCCTCGTCCTGTCACCAGGCACGTAGGAGAACAGACCAACCCCCACCTCTCTACAGCCTCCTTTAAGGTAACTGTAGAGAGCGATAAGGTCGCCCCTGAGCCTCCTCTTCTCCAGGCTGAACAAGCCCAGCTCCCTCAGCCAGTCCTCGTAAGACTTGTTCTCCAGACCCCTCACCAGCTTGATCGCCCTTCTCTGGACTCGCTCGAGCACGTCCATGTCCTTCCTGTAGCGAGGGGCCCAAAACTGAACACAGTACTTAAGGTGCGGCCTCACCAGAGCCGAGTACAGGGGCACAATCACTTCCCTAGACCTGCTGGCCACACTGCTTCTTATACAGGCCAGGATGCTGTTGGCCTTCTTGGCCACCTGGGCACACTGCTGGCTCATATTCAGCCGACTATCAACCAATACTCCCAGGTCCTTCTCGGCCAGGCAGCTTTCCAGCCACTCATCTCCCAGCCTGTAGCTCTGCTTGGGGTTGTTGCGCCCCAGGTGCAGGACCCGGCACTTGGCCTTGTTGAACTTCATACAGTTGACCTCAGCCCATCGGTCCAGCCTATCCAGATCCTCCTGCAGAGCCTTCCTGCCCTCGAGCAGATCGACACACGCACTTAGCTTGGTGTCATCCGCAAACTTACTGAGGGTGCACTGGACGCCCTCATCCAGGTCATCGATAAAGATATTAAAGAGGGCCGGCCCCAGTACCGAGCCCTGGGGGACACCACTAGTGACTGGCCTCCAACCAGATTTGACTCCATTCACCACAACTCTCTGGGCCCGGCTATCCAGCCAGTTTCTAACCCAGCGAAGCGTACGCCAGTCCAAGCCCCGAGCAGCCAGTTTCTTGAGGAGAATGTTGTGGGGAACTGTGTCAAAAGCCTAAAAGTAAAAGCAAACTGATCTGCATTCTTGCATTGAGGTTATGTGGTAAGGTTTTGGAAGCAGGGGTGGTCTCAGCGAGAAGAGTCCTAAAGCTACATGTCAGACAAGAGCCATTTCCAGCTCACTCCAAAAGGGACCCTCTGCTGGTCAGAACTGAGCCAATAAGTGATGTTGGTTGTGCTTTTGTGAAAGCATATTTAAGAGAGGGGACAAAAAAATGGGGAGAGTGAGGAGTGAGAAACAACTCTATAGACACCAAAGTCAGTGAAGAAGGAGAGGGAGGAAATGCTCCAGGCACACAGCAGAAGTTACCCTGAGACCTGTGGAGAGGCCCCGGTGGAGCAGGCTGTCCCCCTGCAGGCCATCAGTCCCACAGCAGAGCAGATCTCCATGCTGCAGCCGGTGAAGGAAAAAATGGTGGAGCAGGTGGATCTGACCCAAAGGAGGTTGCAGCCATGGAGAGCTCCCACAGGAGCAGGCCCTGGGCCAGAGCTGCAGCCTGTGGAAAGAAGTCAACGAAGGAGCAGATGATCTGCTGTTTCTGTCAGATGTTATTGTTATATCTCAGGCTTTTTATTACCACTTTAGTTTTGCTTTTATTTTTTTCAGGTAGTTACCTGAACAGAATGACACATTAAAATATGTTTAGTCAATATAGTAAGGTATCAGTAATCAATTTACAGTTAGTATAATGTAATTAAATAAAAACAATAAATAAAAAAAATAAAAAATCCAGCTAACTAGAACTTCTTGGACATGGAAAATGTTTATATCTATTTACCTGTAAATACTGAATCTCTCCATGATAAATTAATGTGGGACAATTCACTTATCTGAACACATGCAGTATTTTTGTCCCATTTATCCTGGAATATCTGAGGCACATTCAAAGGAATTTAAAATAAGATTCCTCTACATAAGGAATTGCAGTTTTCTGAATAAGATGATAAATCTCCATGTGATCCTTATTTGTTTGAAATCCCATTAGACCTTTCTGTTTAGACATTTATTCCCGCTACAAAGCCTTATATAAAATGTGTGAACAAAATGTCTCCATATTTTAATGCATATTTTATTACTGTTCAAATCAAAAACCTCAAAAGTAAAAATTGTGTTTGATATATATACATATATATATACATTAAAATCAACATTGCTAAACTCCTTTTGAAGTCAGATGCTTACTTTTCACTTAGATGTAACTTTTCATAATATTTTCCAAGGTTTGGGGCAGTCTTAAGTCAATCATTGTCAGAGCTATCTAGCAAGAGGTTACAGTCTGCCTTTGTTTCCTTGAAATTAACTATTCATTTGGAAGCTGCCCCATTTGCAGTTAAATTTATAAATGTACCATTTCATCAAAATTCCTAATTAATTCAAGTTTCTTGAATCTTCTTTCTGAAATTTCAAACTCTCTTAAAGGTACTACTGATAAACCCATCAAAGTAAAAAAAGACAGTATTGTTCAACTGCTTCTGTGATATAATTGGAAACAGTTGAAGTGATTCCCTTAAAAAACTCTAGTTCCTCTGACAGCCTTCTATAGCTATAGGATATTTATTATTCATTCTGTAGTCTCAAACAGAGCAAAAATTTGTGAAGTTTTTGAGTAATATTATTATTATTATTATTATTCAAAATCATTATTATTATTTTCTCATGATAAGTAATATGATGGATTATTAATTAATTAATTAATTAATCTATTTATTTTCCAAATCTAAAGAGAGGAAATGATGTGCGTTGGAAAGATGATATATTTTATTTTGATTTTACTAGTGAGTCTCAGAGGTCAAAACTTTAGTATGAAAAAAGTTCTGTAGTAAGATAGTAGTAGGATTTATAGTAAGATTCTGCTATAAGAATTTCACTTTTTATTTCCCTTGGAATTATTTATTACATAATGCTTTTTACCTTTCTGTTACTGGTAAGAGTCCCAGCTGGATTTGTGTCCATTCTCTCAATCAATTTTATTTAATAACCCTTGTTCACATAAGAATGACTTTGTAGTTTTGTCATTTTACAAATTAAATAATTTCATCCTCAGATAAGAATTTGAAATACAAGAGTGAAATTCCACCCAGAGAACCTTTTATACATACACAAATTTATTACAATAACTGCAGAAGCAGGCCTCTAGTATTTGTAACGTAGTATTGTCATGATTACAATCTTAAGTAGGAAAAAAAATGAAACCACCAATGGATTTATTTATTTATTTATTTTAATACCACAATGAGTACTGGAGTTGTTCAAGTGTTTATTCTGTTCTTTAGGTGTGCATATAATTCCTCTCTCAATTTTGATAATTCTTTAATTTTATACAGATGTCACTGTATTGTTGCTATCTGATGATAGGACTCATAATATCAACACTATTCTTTACTCTGAACTAGCAGCAAGTAATAGATTTCGCAATGATTAAACTAGTACTCAAGTTAGGTAAGACTTCTCGGGTATTGTTCACTCGGCATCTGTCAAGGAGGAATGTTTTCTGATGAATTCAGACAAGAATACACAGTAACACAACAGATCTTACTGAATGTCTGCAATACCACCTTTGACATATTTATTCATTTAACTTTATCTAATAAAAAGAAAACAGTAAAGACAGCAAAACATGCTTACTTATTTTACCCATATATAATTAATCTCTTACTATTTTTTTTTCTTTTTTAAAACAAAACAAAACAAAACAAAAGCACTGTATTATCGTCTTTAGAAGATTTGTATGTCTTTTATACCATTAGATTTAATCTCTTACAGGTGTTTGCTCCTAAGGCTGAAGCAGTGTCAAACCTCCTTTCATAGATTTCTTATGCACATTTGCACTGAATATACTTTCAAGATATTTTCTATATAGAAAGAGTCAAGTCTATATGCTAGTTTGAGTTATTTTCCATTTCTTCTTTAACTGGATTTTGTGGAATGTACAAATATAACAAATTAACAGAGAAACTTGCTTAAAGGCAAGTTTAACTAAGGATAAACTTGTGTCATTGTCATTTCTACAGTGCTGGGTCTTTCCTGGTTAATCTTAGCCACTTCTGTAGACAGATCCTTCAGAAATCTAGAGAGAAAATGGTGAACAACAGAATAACTGTAAAAGTTCATCCGTGGATCTAATAATAAGTCTTTTTTTTTTTTTTTAATAAAACAAAACAAGAGCAACAACAACAACAAAAACAAACAATGAAAATGTATTTGAATTAGGTCTGAGTGTTATGTAATGACTCAAACAGAATAATTTCTGTTTCTATGGCTGATATGATATAAGTGAAAAATGCATGTCAGCCTCTAGGTTTTATTAGTCAGCCTAGTTCTTCACCAGATTCTTTTTCTGTAGGTGAACTGACAAACATTAACCTGTTTCTTTATATGGTCTGTTTTGCATGTCTCTAATATAAATGACTGAAGTATTGGGACAAAACTCACAATAAATATCGAAATAAAACTGCCTTTTAGTATATAGTATAACTCATTAAAAAGATCAAGTGACAGTGATAAATGTGAAATGACTATAAAGAGTATGATGAAGACTGTCTATTCCACATATCTGCATTGTGCATACATATATTATGAAGACAGGCTGAGAGACTTGGTGTTGTTCAGCCTTGAGAAGAGAAGGCTCTGGGGAGACCTCAATGCACCCTTCCAATAACAAAAGGGAGCTAAAACCTGGGGATTGATTCTTTGTAAGGGAGTGTAGTTATAGGACAATGGGTAATGGCTTTAAACTACAGAAGGGTAGGTTTCGATTAAATATAAGGAGAAAATTCTTTACTGTGAGGGCGGTGAAGCACTGGAACAGGCTGGCTAGAGAGGATGAGGATGCCCTATCCCTGGAAGAGTTCAAGGCCAGGTTTGATCTGTCTCTTATCAACTTGATCTAGTGGGAGGTGTCCCTGCCCATGGCACTACGGTTGGAACTAAATAATCTTTAAAGTTCATTCCAACTCAAACCATTATATGATTCTATGATTTGATGACATACAACATGTACTGTGTTAAATAGAACAAAAGGATTATATATTTCAGAAACATTTTCCAGATAAGTAGGCACAGAATAATAAAACAAAAACACCAGAGAAACATGAAAAAAAAAAAAAAGAAGAAGACAAAAAAAAAAAGTATAGTATTTATGAAATGCTGGGAAAACTACTCTAAGCACACTGTTTTCCAAGCCAATGTCATAGATAACCTGTGTTAAAGAAATGTCACTGGTGGGATGCTTTCATTTTTACAAAAACAGTAAACTGTTGAATTTTTCTTTGGACAACATGTACAAATCTTGCATTAAACCTATTTTTTTTTTTTAGTCATTATTTTAAATATTTTCCTCAGGGTGGGCTAAAGTATGCAGGTTCATCTAATGCCTCATTCAATTCAAGGTGTGCTGTTCTTCTGCATATCAATCAGGCTGCCTGTGTAGGCTGAACACACGGGCACCTCTGAGAATCTATAAGTAAAGAGGCAGAACAGCTGCCAGAGAACCTCTCTGAAATAATAAAACAGCATCAGGTGATCCAGACATTCAGGAAGAAGAATGGAAATCAGGTTGCATGTACATGTACAGGAAGAAAACAGCAGAAGATAAAAAATGAGAATACCAGTTGTAAGACAACTGGTAGAAGCTTTGCTCTTTGTGTTCGGCTCACACGAAACGAAAATTATAAAGAAGGCAAATAAAACTAATAAATAAAATTTCATAAAGCCTACCTAAGAGTAAATGTAAAGTCTCTGAATAAACTGACCTTCCTGATCAGAATAGTGAAGAAATTAAACTGCCTGTAAAAAGCAACCAGATATTGTGTTTTCCTGGTCATCTGGAGAGGTCCCTGATGACTGGAGACTTGCTAATGTGATGCCCATCTGTAAGAAGGGTCGCAAGGAAGACCTGGGGAACTACAGGCCATTCAGCCTGACCTTGGTGCCAGAAAAGGTGATGGAACAGGTCATCTTGAAGGCAATCACACAGCATATGTGGGATGACCTGGAGATCAGGGAGATCAGGCCCAGTCGTCATGGGTTCATGAAAGACAAGTCCTGCCTGACCAATCTCGTCACCTTCTATGACCGGTTAGCCCACCTAGTGGACGAGGGAAAGCCTGCTGACACAGTCTACCTAGACTTCAGCAAGGCCTTTGACATGGTCTCCTGCTGTATTCTCCTGGAGAAACTGTCAGCCCATGGTTTGGACAGGTACACTCTCTGCTGGGTTAAAAACTGGCTAGATGGCTGGGCCCAGAGAGTGGTGGTGAATGGAGTGAAATCCAGCTGGCGACGGATCACCAGTAGTGTCCCCCAGGGGTCTGTGTTGGGGCCCATCCTCTTTAATATCTTTATTGATGATTTGGATGAGGGAATTGAGAGTACCCTCAGTTAGTTTGCAGACAACACCAAGCTGGGGGGAAGTGTCAGTCTGCTGGAGGGTAGAAAGGCCCTGCAGAGGGACCTGGACAGGATGGGTCGATGGACAGAAGCCAGTGGGACGAGGTTCAACATGGCTAAGTGCTGGGTCCTGCACTTTGACCCCAACAACCCCATGCAACGCTACAGTCTTGGGGCAGAGTGGCTGGAAAGCTGTGCAGGGGAAAAGGATCTGGGGGTGCTAATTAATGCTCGCCTGAACATGAGCCAGCGGTGTGCCCAGGTGACCAAGAAGGTGAACGACATCCTGGCTTGTATCAGGAACAGTGTAGCCAGCAGGACCATGGAGGTGATCGTCCCCCTGTACTCTGCTCTGGTGAGTCTGCACCTTGAGTACTGTATTCACTTTTGGGCCTCTCACTAACAGACGGACATTGAGGCCCTGGAGTGTGTCCAGAGGAAGTCTACAAAGCTGGTGAAGGTCCTGGAACACAAGTCCTATGAGGAGTGGCTGAGGGAACTGTTTGTTCTGGGGTTGTTTGTCTGGAGAATAGGAGGCTCGGGGAGACCTTATTGCTCTCTACAACTACCTGAAAGGAAGTTGTGGGGAGCTGGGGGCTGGCCTCTACTCACAGGTGAGTGATAGGACTAGAGAGAATGGCCTCAAGTTGTGCCAGGGGAGGTTTAGGCTGGAAATTAGGAGACATTTCTTCTCAGAAAGAGTAGTCAGGCATTGGAACGGGTTGCCCAGGGAAGTGGTGGAGTCACCGTCCCCAGGGTTGTTTGAGGAAAGGTTGGATGTGGTGCTTAGGGACATGGTTTAGTGGGTGACATCGGTAGTAGGGTGGTGGTTGGACCGGATGATCTTGAAGGTCTTTTCCAACCTTAATGATTCTATGATTCCATGATTGTATGACTGCCACTCCCAAGTTTGCAGCTCCTAGTGAGGTGTTGGAGAACTAGGCAGAA
Source organism: Anser brachyrhynchus (assembly GCF_964034855.1). Taxonomy (NCBI): domain Eukaryota; kingdom Metazoa; phylum Chordata; class Aves; order Anseriformes; family Anatidae; genus Anser; species Anser brachyrhynchus. Next base: position 40,765,915 of record NC_137697.1, read on the forward strand.
AATGAGGGTTTGAAAGGAAACTGCTCCTTCAGATCTCTCAGTTCAAACCTTATGCACTCTCAGAGCTAGGACTAGAGGGAATGGCCTCAAGTTGTGCCAGGGGAGGTTTAGGTTAGAAATTAGGAGACATTTCTTCTCAGAAAGAAATTGGAACATCAGGCATTGGAATGGGTTGCCCAGGGAGGTGGTGGAGTCACTGTCTGTGTGGATGTTTAAAGAAAGGTTGGACGTGATGCTTAGGGACGTGGTTTAGTGGGTGACATCAGTAGTAGGGTGATGGTTGGACCAGATGATCTTGAAGGTCTTTTCCAACCTTAATGATTCTATGATTCTATGGAAGACTGATCAAATAAATGTTGAAGCTAAATCTGGTTTTGTTCTTGGTCTGGCTGGGATGGAGTTAACTTTCCCTGCAGCAGCCCATACAGTGCTGTGCTCTGCACTTGCAGCTAGAACAGCACTGGAATCACAACTGTGTTGTGTCTACTGTTGAGCAATAATGGCACAGCACCAGGACTCACTCTAACCCCCTAAGAACCAGCAGGCTGGGGATGGGAAAGATGTGAGGAAGGAACATCACCAGGGCAGCTGACCTAAATGAACCAAAGGGATATTCCATACCATACGTTGTCACAGTCACCAATAAAATGTGGAAAAATGAAGGAGAGGGGAGGGGTGGGCTCTCGTTGTGAAAACGTTTGTCCTCCCAAGCAATGGCAAATTAATTTTGAAAAATTTCAATAATTTTATCAATTTAAATGAACCTTGTTCTTTTTTTCTTTCCCATTTTTTCCCTTTTTTTTTTTTTTTTTCCGAGTACATGATATGCTTAGACTGACTTTTTTCTTTTTCTTTTTCTTTTTAATCATCTATGTCAAACAAGGACTTAAGTATCTGTTAAAAAAATAAAAAAAAAAAAAAGAGAGACAAATGGCATAAAAATAGAAAAATAGTAACAGAAGGAGACATTGAGCATGAGAAAGTGTCATTGAATCAAGACCCTCACATTTTCAGAGACGGGTAGAATAAGACAGGACAGAAACAACTTTCCATATCTTTTCAAACAGAATGGGAAGACCAACTTAAAATGAGAGGAACAGGTTAGTCTTATAATCTGGACAGATCCTCTTAATTATTGTTATTATTATTTATTCATTTTTTATCTATTATGAACTAAAGGTGATTAAATGAAACTTCACAGATAACAAACTGTTCCTGTCTAGAAACAGAATTGTCCACACAGTGACTAGGAGATGTTATACGTTAGGATTTACTTTCAAATTACCAAGTCTCAGTGAGCTCTGGAAAGTAGAGAAGTAGAAAGTCTGGGAAGTAGAGATTAATTTCTGTCCTCTGCACTTCCACAAGGCCTTTCCTTTTGTTTGTTTGTTTGTCGTTTAGTTGGTTGTCTGTATGTTTTTTTGTTGTTGTTTTGTTTTTCCCTTTTTCCCTTTTCCCTTTAGTTAAATTATTTAATTAATAATATTTTCCCCTGTCTCAGCACGTGAATTGTTTCTTTCCTTTTTTTTCTTCCCATCCTTTTCTGAGGAGAGGGAGTGAGAGAGTGGTTGTGGTGGAGTTCAGCTGCCTAGTAAGGTATATCCACCACAGGTTTATATACTGGTATTTTTGGATTTCATTAAACATGCATTCTTTGGACTGTAGGATTATACTAAAGGCCTGGTTTCTCTCTTTTACTGTTAGCTTCTTTCTCCCCATATCTAAAATAAGGGTACTGTTGGGTGATCAAAGCTGTCCAGTACAGTTTCTCTTCAGGACTTTCTCTTCTTTTTCTCTAATCTGGCAAACTCTGCAGATGCAAAATGAGTTTGAAATAAAAACAGGAAAAGACACAACGGAGCTCAAGGAGTTTTAGTATTACAGAATATATTTATATATTTATATGTTTATTTCAGTTCTACATCTTACTGATGCATTACTGTATTTATATGTGTGTGTGTATATATATATGTGTGTGTGTGTGTGTGTGTATTTCCCCTTACACCCTGGGAAAAGCAAGAAATTCACAGATATTAATCAATTTTAATTGCTACTTTAGGGCTGGGTGGTTTTCAGTTGATAATTATTATCTTTGATTTAAGAAATGAAGATGCTCTTGAGAGAGAAAGCTAATTGTCTTTAAAAAAGTTGAGTGAGACATGTCATGAGACAAATCGCTCTTACTATCACTACATGTACCATTTTGGAAGCTGTAATTAGATATCAACACAAGAGTCTGCTCTATGTTTTGCAAACACACCGAAATAAGCCCCTAACAGTTTAGAAACTCTGTATGGAATAAAAATTGGGCAAAACACAGAGACAAATAGATGGAAATACATAAAGAAACTGTGAGCTAATATTGAAAAGGTCTTGTCACCCCAGATGCCCAAACATTAGGGAAGCCATTTTTTAGCAACAGTGTATTTTAAAGACTAAACTGAGGTATTTACTTACTTACAATTACTAAGTTCTTGTAAAGAAATAAAAGCAGCGAACCCATGAAGAACATGGGTTTCAAACAGACAAAAATGTATTCGAAAATATCTGTAGAAGGTCAGTATCTTGGGTCATGTAAAGTGAAACTGATGAGTTACTAGTAAATTAGGTATGCATAGCAAGTACCACAAGATTATTTGGCTACAAATAACTGAAATAATTTTCCGTATTCAGTAGTTTTCATTTGAGTAGTTTTTGAGTAGTTTTGGTTTGTATGTCATAGAAAAAAAATAAATAATAATGAAACAGGAAAGGTGACATGGCTGACATATAGCCATTTGGTTATAATATATAATGAACCGGTAAAATAATCTCTCACATCAGCTTCAGACAAGTGGTTGACACTACTACCATCACCACCTAAGAATCAGTCCCTTATGTTTTTTCTCTCCAGTTCCTCCAGATCTTGAAATAACACTCAATGAGACATTTGCACGATATAGCTGTTTAGGAACTTCCATTCAGTGGCCAATAGCATGAACTAGATACAAAATATTTAATACTTTTCCCATAGTCAACAATAGTTTTATGTTTGTTTGTTTTTCAAATAACATCACTTTTCCAAAATCTAATTCTACAGTATTTGTGTATTTCACATACCTGCCTATATAATTCATCTAACTAAAACTAAAACAAGAATAAAGACAAAAACAAAAACAAAATCCTTGAAGATTTAATTTCTAACTTTTTCTTTCCTTTCAAAATGCTTAGTGTTTTCTGAAGAACAGTAACAAAACGATATCTAAAAATATTTTTGGTTTTCAAATATCCCCTCTGTGATTTAACTGTGGAAAGATAAGTATGTATTTTTTAAACTGTGAAATATGATATTCATTAAAAAATAAATAAAATAAAAATAATCATTTCTTGTTTTAAAATTAAACTAGAAAAACAGACTATGACCTCGAATACCCCAGAAAAGTAATAGCAAGACATAGAAGAAATTAGAGCCCAGAGCAACTCATGAGGTGTCTAACATTACTCAGTGGATTATTGACTGGCACAGCTATGAGAAACGTATATTTCAGTTTTTCAGTTGGTATAGTTTATTAGTCATATTCAGTGTGTAGTAGTTAGTCTCTACAGATAAAGTCAGTTTTCTTCATGACTTTTTTTTTTTTTTTTCTCTACAGCTGCATAGGCTTTGTAGGTTTCAACTAATTGATTATATTGTCTGTACAGCTAAAATATAATATGCAATCATTACACTAGGTCTACATCCAAACGGGAAAAAAAAAAAAAAAAAAAAGAGTTAGGAGACATCAACAAGTTTAGATGTCTTTCTTCTGAAAAACATCCTTGAAGAGAGATTTTGGGCTGCTTTTGTAAACACTGGTGGAAAAGTACTAGCAATTTAGGTTTTCTCAGTGTGAATTCCTCTTGGTCTGGTCCAGAGTCATGTTAAGGTTATAAAGGACCTTGGAGTAAGACTTGAAACTGGAATTATTATGCTGTTGGTTGAGAGTGATGAATGTTTGAAAGATGGCTACTGGTGCAGTTTCCATATGATTTCCTTTTCCACATAATTTAGGAAGAGAAATGCTCGAAATCACTTCAAAGATTATATTTTTGTTTGTTTGTTTGTTTTTGCCATGTAATACAGTGTAATTCCTTAAACAGTGACTGGAAAAACATTATTTAATATCTGATAGAAAAAATAGGCATTGTTATGTTTAATAGTTATTGCAACTATGACTTTTTTTTTAAGTACTGTTACACATACACAATATACAGTAATGTTTTTTCTCCCTAAATGCATATATATTATTTTTTTGTTTTATTTTATTTTATTTTATTTTATTTTATTTTATTTTATTTTATTTTATTTTATTTTATTTTATTTTATTTTATTTTATTTTATTTTATTTTATTTTATTTTATTTTATTTATTTTATTTTATTTTATTTATTTTATTCTATTATTTTATTATTTTATTTATTTATTTTTTCTAAATTCATCTATTTCTATTTTTGGTTCATATTACTTTGAGATTTCTAGAGTTTCCTTTTTTTTTTTTTTCCCAAAAACAAACAAACAAACAAACAAACAAACAAAAAGTTCTTACTTTCATAACAGTTTTGAGATGCATATTTTACTTGTTTTAAGGTCAATTAATAAACAAAGCTGACCTCTTTGGGGTGTAAATGAATACTGTGACGAATATCTTCGTGCACATTTAGGAAAATTTTAAGCAACCTGACTTTTCTATTATCAATAATCTCTAATAATATGAATTGGCCCTATAAAACTCTGGCTTGTGGCTTTTGATTTTTTGTGGTTTATAATTAGTGGTTTGTTTTTGACTGAAAGAATAATCATAAGAAAAGACAAGGTTGCATGTGATGTAACAAGTTTAAAATACAATTTTTTAGAGAAAAGGAATGAGATCTGTACATCTTTTTTCTTAAAGGATAAGAAAAACGGTTGTTGATTTAACAGTAGTCTCTTAAAATAATATATACATAATATAATATATAATAATATAATTATACATATATATATAAAATAATATATAATATAATAATATAATATATAGCCTACTTCAAACAAATTAGAATATTGGACTTGAGATGCTAAGCCATGATACTGTTCATTGGAGTCCCGGCCCTGACAGTGGTTAAGACAGAATAGTCTATGGAAAAATATGGTAGAACTTAGGAGACTTATAAGAGGAAATGCTACTTCTTGTCTCAGTTATTTAGTAATGATATATGCCCTATATGCTCGTGTTCATATTTTAATTACCCACATAAATGTTGTTTTTCTTCTATTGTGATGAAAAGATGAGATTGTTCAGCCAATATCTATGGAATTAGATGATGTAAATCCTGAAGAAATGAGACTACAATCTTCCATGTAGTAACGTCTAGGTTTACTTTCCCATAAGCCATTACTCTTTAAGGATGTTTTCCTTACAGCACACAAATTCTCCTTACCCCTATGTAAGAAAGTGAGCAGTAATGGCAGAAAACTGGGATGGCTGAGCAAGGAGCTGATGGTTAAACTGAGGCACAAGAAGGAAATGCACAGGCAGTGGAAGCAGGGACATGTGGCCTGGGAAGAGGACAGGGATGCTGTTTGCATATACAGGGATGGGATCAGGAAAGCCAAGGTACAGAAGGAACTGAACTTGGCAAAGGATGCAAAAAATAACAAGGGATTCTATAGGTACATTGTCCAGAAAAAGAAAGGCTGAGAGAGTGTACGCCCTCTGATGGATGAGCAGGTTAAACTGGTAACAACAGTCAGGGAGAAGGCTGAGGTAGAGAACAACTTCTTTGCTTCACTCTTCACTGCCAGTCAGGATTCACATGTCTCACATTTACCTAAACCTGAAAATGAGGGCTGGGGGAGCAAAGTCCCTCCCACTGTAACTGAAGAGGAGGTTCGAGACCACTTGATGAAACTGAACAGGTAGAAGTCTATGGGGTCCAATGACATGCATCCCAGGATCCCGAGGGTACTGGCTGATGTAGTTGCCAAGCCTCTGCCCATCATATTTGAAAAGTCATGACCAACTTAAAATGAGAGGAACAGGTTAGTCTTATAATCTGGACAGATCCTCTTAATTATTGTTATTATTATTTATTCATTTTTTAATCTATTATGAACTAAAGGTGATTAAATGAAACTTCACAGATAATAAACTGTTCCTGTCTAGAAACAGAATTGTCCACACAGTGACTAGGAGATGTTATACGTTAGGATTTACTTTCAGATTACCATGTCTCAGTGAGCTCTTCTTACAGCGTTATGAAATCCAGTCATCTTATTAAGATTATCCAGTGTTTATATTCTTCTTTAAGCTGCCACAGGATTTCATGGAAATCATAACATGTAAGGAGGATAAGAAAGAAAATTTCTGATTTCTTTCTCTTTCTCTTTCTTTCTTTTTTTCTTTTTCTTTCTTTCTTTCTTTCTTTCTTTCTTTCTTTCTTTCTTTCTTTCTTTCTTTCTTTCTTTCTTTCTTTCTTTCTTTCTTTCTTTCTTTCTTTCTTTCTTTCTTTCTTTCTTTCTGGCTGGTCACATGAAGTGCCCAGTGCCTAGGAAAAAAAAAAAAAAAAAAAAAGAGGATATCACTCCCATTTTAAAAAAGGGTAGAATGCAGGACCTGGGGAAATAGAGACTGCTGAGTCTCACCTCTGTGTCTGGAAAGATCATGGAACAAATCCTTCTGGATGGCATGTTAAACCACATGCAAGACAAGGAGGTAATCTGAGACAGCCAACATGGATTCACCAAGGCCAAATAGTGCCTGACCAACCTGGTGGCCTTCTGTGATGGGGTGACTGGATCAGTTGACAAGGGAAGACTGACCAATATCAGTTACCTGGGCTTCTCTAAGACCTTTGACGCAGCCCCCAATAACATCCTGATCTCCAAATTGGAGAGATATGGATTTGAAGGGTGGACCATTCTGTGGGTAAGGAATAGGCTTGAAGATTGCACCCAGAGAGTTGTGGTCAATGGCTCTATGTCCAGGTGGAGACCAGTGACAAGTGGTGTCCCTCAGGGATCTTTCTTGGGACCAGTACAGTTTAATATCTTTATCAAAGCTATAAACAATGGGATCAAGTGTGCTGTCAGCAAGTTTGCAGATGACACTAAGCTGAGTGGTGCACCTGATATCAAAGAAGGAACAGATGCCATGCAAAGGGACCTGAACAAGCTTGAGAAGTGGGTCCATGTGAATTGCATAAGGTTCAACAAGTCTAAGTGCAATTTGATGCACCTGGGTTGGGGCAATCCCAGATAGGAGTACAGACTGGGTGGAAGTGGGTCTGTGTGAATTACGTGAGGTTTAACAAGTCTGTGTGCAATTTGCTGCACCTGGGTTGGGGCAATCCCAGATAGGAGTACAGACTGGGAGAAGAACTCAATGAGAACAGCCCTGCAGAGAAGGACTTGGGGATTCTGGTGGACAAAAACTTGAAACTAGCCATCAGTATGCGCTTGCAGCCCAGAAAGCCAACAGCACCCCGGGCTGCTTCAAAAGACGTGAGGCCAGTAGTTTGAGGGAGACAATTGTCCCCCTCTACTCTGCCTTTGTGAGGCCTCCCCTGAAGTAGTGCGTCCAGGTCTGGGACCTCCAGCACAATAAAGATGTGGATATGTTAGTGAATGTCCAGAGGAGGGCTATGAAGTTGATCAGAGGGTTGGAGCACCCCTCCTGTGAAGAAAGGCTGAGAGCTGGGGCTGTTCAGCCTGAAGAAGGTAAGGTCTCCAGGCTATTCTCATTGCAGCTTTTCAATACTTAAAAGGGGCTTATAAAAGAGATGGAGAACAACTTTTTGCTTAGGTAGATAATTACAGAAAAAGGGCTTTAAACTAAAAAAGGGTAGATTTAGATTAGAGATTAGGAAGAAATTCTTCACTCCAAGGTTGGTGTGCATGGAATATAACAAGCGGTAGCAATAGCCATTTCACTTTCCCTTTGCAGTAAATGGCATCCATTTGACGGTAATCAAGTCTGATCCTTCAGGAGGGTTGCCTAAATGGCATGAAAGAGTCTTGCCATCTGTGATAAGACATACAAATATTAGCACCCAAACTTTTCATGATTGGCAGTGGAATAAGTTCAATGAAGAAAGGCTCCTTTAGATTTTTAAAGAAATACCAAAGGATTTGGAGGAGGAAAAAACAAACAAACAAAAAAAAAACTACTCGAAAAGGAGAAGCTAATGGAGTGAGTAAACAAAATCAACATCTTTTCTTCATCAACAAAATTATATTGTCTACAAGAAACAGCAGTGGATTTTATAAGTAAATTATTTGTAATATCCTACTGTCACTCAATAGCTGGAAAATTCCTTAATTTAGTGAAAATGCATTTGAAGAGTTCTCTTATGGCTTTTGAAATTACAGCTTTAATTATTGATCAGACACTTCAGCATGATATCCATAAATGCAACACATTAATTACTGTGGGAATTAGCGATGGAGTTGAAACAAAACGCAAAATATGTTTAAGCCTCTCCTTTGCACACAACAGGTGGTGCTTGGCTAATTATTGTAAGCTCTAAATAGTACGATGATGGTCATCAAAGGAAATGAAAATAGTTAGCCAGACAGAGTATTTGTTCTCTTCCGTAATCTGTGATGCTGCTGGCACTTAAGTGTGTACATCAACTAGTACATATAATCCAATCTGTGATGAATCTCGATACTCCATAAGTACAAATGATTTTCCTTATAGAAGAATTATTACTCTTATTTAAGGCTTCTTAAAATAATTCTGTATTAAATATTCACCCTTTTTTAGGATAAACACCTGCTGAAGTCCTAAAGAACTGTTGGTTAAGTTTCACAGAAGTTGGACAGTATGTTAATATATTCTGCCTCCATATGCTCTTGTTTAATAATGCATGTCATCACATCCTGGTACATAGCTTATTCTCTTCTCAACTTAACATTTGTTTATGAATATTATAACAGAAGTTCTTCATTTGTTAATCCATTTTATACAGCAACCTAAGAGATCCCTCATTTTATTGTATGCAGCATGTACTAGAAAGCTCTCCTTTGAGATAACCTATAAAAATATATTTGGGACTTATGTAATGATGCAGAAGCAAGAAGAATTCTTCACTAATAGACCTTTTGGTTTTGTTACAATACATCTTTGAATAAGATTTATCTGTATTTTGTCAGAAAATTGCATTGTGTTTGACTCTACCAGCAAAAGTTAAAAAATGATTTCTTATTTCCATAACTTGAAATTGGTCCTGAAATCTTCATCTTAAACCTTTTTATTTTTTCTTCTTATCATTTTTATCTTCTACTTTTTTTTCTTTTTTTTTTTTTTCCTTGATCCATTGATCCATTTTTCCTCTAATGTTTATAAGGCTTTGATGAACATGTTATGGTCATATGTGAGTATGTATAAAATATATTAAAAGACAGCTGTTGGAGTAGAATCCTAATTGTAAGATTAATAGCTACTACATGCAATAATTGAGCTGGTTATTTCTGATATACTTCAGCAGGCTGAAATTTTTGTTGATGCAATACTTCTAGTTTAAGATTTAGGTTATCATGTAAATCTGTGCTCTACTATCATTCCATGTTCTACTGAAAAATTAAGTACAGGTTGGAGACTAGAATTTTTTCCACTTAAATGCCTAGATCAAAGGGCCAAGTCACATATCATCCTGTTCAATACACAGATTCGTTGTGCAGTGCATGCAAAATATTCATTACTTTGAAATGAGACCTAAAGTCTACAGATTCCTGAACAGTAAGAGTCTGAAGTCCATATAGGTACCAATATAGCTAGAATAGGCAAGAGTTGAGGGACAAATAAGAATGCTATAGGAGAAATATAATCCTTCCTCTGCATGTCTTGCTTAATACAGCTCAGAACTTCTCTCTCTCTCTCTCTCTCTCTCTTTTTTTTTCTTTCTCTCTAATAATGCAAGTGTTAAAAGGGAGACGACCCTTCTCCTCTTCTGATTATAATAATCAGGTCTTTCCCCTATAACTAATGTTTTAAAAAGTAGTGGTTGTAGCTGTTTTTATGTAGGTAATCTTGTTGTTATAGTTCTTGTTTTGTTTTGTTTTTGTGAACCCAGTTAGGTTTAGTGTATAGACTGATTCTGAGTGTGCTTAAAAACAAAAGACTAGGTGCTGAGTGAAATACAAAATATGTAACCTGTGGAATTTCTGTACCTGCAGGTTTAGGCAGAATCCAAGACTGTGTTTCTGAATCATCAGAATCTTGATCCTTTCTCTTAAATCAGGGAGTCACCTTAACTTGGCCTTCAAAAGTCAGTGTTTTCATTTACCTAAGCATGCATTTTCTAAGTGGCTGCAGAAACTTCCTTGGGTTAAGTGGAAGCTATAAATTCACAAAACAGGTATTTTTGGAATTAAAAAATAAAATAAAATAATCATAATTAAAAAATAAACACTCAGTTAAACACAGTTAAAGTTTTAGTATTGTTGGAGAATTTTTTTTTCTGTTAAGAAAGAACACAAGTTTTACTCTGGGATAGCTGTCTTATTTTCTAAGGTGAGATAGTTAAAAATGTAAATTATGAATATTTTGAAGTTTTAGTAAGTGCAGATTTCAATGGAAATATATACAGAAATAAATTAATATAATTTAATAAAATTTATATAAGTTGTCAAAAATGCTTAGGACCTTTCTGAGTAGGTCTAAATTAGCAGTTTTAAAGTTTTACTTGAAGTCTGAATGCCTTCTCTTCAGTGTTTTCTGTTTGTGGTTGAAAAGTGACTTAACTGTTGTCCTACCAGGTTCAGTTATTTTTGTTTGTCCAACTCTTTCTTATGGGTATCATTCAGAGGAAAACAAAACAAAACTTATGAAATAAAACCTTCTGAACAGCTATTATTATTAGTATTTACAGAACTTTAAATGCTGGCCAGGGCTCTCATGGAAAGCTACTTTATCTGAGAAGAGCTACATTCTGTGTATATACTGTATCACTGAACTGTGTATGTATGTATCTTTGAACTTTGCATGACTAGATTAGCTTGAAAGGAAAAACACAAAAATCAAAATACCTCTAGATAGACTGAAGCAAGAAAATCAAAGAAACAATTATTCATTGACTTTTTTGTTTTGCTTTGTTTTAAATAACTAGGGTCTCAGTTGACGTCTCTTTTTTTTTTTTTTTTGACTACTAAAGCACCACAGAAGTGTTAATGAAGTAGTGAAGTACTTAGTAATTAGTGGAGGCAAAGCTATACAAGCATGAAACATATTATTACACATTAGCACCTGTGAAATATACATTCTGATGAAGGGAGAAAGAGAACTCAGTTTCAAACGTTTTTTTACATCATATTTGACATTTTGGCTTAGCAGAAAAGTATCACACTGTAATTAGTTATTTATCCTTTTAAAATTGTGGAAAATGTATTTCTATTGCATGTAAAATAAAAAGTGTAATAAGTTATGATTTTATATTTTCTTCTAAATGAAATCAAATATCAAGACTTTTATCAAATATCTTATAATGAAACACATTTATTTTTTGCATTTTGCATTCATCAATATTTTTCCTTCAAGAAAATAGAAAGCAGCAAACAGAAGAAAAACAAAACAAAACAAAAAAAAAAACAGCTAACTATTTTGAAGCCAGAAATTTGTCTTAATTATCCTTATAAAGCAATTCTGAAGACAAGAGTGGCTGGTTTCCAATTGATTAATTGTACTTCTGGGATTGCCCTGCTGTTCAAAATGACTCTTGCTTTGGGGTGACATAGATCATTGAAATATGCTTCCTACTGATTCTAGCAAGCCACAAAAATCACTAATTAAAAAACAAAAATCTATTTTCATGTGTATAATAAAATTAAGTTTCTCAGTATCCCCTGCAGGCTGCAAGAACCAGAGAAAGGCTTGAACATTGTTTCGTTTGCATCTTTATAGCCCACAGTGTATTCAATATTCTTTCTTCTAGAGGGTATAAATCACAGAATTAGGAAAAAAATGTTTTACTTCCATATGGATGTATGGATTACCTGCTTATCTTTGTAAAATCTGGAAATACACTGTGCAGAAAACAACTGCCCTAGTCACTTTCTCTTCCTGATGGAATATATTTAAAAGGTGGTGATAAGTGAAACCTCAGCAAACTTTCTCTGGGTAGAATTTATGCCAGACTGGTTAAATAAGCTGAGAGTTCTTCTCTTGGAGAAAGCTATGAAATGTCAGAAACTACACAGAGATACCTGTGCCTTAGGCACAGATATTTGGCACTTCACTAGCAGATGATGCAGTGAGATGCTGTTATTAAGGCATCTAGTAGTGCTAGACAAAGAGCCTTCCACGGTCTGTATGTGAGACTGAAATAGTTGTGAGACAGCAAAATACACTTTATATCAAATTTTCAGCACTTTATCATGTACAAGCAAATTATGAACCCAGTTATGAAATGTCTGTTGACTTTCTAGTACTGTTTGCTTTCCAGTAGGTACACAGTCATTAAGATAATTAACCTGTGAAGTATTTAGAGGAGTATGTAGCAAGATGACCTGCAAGCATGTAAGTAATCAGTAGTGTCAGGCTGAACACAATGAGTTGATCAGTGGATTCCTGTTTGTTGCATGTTATACATTTGTTTGTTTGTTGCATGTTATACATGCATGTTGCATGTTTGCAGTTGATATGTGCTTTGCCATCACAAATATCATTTATATTCCCATAAGACTAAAAACTGAGCTGGTATTCCACTTAGATGACAACATTTTCACAAAAATAATAAATAAATAAATAAATAAATTGTAAATAAATTTAGCATGAAAATTATTTTCTAGAAAAAAAAATGCATACACAGAAGAGAGACATTATTTCACATTTTTGAGTCAACATTTTATGTTAGTTTATGAAGTCACACCATAGACCATAATAAGCAAAATTTGAGTACATATTCATCTAACATTCATTGATAATAAATAATAACACAAAAAAGTAATAATGAATGCAAAAAAGAATGGATCACTACTGTCAGTTAGAGAAGGTGGATTTTTCTTAAGTGTTTTGCATTTTACTTAGAGCAGTACATTCTAAAGTTATGCCCAAAGGGAGTCAGCAGGTTTCTTCCCAAGGCTGTTTCTGTTTTAAATATACAGAATAAAATCAGTGGTATTCAGCACACAAATACAATGGTATTTCCTTTCAAATGTTTGTCAGGGTTGAAGATTAATTTTTGATGATTGTTAGTTTAAAGATTTCAAGCTTTCTTATACCATTTTCAAAATGTAAGATATTCACATTTACTGTTGTGATTTATGCATAGTAGACTTTCCTGTAAAACAAAATACTAACCTTACAAGGATAGTCTCTTGATCATGCTTAACAGGAAGGTGGAACTAGATCTTCAGAGGTCCCTTCTGACCTTGGCCATTCTGTGATTCTGTGATTGTGTGCCTAAGTCAGCATCCTACTGGTGGCCTTTGACCAATTTTCAGACATTTTAATGTTGGTAAAAGCCCTTAAATATTTAAGCAGACCTCTAACAGATATGAATGTCCATCCTATTTTGTTTCCTTCCTCATCTCAAGCCACCTACAGCTGTCCTGAAAAAAAACCAAAACCAAAAACAAACAAACAAACAAAAAACAAACATTAGACTGTGGGAATTTTACAGCCTTTCTGACACAAAGCTATTTTACATCTTAGACCCACACAGACTGATTGAAATAAATCTTTTTTTATTTTTTTTTAATGAAACAAAAACAATCAGTGTAACAGGATCAAGCTTTTGGCATTTACTGTTCATCAACAAAGACATATCTGCTTTTCAATTTTACTAGTCTGTGTTGTCGTATATGATATAAATATAAAGATATTTAAGATGTGATACACAGTTTCTGCTAGGCAATGCAGTGTTGTGCCATGAAGGTGATCAGCTACCTGGACTTGTCCTGTAGATGTTAGTCTAGTAGATAATTAATAAAATAACAATATAAAGCATTTTAATTATTTTTTAAGTTAATTAAAATAAACTGTGTTGAACCAAAACAATTGAATTATTGCATACAATTAATTCAAAAATGTTTGCATAATATTGAATCATAGAACCATAGAATGTCCTGAGTTGGAAGGGACCCATAAGGATCATCAAGTCCAACTCCTGGCATTGGACTTTGAAAACAGTAAAAAAATAATAGAAATGCAAAAGGATCTAAATGACAACAATTAAATAAAATAATTTTTAAAAAATAAAAGAAAAAAGGAAAATAACAGAGAAAGGTAGAATTAGGGATAATTAGGTTTGGGATCTATAGATATATATTCATACCTGCACCTCAGTTTTGAGTTTGGGAAAGCATGACTTTATGTTGGTCTTTGGACAGACGTATTTGGCCTTCTTGCATCCCAGTGCTGTCCTTTTTTTCAGGTGCTACTTATCCATTATTTTTTTCTATTGGGTGAGGGATTAAGGATATTAAGGTTCTGGTAACTAACTTCCTAAGCAACCACTTTCTCCTGTTTATGCTTACAAAAGAAATACCAGTCTCATTCTCCCTACAACCCTCTAACTTCTGTTCATGTTTCACTATTTTAGCTCAAATGTGATGCAGAAGAGGATATTATTCCCAGTGAAGTTTTCCTATTGTAGTCTTTCCTGATGAAATTGGAAAAGCTCAATGCATGCCTTTACCCGCACCATGCAATAGGAAAAGCTGCTTTTATCAGCAGCAATTATTTTGGGATTAGCAATTATTTCTTTTCTGAGTGTCAAACTTTCCTTGACTATGAAACACTGTAATGAAAAGTAGTTCAGAAATTGTTGGCTAATACAAGATATATTGTAATATTATGATATAATGATACATTGTTAATTTTTTTTCTTCTGTTTATGTTTGGCTCAGCGTGCATATAGAGTTAAAGAACATATTCTTATTCTCATCTTGCAAAACAAACAACAACAAAAATAAAACAACTACAAGCCTTTCCATTTGATGTCAAGAACAGACAAAACACTGAAAGACAGATAATCCTAGCTGTAAAAAAACTTGGACATAATACCTGTGTTTTTTGTTTGTTGGTTTGTTTGTAAACCTAAGAAAATGTTAAATTTTACTTCTGTTGTTGAAAAAAAGAAAAAAAGACAAATTCTGAAAGGTGAAATATTAGAATCTATTGGAAGGGATATAATTTCATATGTGCTCTTCTAATAACCTGTAAGATTGCCCTTAATTTTATTGTTTTCATTAGAACAGAGAGTAAATCTCTTTGATTATATTTCTGAGTTTAGAGCTCACTCAGGAATCATCTTTTACTGTCAAGAAATGGTCATGAGCTACATCAAACAAGAGAATTAGGTTGGTACACCAAGGGAATGTTGTTCAAACTTTTCCTTACAATAGAGAAAATATTAACAGCCTTAATGGAGGAACATGATAGAATTTGGTTTCATATATTAATAATTTCTGGACAGTAAAACTTTTAAGTTAAGTTTAGACTGATATTCCTTTCAAATGAAGATGCATTTCTAGTTTGTTTTCTCTAGTTCATAATGTCTGATTTTTTTTATTTTTATTTTTTCTGGGTTTGAGTTATTTAAATCATTTTGAAAAAAAAAAAACAACAATATATTCATTTTCCCATTTTGTGAACTACAGAAAATATAGTGTTAGTATTAATGAGAGAAGAATTATATATTACAATTCAAATATGATTGAAAGAAGAGTATAGTTCCCAATGACTATCAATGTATTGCTTAAAAGTGGTACCTTGGGGGGGTAGGGAGGGTGGGGGGGGGGGGGGGGGCGGGGAGAGGGCATGGAACGGGGGAGAATAAGAGAAAGAGAAAGGAAAGCAGTAAAACAGCATTTGTAGGATTCTAGCATGCATTTAATGTAACTAAATGCAAGAGTTGCATACCTCAACAGATCTTCAGATCTTTTAGATCTTTAAATCATTCTGTTGGAGGAGATAGACTGTAGACTTTTATCTTTGCTTTAAAGTCAACGTTCTGGTAAAAGCAGAACCAGTATTCACATTATTAAGCTCCTTAACTAGAAGAAAAATAAAGTAGCAAGCTTTTCAGATGTTTTTGCTTGTTTTGTCATACTGTGCCTCAATTACAATATTGCAGTATTTATACAACACTTCTCCATTCAGTTTGCATTCATATAACATATAGCAGCAAGCACTGTTACCAAGGTTTATTTTCACTCGGCATTTTATATAAAAGTTGTTGCTAGAGGCCAACCAGGTGAGAGCACTGCAATAAAGACAGTAATGCAACTAGCTGTTCTGCTATGCACAGAATTTAGAATATATCATTATTTCCAGGTTTTAGTTTATGAAATAACTTGATCAAATTATTAATAACACAATAAAAATTTATTGATGTCTCATGTTCACGTTATCTGGACTACTTTTGGTTGGGAACTACTATATTGATGAGTATTCATGTTTACCATGTTATTCGTGCACAGTGGATTTATAAAAGACAATTAGTTGGAAGCACAGTGATTTATAATGCAGCCATACACAGAGGAAGCAGATAAGAAGACTTCACAGGGGATTGATGAAGTGGCCCTCATTAGTACGAAATTAACTTATGGAAATTAATTGTACCATTTGTTTGATAAAACAGAACATTCTAGAAATTAGTGATCATTAGGTTTAAAAAAGAGATCTGGTGATTTTCCTCAACGAATAAACAGATCAACAAGTTAGGGTTATATGATCCCATGATAACAACAGCAAGACAAAAGAACGCTCCCAAAAAGAAGACTTAGGTAGGTAAAATTGAAACTGTAATTTCTAAGAAGTATGTAGAAGATCTTGGGATACTTTATGAAGTCCAGAAAAGAAACTCAGAAATTAAGTTACACTTTAAAGGAAATAATATCCTGTATTTGATACTCTGACCATATCATTATTAAGTGCTAAGTGATCATCAGATGAATGACAAGCCTTTTAAACGTGTAACTGGAAAATACAGACCCAACCTTCAATTCTTCCATTCAGAGTGGGGCTTTGTGTTTTTCACTGAAGGATAACACATAGATATCTATACTGCTTTTGAACATTCAATAAATAGATGTACCTACCTGTAGTTGTAAAAGCTTAGTGTATTTCAGAAATCTAAACTTGACGTTATAATATCCAGTTCTGAAAGAATATGAAAGAAATATGTTTTACAAATCATACGTTAACTGCCAAGATAAACAACATATATCTCTGTTTCATTTTTTAAACCTAATTTTTCATTGTTATACATAGCATACAGAATTAAATATCATACAATGTTCTTAAAACTGATTGCAAATCTGTTACAAGTAAAATTAACGGTATCATGGGCGTTATTTTGAATTTGTAAAGTAATTAAGTAATTGTTTCACTAGCTCTTGAGTCCATAACTTCAGTCCCTCATTCAAAAGGCACTGCCAGAATGACTTATGATAGCTGAGATTAAGGAGCTTTATCCACATTTTATCCACATTGATGAGATTTAACTCCACTGTCCTCCTTAGAAATCAAGGTATAGTTAACCTGAATCTCAGTAATTATACGTGTAATTATTTATTTATTTATTTATTTATTTATTTTTCTTTTTCCCTGGCAGATACAGAGAACACACAATCTAATCTGGTTCTGTTCAGATGATATATAAATTAAAACTGACTGTCCTTCGAAAAATCTGCTTTCTGGTATGTTTTGATTCTTTTTGTTTCCAAAGTAGATTTAAAAAAAAAAAAATGCTGATCCTTTTACTTAAAGTTGGAGATGTTTTTCAGTCAGTAATGTACAGGGAGAATAATGAATGACTGAGATTCTGAAATCTGACTGGGAGATTCCATATTTTTACCATTATAAACTTATAAAAATAATTCAAAGCATAGATTTTATCTTCAGAAGGTGATTGTATGTTTGAGTAACTTAAGTGATCCTGATTTTTTTTCTTTTACTTTTTTTCTTTATTAATCTATGTCCTAGAGTTTCAAGCATTACAATTTATGTATTAAGACTAAGATTTTTGTTTTGCTTTGTTTTACTTCCCTGCATAAATTTCTTCATTTTTAGAAGCAAACTCTTTCCAAACGAAAACAATAGTATGAGAAAAGTATAATACAACACATTCTTCTGCTTTACAATTATACTATTATTTGAAAAGTTAAGTTTGGTTTAACCTACATGAATGCATTGCATTCATCAAACTTCATATTTCAAAGTGAACTATTTCATTATTTATTATTATTATTATTATTAATAATAATAATAATAAGAATAACAATAAGAATAAGAATAAAAGAATAAGAATAAGAATAAATAATGGTGTATTATTTCCCTATAATCTGGAAGGATATTATTTATATTCTGAAAGGAACATGCAGCTTATTTGAAACACCTATGTTAATATGGCCCATATACATAAGGTGAGGCACTGTCATATTTCTTAAGAGACAGTCTGTGTTAAAATATATCCATCTATGATGAGAACGAACTGGAGTTATCCTTAGAAATGATAACTTAAAAGGTGGTATAGTATTCATTGCTTTGTGAGAGGGAAAGATAGGAGAATTTAATAGAAAGATGCATTCATGCAGCAAATGAAGATGTTAGGGAAACCTTGCAGCAGATGAAGTTATTATTCACCTGACTGGTTTTTTCCTTGCAGATCAATGGAGATGCCATTAGACTCCTGAACATCTATGGACAAAAGAAAGAAAGAGAGAAAGAGAGAGAGAGAGAGAAATGAAAGAAAGAAAGAAAGAAAGAAAGAAAAAGAAAAAAAGAAAGAAAGAGAAAGAGAAAGAAATCAGAAATTTTCTTTCTTATCCTCCTTACATGTTATGATTTCCATGAAATCCTGTGGCAGCTTAAAGAAGAATATAAACACTGGATAATCTTAATAAGATGACTGGATTTCATAACGCTGTAAGAAGAGCTCACTGAGACATGGTAATCTGAAAGTAAATCCTAACGTATAACATCTCCTAGTCACTGTGTGGACAATTCTGTTTCTAGACAGGAACAGTTTATTATCTGTGAAGTTTCATTTAATCACCTTTAGTTCATAATAGATTAAAAAATGAATAAATAATAATAACAATAATTAAGAGGATCTGTCCAGATTATAAGACTAACCTGTTCCTCTCATTTTAAGTTGGTCATGACTTTTCAAATATGATGGGCAGAGGCTTGGCAACTACATCAGCCAGTACCCTCGGGATCCTGGGATGCATGTCATTGGACCCCATAGACTTCTACCTGTTCAGTTTCATCAAGTGGTCTCGAACCTCCTCTTCAGTTACAGTGGGAGGGACTTTGCTCCCCCAGCCCTCATTTTCAGGTTTAGGTAAATGTGAGACATGTGAATCCTGACTGGCAGTGAAGAGTGAAGCAAAGAAGTTGTTCTCTACCTCAGCCTTCTCCCTGACTGTTGTTACCAGTTTAACCTGCTCATCCATCAGAGGGCGTACACTCTCTCAGCCTTTCTTTTTCTGGACAATGTACCTATAGAATCCCTTGTTATTTTTTGCATCCTTTGCCAAGTTCAGTTCCTTCTGTACCTTGGCTTTCCTGATCCCATCCCTGTATATGCAAACAGCATCCCTGTCCTCTTCCCAGGCCACATGTCCCTGCTTCCACTGCCTGTGCATTTCCTTCTTGTGCCTCAGTTTAACCATCAGCTCCTTGCTCAGCCATCCCAGTTTTCTGCCATTACTGCTCACTTTCTTACATAGGGGTAAGGAGAATTTGTGTGCTGTAAGGAAAACATCCTTAAAGAGTAATGGCTTATGGGAAAGTAAACCTAGACGTTACTACATGGAAGATTGTAGTCTCATTTCTTCAGGATTTACATCATCTAATTCCATAGATATTGGCTGAACAATCTCATCTTTTCATCACAATAGAAGAAAAACAACATTTATGTGGGTAATTAAAATATGAACACGAGCATATAGGGCATATATCATTACTAAATAACTGAGACAAGAAGTAGCATTTCCTCTTATAAGTCTCCTAAGTTCTACCATATTTTTCCATAGACTATTCTGTCTTAACCACTGTCAGGGCCGGGACTCCAATGAACAGTATCATGGCTTAGCATCTCAAGTCCAATATTCTAATTTGTTTGAAGTAGGCTATATATTATATTATTATATTATATATTATTTTATATATATATGTATAATTATATTATTATATATTATATTATGTATATATTATTTTAAGAGACTACTGTTAAAATCAACAACAACCGTTTTTCTTATCCTTTAAGAAAAAAGATGTACAGGTCTCATTCCTTTTCTCTAAAAAATTGTATTTTAAACTTGTTACATCACATGCAACCTTGTCTTTTCTTATGATTATTCTTTCAGTCAAAAACAAACCACTAATTATAAACCACAAAAAATCAAAAGCCACAAGCCAGAGTTTTATAGGGCCAATTCATATTATTAGAGATTATTGATAATAGAAAAGTCAGGTTGCTTAAAATTTTCCTAAATGTGCACGAAGATATTCGTCACAGTATTCATTTACACCCCAAAGAGGTCAGCTTTGTTTACTAATTGACCTTAAAACAAGTAAAATATGCATCTCTAAACTGTTATGAAAGTAAGAACTTTTTGTTTGTTTGTTTGTTTGTTTGTTTGTTTTTGGGAAAAAAAAAAAAAAGGAAACCCTAGAAATCTCAAAGTAATATGAACCAAAAATAGAAATAGATGAATTTAGAAAAAATAAATAAATAAAATAATAAAATAATAGAATAAAATAAAATAAAATAAAATAAAATAAAATAAAATAAAATAAAATAAAATAAAATAAAACAAAAAATAATATATATGCATTTAGGGAGAAAAAACATTACTGTATATTGTGTATGTGTAACAGTACTTAAAAAAAAAGTCATAGTTGCAATAACTATTAAACATAACAATGCCTATTTTTTCTATCAGATATTAAATAATGTTTTTCCAGTCACTGTTTAAGGAATTACACTGTATTACATGGCAAAAACAAACAAACAAACAAAAATATAATCTTTGAAGTGATTTCGAGCATTTCTCTTCCTAAATTATGTGGAAAAGGAAATCATATGGAAACTGCACCAGTAGCCATCTTTCAAACATTCATCACTCTCAACCAACAGCATAATAATTCCAGTTTCAAGTCTTACTCCAAGGTCCTTTATAACCTTAACATGACTCTGGACCAGACCAAGAGGAATTCACACTGAGAAAACCTAAATTGCTAGTACTTTTCCACCAGTGTTTACAAAAGCAGCCCAAAATCTCTCTTCAAGGATGTTTTTCAGAAGAAAGACATCTAAACTTGTTGATGTCTCCTAACTCTTTTTTTTTTTTTTTTTTTTCCCGTTTGGATGTAGACCTAGTGTAATGATTGCATATTATATTTTAGCTGTACAGACAATATAATCAATTAGTTGAAACCTACAAAGCCTATGCAGCTGTAGAGAAAAAAAAAAAAAAAGTCATGAAGAAAACTGACTTTATCTGTAGAGACTAACTACTACACACTGAATATGACTAATAAACTATACCAACTGAAAAACTGAAATATACGTTTCTCATAGCTGTGCCAGTCAATAATCCACTGAGTAATGTTAGACACCTCATGAGTTGCTCTGGGCTCTAATTTCTTCTATGTCTTGCTATTACTTTTCTGGGGTATTCGAGGTCATAGTCTGTTTTTCTAGTTTAATTTTAAAACAAGAAATGATTATTTTTATTTTATTTATTTTTTAATGAATATCATATTTCACAGTTTAAAAAATACATACTTATCTTTCCACAGTTAAATCACAGAGGGGATATTTGAAAACCAAAAATATTTTTAGATATCGTTTTGTTACTGTTCTTCAGAAAACACTAAGCATTTTGAAAGGAAAGAAAAAGTTAGAAATTAAATCTTCAAGGATTTTGTTTTTGTTTTTGTCTTTATTCTTGTTTTAGTTTTAGTTAGATGAATTATATAGGCAGGTATGTGAAATACACAAATACTGTAGAATTAGATTTTGGAAAAGTGATGTTATTTGAAAAACAAACAAACATAAAACTATTGTTGACTATGGGAAAAGTATTAAATATTTTGTATCTAGTTCATGCTATTGGCCACTGAATGGAAGTTCCTAAACAGCTATATCGTGCAAATGTCTCATTGAGTGTTATTTCAAGATCTGGAGGAACTGGAGAGAAAAAACATAAGGGACTGATTCTTAGGTGGTGATGGTAGTAGTGTCAACCACTTGTCTGAAGCTGATGTGAGAGATTATTTTACCGGTTCATTATATATTATAACCAAATGGCTATATGTCAGCCATGTCACCTTTCCTGTTTCATTATTATTTATTTTTTTTCTATGACATACAAACCAAAACTACTCAAAAACTACTCAAATGAAAACTACTGAATACGGAAAATTATTTCAGTTATTTGTAGCCAAATAATCTTGTGGTACTTGCTATGCATACCTAATTTACTAGTAACTCATCAGTTTCACTTTACATGACCCAAGATACTGACCTTCTACAGATATTTTCGAATACATTTTTGTCTGTTTGAAACCCATGTTCTTCATGGGTTCGCTGCTTTTATTTCTTTACAAGAACTTAGTAATTGTAAGTAAGTAAATACCTCAGTTTAGTCTTTAAAATACACTGTTGCTAAAAAATGGCTTCCCTAATGTTTGGGCATCTGGGGTGACAAGACCTTTTCAATATTAACTCACAGTTTCTTTATGTATTTCCATCTATTTGTCTCTGTGTTTTGCCCAATTTTTATTCCATACAGAGTTTCTAAACTGTTAGGGGCTTATTTCGGTGTGTTTGCAAAACATAGAGCAGACTCTTGTGTTGATATCTAATTACAGCTTCCAAAATGGTACATGTAGTGATAGTAAGAGCGATTTGTCTCATGACATGTCTCACTCAACTTTTTTAAAGACAATTAGCTTTCTCTCTCAAGAGCATCTTCATTTCTTAAATCAAAGATAATAATTATCAACTGAAAACCACCCAGCCCTAAAGTAGCAATTAAAATTGATTAATATCTGTGAATTTCTTGCTTTTCCCAGGGTGTAAGGGGAAATACACACACACACACACACACACATATATATATACACACACACATATAAATACAGTAATGCATCAGTAAGATGTAGAACTGAAATAAACATATAAATATATAAATATATTCTGTAATACTAAAACTCTTTGAGCTCCGTTGTGTCTTTTCCTGTTTTTATTTCAAACTCATTTTGCATCTGCAGAGTTTGCCAGATTAGAGAAAAAGAAGAGAAAGTCCTGAAGAGAAACTGTACTGGACAGCTTTGATCACCCAACAGTACGCTTATTTTAGATATGGGGAGAAAGAAGCTAACAGTAAAAGAGAGAAACCAGGCCTTTAGTATAATCCTACAGTCCAAAGAATGCATGTTTAATGAAATCCAAAAATACCAGTATATAAACCTGTGGTGGATATACCTTACTAGGCAGCTGAACTCCACCACAACCACTCTCTCACTCCCTCTCCTCAGAAAAGGATGGGAAGAAAAAAAAGGAAAGAAACAATTCACGTGCTGAGACAGGGGAAAATATTATTAATTAAATAATTTAACTAAAGGGAAAAGGGAAAAAGGGAAAAACAAAACAACAACAAAAAAACATACAGACAACCAACTAAACGACAAACAAACAAACAAAAGGAAAGGCCTTGTGGAAGTGCAGAGGACAGAAATTAATCTCTACTTCCCAGACTTTCTACTTCTCTACTTTCCAGAGCTCACTGAGACTTGGTAATTTGAAAGTAAATCCTAACGTATAACATCTCCTAGTCACTGTGTGGACAATTCTGTTTCTAGACAGGAACAGTTTGTTATCTGTGAAGTTTCATTTAATCACCTTTAGTTCATAATAGATAAAAAATGAATAAATAATAATAACAATAATTAAGAGGATCTGTCCAGATTATAAGACTAACCTGTTCCTCTCATTTTAAGTTGGTCTTCCCATTCTGTTTGAAAAGATATGGAAAGTTGTTTCTGTCCTGTCTTATTCTACCCGTCTCTGAAAATGTGAGGGTCTTGATTCAATGACACTTTCTCATGCTCAATGTCTCCTTCTGTTACTATTTTTCTATTTTTATGCCATTTGTCTCTCTTTTTTTTTTTTTTTTATTTTTTTAACAGATACTTAAGTCCTTGTTTGACATAGATGATTAAAAAGAAAAAGAAAAAGAAAAAAGTCAGTCTAAGCATATCATGTACTCGGAAAAAAAAAAAAAAAAAGGGAAAAAATGGGAAAGAAAAAAAGAACAAGGTTCATTTAAATTGATAAAATTATTGAAATTTTTCAAAATTAATTTGCCATTGCTTGGGAGGACAAACGTTTTCACAACGAGAGCCCACCCCTCCCCTCTCCTTCATTTTTCCACATTTTATTGGTGACTGTGACAACGTATGGTATGGAATATCCCTTTGGTTCATTTAGGTCAGCTGCCCTGGTGATGTTCCTTCCTCACATCTTTCCCATCCCCAGCCTGCTGGTTCTTAGGGGGTTAGAGTGAGTCCTGGTGCTGTGCCATTATTGCTCAACAGTAGACACAACACAGTTGTGATTCCAGTGCTGTTCTAGCTGCAAGTGCAGAGCACAGCACTGTATGGGCTGCTGCAGGGAAAGTTAACTCCATCCCAGCCAGACCAAGAACAAAACCAGATTTAGCTTCAACATTTATTTGATCAGTCTTCCATAGAATCATAGAATCATTAAGGTTGGAAAAGACCTTCAAGATCATCTGGTCCAACCATCACCCTACTACTGATGTCACCCACTAAACCACGTCCCTAAGCATCACGTCCAACCTTTCTTTAAACATCCACACAGACAGTGACTCCACCACCTCCCTGGGCAACCCATTCCAATGCCTGATGTTCCAATTTCTTTCTGAGAAGAAATGTCTCCTAATTTCTAACCTAAACCTCCCCTGGCACAACTTGAGGCCATTCCCTCTAGTCCTAGCTCTGAGAGTGCATAAGGTTTGAACTGAGAGATCTGAAGGAGCAGTTTCCTTTCAAACCCTCATTTTCTGCCTAGTTCTCCAACACCTCACTAGGAGCTGCAAACTTGGGAGTGGCAGTCATACAATCATGGAATCATAGAATCATTAAGGTTGGAAAAGACCTTCAAGATCATCCGGTCCAACCACCACCCTACTACCGATGTCACCCACTAAACCATGTCCCTAAGCACCACATCCAACCTTTCCTCAAACAACCCTGGGGACGGTGACTCCACCACTTCCCTGGGCAACCCGTTCCAATGCCTGACTACTCTTTCTGAGAAGAAATGTCTCCTAATTTCCAGCCTAAACCTCCCCTGGCACAACTTGAGGCCATTCTCTCTAGTCCTATCACTCACCTGTGAGTAGAGGCCAGCCCCCAGCTCCCCACAACTTCCTTTCAGGTAGTTGTAGAGAGCAATAAGGTCTCCCCGAGCCTCCTATTCTCCAGACAAACAACCCCAGAACAAACAGTTCCCTCAGCCACTCCTCATAGGACTTGTGTTCCAGGACCTTCACCAGCTTTGTAGACTTCCTCTGGACACACTCCAGGGCCTCAATGTCCGTCTGTTAGTGAGAGGCCCAAAAGTGAATACAGTACTCAAGGTGCAGACTCACCAGAGCAGAGTACAGGGGGACGATCACCTCCATGGTCCTGCTGGCTACACTGTTCCTGATACAAGCCAGGATGTCGTTCGCCTTCTTGGTCACCTGGGCACACCGCTGGCTCATGTTCAGGCGAGCATTAATTAGCACCCCCAGATCCTTTTCCCCTGCACAGCTTTCCAGCCACTCTGCCCCAAGACTGTAGCGTTGCATGGGGTTGTTGGGGTCAAAGTGCAGGACCCAGCACTTAGCCATGTTGAACCTCGTCCCACTGGCTTCTGTCCATCGACCCATCCTGTCCAGGTCCCTCTGCAGGGCCTTTCTACCCTCCAGCAGACTGACACTTCCCCCCAGCTTGGTGTTGTCTGCAAACTAACTGAGGGTACTCTCAATTCCCTCATCCAAATCATCAATAAAGATATTAAAGAGGATGGGCCCCAACACAGACCCCTGGGGGACACTACTGGTGATCCGTCGCCAGCTGGATTTCACTCCATTCACCACCACTCTCTGGGCCCAGCCATCTAGCCAGTTTTTAACCCAGCAGAGAGTGTACCTGTCCAAACCATGGGCTGACAGTTTCTCCAGGAGAATACAGCAGGAGACCATGTCAAAGGCCTTGCTGAAGTCTAGGTAGACTGTGTCAGCAGGCTTTCCCTCGTCCACTAGGTGGGCTAACCGGTCATAGAAGGTGACGAGATTGGTCAGGCAGGACTTGTCTTTCATGAACCCATGACGACTGGGCCTGATCTCCCTGATCTCCAGGTCATCCCACATATGCTGTGTGATTGCCTTCAAGATGACCTGTTCCATCACCTTTTCTGGCACCAAGGTCAGGCTGAATGGCCTGTAGTTCCCCAGGTCTTCCTTGTGACCCTTCTTACAGATGGGCATCACATTAGCAAGTCTCCAGTCATCAGGGACCTCTCCAGAAGACCATGACCACTGATAGATAATGGAAAGCTGCTGTACCATCATATCTGCCAAGTCCGTCAGCACCTTTGGGTGGATCCCATCTGGCCCCATGGTCTTGTGGCAATCCAGGTGGAGCAGCCATTCTCTGTTTCCACCTTAACTGTGGAGGGTTTTTTCTGCTCTCCCTTCCAGACTTCCAGGTCAGATGGTGAGTACTCCAAGGAGAAGTGGTCTGACTCGTAAAGACAGATGTAAAGAAGGAATTAAGAACCTCAGCCTTTACCTTGCCCTCTGTAGGCGTTTTTCCCCGAGTCCAACAAAGGATGGAGATTCTCCTTGGTCCTCCTCTTGCTGTTAATAGATTTGCAAAAGCATTTTTTATTATCCTTAACCATAGCGGCCAGGTTGAGGTCGTACTGGGTTTTGGACTTCCTGACTTTTTCTCTGCATATGCTGGCAACTTCCTTGTACTCTCCCTGAGTTGCGTGTCCTTTCTTCCACCTCACAGAAACTCTCTTTCTTTCCTGAAGAGTCAGCAAATGTTCCCTGTTCTGCCACTCTGGTCTTCTTCCATTTTTTTGTTTATTTAGCCAATATACGCATTAAATTCAGGATATTTTTTCTTAGCAGAATATCAATCAAACGATAGAAAATGCTCATTTGTTTTAAGAAACATTGACATGTTTAAAGTAGGTTAATTTTCCAGCTGGAAACTCATCAAGAATAAATGATAAGAACATGTAACACATTTGAAGAGGAAAATT
Source organism: Anser brachyrhynchus (assembly GCF_964034855.1). Classification (NCBI taxonomy): domain Eukaryota; kingdom Metazoa; phylum Chordata; class Aves; order Anseriformes; family Anatidae; genus Anser; species Anser brachyrhynchus. The sequence goes on from NC_137697.1 coordinate 40,793,217, forward strand.
TTCTGATACTTTTTGACAATCCTCTGAAACTATTCTTTTGGAAAAGTATTAAAAATTACATACTTTTCCTATTTCCACTTATATATACACACACACACATATATATATATGTAATATATTTCCTACACTGTCTGCTTTCAGATTTTCTATGGCAAAATGTGTATATAGATGTCTTCTGACCTTAGCCTCTTCAACAAGGTGGACTTTCCACACTGTGAATAAGGAGGATGAAACATTAGTTACCTTAGGATATTTAAATTTAGAAAAGGATATCAACATTATTCAAATAATAAAGTATTCACAAAATCGTAATCTACAGAATCATAGAATAATAGAAACATAGTATCATAAAATCATAAAATGGTTTGGGCTAGAAGGATGACCTTTAAGATCTTCCAGTTACAGTCCTCCTGCCATGTTCAGGGACATCTTCCACTGCATCAGGTTGCCCAAAGCCCCATCCTTGAACACTTCCAGGCCTGAGGCTTCCGCAACTTCTCTGGGCAATCTATTCCCGTGCCTAACCATCCTACGTGAAGAATGTCTTCCTTATATCTAATCTAAATCTACCCTCTATTAATTTAAAGTCATAACTCCTTGTCTTATCACTATACTTCCTGATAAAAAGTCCCTCCTCACATCTTTCCTGTAGGCCCCCTTCAGGTACTGTAAGACTGCTATAAGGTCTTCCCAGAGCCTTCTCTTCTCTAGGCTAAACAGCTCCGACTTCAGCCTGTCTTCATAGGAAAGGTGCTCCAGCTCTCTGACCATTTTTGTGGCCCTCCTCTGGACCTAAGAGGTCTATGTCTTCACTATGCTGCAGACTCCAGACATTAATGTAGTACTCCATGTGGTGTCTTGTAAGAGCAGAGTAGAGGAGGATAATTGTGAGAGTGTGGCCATGGGGGTCGATGAGCCCCGTGGTGGGTGATAACATTGGACTCTTAACGATAAGGCCATCAGGAACGTAAAGAGTTTAGAAGGAACAAAGAAGGGTGATTCAGGAGACACCTTGTTGTGTTGGGTTGCTTGTCCTCCAGCCCTTAAGGCATGGAAGTTGCTGGGTGTTTGTTGTTGCCGGGCAAAGTTTTTGACCAATGAATAGTTAGTGGAAAAGTACTGCTGTGGGGCAAATGGTATAAGAAGGGAGCCTGTCCTCAATAAGGGATAATGAAGTTATGTCCTCAATATGAGAGATGAAGTTAGACCCTCAATAAGAGAGAGCTGAAGTTATGTCATCAATAAAGAAGTAGCAGTTACTGATCCTAAAAAAACCCTGGTGTGCGTGTGGTCATTACGCAACAGACAGTCCTCCTTTGACATGCTGGCCACACTTCTCAGCCTGGGATATGGTTGGCTTTCTGGGCTGAAAGCACACTTTAATGGCTCATGTCAAGTTTTTCTTTCACTCAAGTTCTTTTCCATAGGGCTGCTCATTTCCTCAACTCCTTCTACGACTGGGTGACCCACATGGTGGATGAGTAAAAGGTTGTTGATGTAATCTGCCAAGACTTCAGCAAGGCCTTTGACATGGCCTCCCATAGTATACAGACATTGCTCAGCCTGTATTTGTGCTTGGGACTGCCCTGGCCCAGCAGCAGGACCTTGTACATGGCCTTATTAAACTTCATGAGGTTTGCACAGGCCCAGTTCTTAAAGCTCTCTCTGGATGGCATCCCTTCCCTTCAGTGTGTCAACCACACAGCACTGTCCTCAGCAAACTTTCTGAAAGTGAGCTTAATCCCACTGTCCATGTCACTGTCAAAGATGTTAAATAGTACCAGTCCCAATACTGACTGTTAGTGATCTCCACTTGGACATTGAACTGTTGACGTCAATTCTTTGAGTGTGACCATCCAGACAATTCCTTACCTGCTGAATGTTCCATCTGTGAGATCCATGCCTCTCCACTTTATAGACAAAGATATTGGGGGGGGGGGGGGGGAGTGTAAAATGCTTTGCAAATGCAAATGCTTTGTCCATGTAGATGATGTCAGCTGCTCTTCCTTTATCCACCAATGCTGTAACTTCTTCAAGGATGGTCATCAAGTTTGTCAAGAATGATTTGCCCTTAGTGAAAACATCAGTCACCTCTCTGTTTTCTATGTATGTTAACACAGTTTCCAGGAGGATCCACTCCATGATCTTGCCAGGCACAGGGGTCAGACTGAATGGTCTGTAGTTCCCTGAGTCTTACTTTTTTTCCCTTTTTAAAAATGAAGGTTATTTTTCCCATTGTCCAGTCACTGGGAACTTTATTGAACTGACACATCTTCTCAAGTGTGATGAACAGTGGCTTGGGAACTTCATCTGACACTTCCCTCAGGACCCTTGGTTTCATTTTATCAGGTCCCATGGACTTGTGCACCTTTATGTTACTTAGGAGGTAACCTGATATTCTCCTACAGTTGATGGTTCTTCATTCTCCTTGTCCCTGCCTTTGGATTCTGTGACTTAGGTCGTGTGACTAGAACAATTGCCAGTGAAGAATGAGGCAAAGATAATGTTGAGTACATCAGCCTTCTCTACTTCCCAGCTCACCACCTATCCCATTTTGTCAGGAGAGGGACACATTTTGCATGGTCTTATCCCTGGTATTCAAAAACCTGGCCTAAATGTCACTTAGTAAAGAGCAAATGTTATCAAATTTCTGTTGAGCCTCTAAAACACTTCAAATTGTTGTGGGCTACAGGTATACTTTGTTAGGTAAGTGAAAAAGAAGAAACCCACAAATGCTTTCAGGGACTTTTGTTTTTATTTCTTCTGAGCCAGATGTTATCAAGGGGTCACTCCTGTTTTTTCCATGCTAAACTACCATTGCCTTAAGATAGTATTTATTCATTACATCATTTTCTGTAAATAACAAATATACCCACTTAAGAATGATACTGATTTTTATTTTGTTCCATTATTTACTCAGTCATATCTTACATAACACATTTCTATGATGTCTGGTGATGTGGAATCAGTAGGAAATATACAATTATGTCCTTATCCACCAAAAATTAGAAGCAATGGTCACTGGTCCTTTTAAGAATTCAACAGAAAAAAAAAAAAAAAAAGGATGATTGTACAGACTCAGCAGTCAGAAAAAAAAGCATGTCAGAAATCAAGATATTTTACATTTAGTCCTGGTTGTTCAGTTTCTGTTTTACTAGCTGACAAGATATCTGACTAATTTGTCACTAGCAGGCCAATATTTACTTTAAGTTACTATATAAAATGGAGCTAGGTGTAGTGATACGTGAAAGCTATATAAAGAGGAATATCAGAAAATTAGTGTTATTGTTTTTTCTTCAGTTTCTTGTGAACATTTGAAAGAACAAAGACTTTGTTTTGTAGGTCCACTTGTGGAACAAAAATATCTATGAATACTGATTACCTTTAATACTTCTGCATTATTATTTGTTTTGTAAATCCTTGCATTGTCATCTAGAAGTGTGTGCATTGATATGTGACTTGAAAAGTACAAACAAAACAGAAACAATGTGGTTATGTTAACCATTTAAAAAAAAGCCTGGTGTCATGATCCAGAGTGGTGAGTCAGTGCTGCCTAGCCTGCAGACATATAGAGATCAAAACAGTGAGTTCAAAGGATTCCATAATATGCAAAGATATGGAGGCTTTATTTACTAAAATTTCTTATTTTTTACAAATACGCACAAATCACCACCAGCAAGAACACCCTTATTAAGAAGGTAAAAATCTCTCTCTCTCTCTAAAATTTATTATAGATATTACAAGGAAACAAGTACATATGTGTGTGTCTATGCATATATTAAACTGATATTAATGGTATAGTTCCAATTAATAGTAGCAGCAATTATAGGTAGTAGAAAGGCAATTTGAGGTAGGAAAATCAGAAATATTGCAACAGGTATGGTTTGGGGATAGTTATAATTTCAACAGAAATCAATAACACTATGACAGTGAATAGACTTATGAACAACAAATGGTAATATAACAACAAATACACCTACCACAGATACTTCTATTAAGACTATATTTATTACAGTTTTATTTATCAAGAATATATTTATCACAACTATATATATTAAGACTACACTTATATACATACATTTATTCATAAAATAACTGATACCAAAGACATCAAACTGATCCCAGAATGTGGACATTAAGGTGATACAGACCTCAAAAGGAAGGAGACCAACCTCAAGGGTTTAATACAAATATCAGAGAAGACCACCCATCAAGGAATATGCCTGAAAGGGGGACCAAAGTAATGGACAGAGTCTCAATTCAAAGTTACAGGGTGTGGGGCACTGTAGAGTTTAGAAATTGACATTGCAGCATCATGGAGTTAAGCTGACATTCCAGCAAAATTTCATCCTGTTTGAGGAATTTCGACACAACTTTTGTATAACTGTTGGAGCTGGTTTGTGAGAGAATTATGTTTTCAGTTAGTAAAAGAAATATCTTCATGTTTCTTTTGTGAGAAGAAAGGAAAAACATTTTGTTATATGTTAGCAAAATTTATGTTCCCTGAATTCTAGAGCTACAGTATTGTTTCCCTCAAACTTCATGTTGTGAGTGTGCAAACAAATTAATGTAATCCTCTGTTCTTCCTGTTCTTTCAGATGATGCAGTATTGCCATTGGATACCTATGTACCAGCACAGAATGCTGTTGAACACTGAGCAATATACTATTCAAGAATAGCATATATGAGGCTGCATCATGTTATCTGCAAGTCCTTCAACAGTTCTACTACTAATTAAAGAATAATCGTCCTGATTATTTGTCATGGAAACTTGAAATATCCATTACTGATCATTACCTACTTCTATATTTTAGTCTGCTTACTTATTTTAATGTTTTGTGTATATATATATATATACATATATAACATATATATACATTATGAGAAAAGATAACTAAGATCAAAGAGAACAATTATATTATGAATGGCTTGATTTTAACTTTCAATACACTGGAGACAAGATAAACTTGTATGATATTATACATCTTGTTTCTGTTGTTTGACTTTATTGTTATAGAAACATATTAACCTACACAGACCTTATTTAGCAAGATTCAGTACCAAAGATAACGTTCTACATTTATTTGTTGCTAATATTTTTCAAGTGCAATTATGAGAAACTTTCATCTACAGTAGTAGCTACAGTGTTTTTCTTCAAGTAACTTTATATTAATTGATTGTGAATTCCCAGCTGGTGAAGTATACTGAACTATGACTGCAATGGTTGCAGTTAGTAATTCAATTTATATATCTAAAAGAAGGAAAAAAAAAAAGAGTATGGATGGATTAAATAACTGAAACTATAAATTTATATTTTAGGATGCTTGCAAAGTTCATTAGCTCTCCTTGACAATATACTCAAGCAGCATGAGATTTATTTATTTATTTATTTATTTATTTATTTATTTATTTTTGATTCAGATTTTTCCATTGTTTTCCTATTTAGCTCTAAATAAATTCTGAGGAGGAACCAAAATGTTTAATCCAATTTTGAATACATAAAAAGAAAAAATATATATCATAATTTCCCTCTAAGTTAGAAGTTTTACTTTGAGAGAAATTTGTACAGACTAATTGTTTTAAACTTAAAGAAAGTACGTTTGGATTAGATATTCAGAAGAAATTATTTACTATGAGGGTGGTGGGGCAATGAAGTTGCATAGAGAAATTGTGGATGCCCCATCCCTGGAATTGTTTAAGGCTAGGGTGGATGAGGCTTTGAGTAACCTGGAGAAGTGGAAGGTGCCCTTGCCTGTGGAAGGGGGATTGGAGTTAGATGATTTATAAGGTCTCTTCCAACCCACAGCATTCTATGATTCTATAATTGTAAGATTTAGCTGCTGACAGGTATCCTCCAAACACCTGGAAGGCTTTCATGAATTTCATTATTTACAGCAAAGTATTTCCCACAGAAAAATAATGATGCTTTTTTTCCATTGGAAAAGAATTAATTAACTTTAAAATTAATTAACTTTAAACTGCAGAACTGTACACATGCAAAATTTGTTTGAAATTTGAGAGGAAAAACTAACTCTACTATAGCTATAAGTAACTATAAGAAAAACTAACTACACTATACAATGCAAGATAATTTAATTATTTTGCACTCTTTCAGTTTTTTTTTTTTTTTACATGTAATACTTATTTTTTATCTATTTATTTATTTATTTTAAAGGAAAGTAACATTACAGTAAATCCTATTACAGTCTCTTACCTTTGAGAGAATTTTATGAATAGCAACTATGTTCTGTGGTACTCCACTAGACTCTTTCCAGTGGAAAATGTCTCTCTTGTAGTGGAGGGCCCAAAACTAGATACAGAACTCCAAGTGTGACCTCACCAACTCTGAGTAAAGGGGAAGGGTGACATTCTTTGACTTTCTGGTGATAGTTTGCTTAGTGCAGTGAAGAATACTGTTGGCCATCTTAGCTGAAAGGGCACATGAGGACTTCTAGGTCCTTTCCTGCAGAGCTGCTTTCCAGCTGTGTGACCCCCAGCATGTACTGGTGCCTAGGGTTTTTCTCTCTCAGGTACACGATTTTGTACTTCCCATAGTTGAACTTCATGAGTTTTTTTTTTTTTGTTTGTTTGTTTGTTTTTTTTTTTTTTCCCCCTCTTAAGCCCATTTCTCCAGCCTGTTGAGGTCTATTTGAATGGCAGCACTACTCTTTGATTTATCCACCACTCCCCACAGTTTTGTGTCATGAGGAAACTTGTTGAGGGTGCACTGTACCCCATCACCAAGATCATTAATGAAAATATTAAACAAAACTGGACCCAGTATTGATCCCCAGGGTACTCTGCTAGTCATATTGAATAGAAGGAAGGAAAGAAAGAATGATTTCAAAGGACAGAAAATGTGACTTTATATTATATAAATATATATATAATAACAACCAAACAAAAACAAAAACAAACAAACAAAAACCTTCACAAAGTACTTGAACGTACTTGTCCTCTGAAAACAATATGTATTTGTGGACCCCATTCCTAATCATTGTGTTTGAAACTATAGAAACCTACAGATTATTTACAGTTTTACAAGGAAAGAACATTTTTATAAAGAAAGATCAAAGAGACATATGCTTCTCAAAGCCATTAAAAGCTGGGGCTGTTGCATTTTTCATTTGCTGACAATATTTTATGTTACTCAATGTTACTATACTGCAAGAGAAGTTTTCATATGCTACTCTTCTCTTATATACTGTACTGGTCATCCAGGCATTTGTCTTGATACAAAAATATAGCCTGTTATCTAGATTTCTCTACATCTCTTCAAAGCTTCATTGAAGGAAATTTGAATTCAATGTTGGCTAGCAAGTTATGTGGTATACTTTTAGTGTCTTTGTTAGTTAAAAGACAAATATATATATATATTTATAAGGTAGACAAGTTCACTGCTATTAGTTTTTGTTGTTCTACGAATAACATGCATAACTGTAAAGTTACTTGGATTAGATGATTAGATTGAGAGGCGTTTTGTTGGTTTTTTTTTCCTTTTTTTTTTTTTTTTTTTCATTTTCTATACTCTATAGACATTTCATTTCTATTTTTACGGTATGGATTCCACAAATAATTCAATTTGGGAACGCTGACAAAGCTTCATGTCTATTTTAGAAGTAATTGAAACATTATTTTTATTATGAAAGTTGTGAATATGTCTATGCCTTTTTCACTAGGCTGGTTAAAGGTTTGTCATTTTCCCTAAGTGTTAACCAGGTTGGCTATACAGTAAACCAGTATATTACTCAACATTTTTTAAGCATACAGAAAAATCAATCTCAGGAAAAAAAGTTCAAAAGTACTAGTGCTTAAATAAGTTCAAAATCACCTTCTGTTGCATTACATCTGGAGTGAGGTGATGTGGTGGTAGTTTGGAGGAATCTGTAAATAACAAAGGATCATCTGTCTTCCAGGGAAGTCGGTTTGTTAAGCTGATTTCTTCTGAAATCTGGGATCACAAGCTGGTGCTAAGCTTAGAGGACAGTATAGTTTTGTTGTGGGAGAATTAATGTGAGGATGCCTTTACATAGTGCCATGTAGCAAGGACATTCATTCTTGGGAGACTGACTAAATGAAATTCAGAGCCTCTGACCTCTCCAGTTAACAATTAAGAACATGAAAGTGTGCTTTAGGAGTGATCTTACTCTTTTCGCTCCTTGTGTGCAAATTGAAGTGAAACACATTTTACTTTTGATATAAACTTCCTCAGTTAACTTAAAAACAAAGATGGATTGTATTGAAATCTTAATGGATGTGAACTATTCCACTGATTTTTGTAACTGCACTGGAATTTTTATAGTAGGACTATGTTTTGTGAACACTGGAAAAACACCAATATTAGCTGTTTGAAACCTTATTAACATAGGACTTATTTATATGATATTCATAATTATAAAACAATATTAGGTATCTTATATTTTTAATAAAAAATAGCTGTTTGAATACTTTGAAATGTAGGTTATCTTTGCACTTAAACATTTACAATGCTTTCATTTTCTTAAAGTTATTTACTTATTTGTATGTTTCTGAGAATTAGCAACATTTGGTCAAGTAAACTAATTTATGTGTTTGAACGTTCAGTCTAAGTTTTAGAGGAGTATTTTGGAGATGTTTCAAAACTCATCCGTAGTGAATAAATAAATAAATAGTTTATGATAGTCTACGGAGCTAAAGATGATAGAATCATAAACTGCAAGCGACCCAAAAGATCATCCACACCAACCTACCTGCTGTGGGTAGGGACATCCTCAACTAGATCAAGCTGCTCAAAGTCCTATCCAACCTGACTTGCAACACCTCCAAATATGAAGAACACTTGAATATTGGAGGCATTCTGAGCTGCAGTGACCATGCACTGGTTGAGTTTGTGATCTTGAGGAGTAGGGGCCTGGTGAAGAGCAAAGTCAGGACCCTGAACTTCCAAAGAGTTAATTTCCAGATATTTAAAGACCTGGTGGATGAGATCTCTTAGTGACAAAGAAGCGAACACAGCCAGAAACTCTTTAAGGATGCATAAGAACTCAGAACTCAGAGCATAAGAACTCTCCATACTCCTATATAAGAAACTGAGTAGGGAGGACGGAAAACTGGGATGGCTGAGCAAGGAGCTGATGGTCAAACTGAGGCACAAGAAGGAAATGCACAGGCAGTGGAAGCAGGGACATGTGGCCTGGGAAGAGCACAGCAAAGGTGTTTGGATGTTCAGGGATGGGATCAGGAAAGCCAAGGCACAGAAGGAACTGAACTTGGCAAAGGATGTGAAATATAACAAGAGATTCTATTACACAGGGTTGCATCCAGGTCTGGGGCCCCCAGCTCAAGAAAGATGTGAATGTGCCAAAGAGTGTCCAGAGGAGGGCCATAAGGTTAATCAGAAGATAAGAAGGCTGGAGTGCCTCTTCTGTGAAGAAAGGCTGAGAGAGCTGGGACTGTTCAGTCTGAAGAAGATAAGGTCTCTGGGCTGACCTTATTGCAGCTTTTCAGTACTTTTGCATTATTTTATTTTATTTTTATTTTTACCTGCAGCAATGAAACCGAGCAGATTGTATGTGCTAATATTTGTGGACAAGATTACAACATCACAGATTTTGTGGTTTATGTCTGTAAGACAATATAATTTTGTTAATAAGATCGCTTTCCTGTTTAGTGCCTTCTAAAAAGAAAGGCTCCAACAGTGCCAGATAAGAAGAAGCATACAATTATTCTACATAACCAGATCCCACAACTGCTGATAAACAGCTATAAAGAGGAGGGTGTACGATCTTTTCCCGAAATTAAATTTTCCACATATCAGTCAATAGTTTATGAACACTAAACACAAAACTGATTCGGTTTGCAATTTTTCCCATGCTCAGTTTTATTTCTTGACATATTTACTTCTCCTACTGCCTTTTCATATACCGCCTATCATGCACTCCACTACTTTTTAAACATCTTTCTCTTCAACTCTGTTATATTTTCAGGTTTCTTCCTGTTCTGAGGACTGAAGTGTGATGTACAAAACATATTTAAAGAGGAAAGGAAAGCTCAATGCTCTTACCAGAACAAATACATCTATATTTGAAAAAAATATATTAAATATATATATATATTTCCCTGTACCAATAGACAGAATGCTAATGGCATTGTTCTATTTTGTCTGTTTTGGAACTTTGTTGCAACACTTCGAACACATATGAGTACTACATAGTTAAAAAAAAGAAAAAAAAAAAAGGACAATGAAAAGATTTTTTTTTTTTTTTTTCCAGGAATATATGATGTGGATCTGTTTTGAGCAGAAAAAAAAAATGTTAGGAGTTCAACAGTATTTTTTCTTTTAGTACCTTCTTAATTATCTTAAAGTTGAATAAATACAGATCCTTTGCAAGCATACAATGTAAATCTTTATGATTGCAGTGTATATTTTGCATAATAGAGGTATAATTAATAAATAAATAAACATGGCATTAAAAAAACATGGCATCCAAAAAAATCTACTTTGGTGAGGGACTTTGGATCTAGGGACATACTGAGGTGAAAAGTGGGAAGGACAGACAGATCAGACATTAAGGACAAATTTCAGAGTTGCCTTCCAACGTAAATTATTACATGATCCTTCTACTAACATAAGAATTCTCTTAACTCTAGATGATTATAAAATTCTTCAAAATACAAAACTGTTTTAATATCAAGGAAAGCAGTTACTTAGATTCTATACCTACTTATAGCTTATAATATGTAATTCCTTTGAGAATTGTTCAGTAAAGTTATGGGTCATTATGAAATCAGTTTCTTTATAGTATAACGGTTCTTTCATACCACTATATATAAATAAAGAAATAAATTATCTTTCTTATTACTTCACTCCAGTGTCTCATATTTCCTTTCCTCTATTAATTTTAAAGCTTCTTTATTTGGCTATCTACAATTCTTGTGTGAATTGTATGGCCTTATATCAAATCCAATATCTCGACTGTTTTCCTTCTATGTTGAAGCTTCTATGAAAATATCCAAAATGTTTTCTTACTTAGACTACTCACACTTCTATTGAATGTCAATGTTTTAAAAGTCACTATGATAATGAAACATAGGTGAACAACACAGAAAAATGAAATTTTGTGGCATAAGCATCACATTAGCATTTTATGTAAGTTCTTGGAAATTTTTTTCCAAAAGAAATTGAACTGACCTTTCATCTCATCCTTCAATTTACAGATCACAAATAAACCCAAATTCACGGACGGATTATATATTTCTCTTTTCCCTCTGTACATTATATACATGTATTCATATGGCAAAGGATTTACAAACAAATCTAGTCAACTGAATGATACAGCAAGGATCTCTCAGAACAGGATGACAATGACAAAATAATCCCTCTCTTGTTCTAGGTATGGATCTGAAGCTGTAACACAGGCAAATGGAACAAATATTCTTTGTAAAATTATACATTGTTCCATAAGGACAAGTCTATAAAATTAATACAGAAAGGTTATTTAGGATATCAAAATCTATCAATGTTCTGGAACATAGTGCATAATGACCTTTTAGACACCAGCTATAGCTTTTGTTTTTCTTTGGTATTCACTGTTACCTAGATTAATATCTGCTGCATAACCTCCTGAAAAGACCTCAGTCTTTATTTTTATCCCAATCTCAAGGCAATGTTTTCTTCCAGCTTTGGTAGACTATCTCAACAGAGAGGTGTCTCTGTGTTTATTTTCTTAATCAGAAGAATCAACTGTTTCCCAAAGAAATGTAGGATCTCTCTTTTGTCATTTTATTAGACAAAAGAAGAAAATATGATCATGGCTAAAATGGCATCAGATATGTATCTGATCTTAGCATCCTTTATTTCACGGTAAATTACCTTAGAATTAGTTGAGATAGACCTGTTAATAATTTAACTATCTGAGATAGTAATAGTTTTGGGATAAAGCAATCCTCAATACACTATTTGAGGAATCTTCTGATCTAATAAGTTTAATTGTGTTAATTAGTAAAACTTGCATATTTACATAAGTATATATGTGAATGTATGCCAACTCAACAGTTTCCTCTGAATTTTGTTCAGTCCTGAGCTTCCCAAAATTGAAGAAAATTACTTGATAACTTGGGGTGTCAATATTTCTCTGTTGTACTTGGTGATTTTTTGCTCTAAATATATTTTACTAGGAAGATAAAAAAAGTATGTATGAAACAAGGGCAAAACCTGAATATAGCCAGGTAAAATTAAATTGTTATTTCTGATTTAAGAAAAGGCACTTCCCAGGGAAAACAAACTTTTAAAGATAGTACTCCAATATATTATAAAACACAGTTTAGTTTATTATTAAGTTTAATTTAGAAACTCCTTCTTATTCCTGTGTTGTTGCACTTAGAGCATTCTGTTGTTCCATTGTACATCGTACATTGTACAATTCCATCCTTCCTTTTTTGAATCAGAAAGTTATGAATACTAGGGACAGATAACTGTATCATACCTCATTATGTATGCAAGACATTCAGTATGTAAGTAGGCTAAGGACTGTTCAGTAAAAGTTTCTGTGGAAAATTTCCCAATGTAATAAAATCCTAAGGTGATTTGAAACCAGAATAGCAAGTGGTTTAGCTCCATCTATCATCTTCACAGCCATTAGACATTTCTGAATGACTGTAAACTACAATCTGGGAATAGGGGAAAAAATAATAATAATAATTTAAAAAAACATATTGAATAATCCCAGATTGCTGAGTTACTATTTAGACTGCTAATCTAAAAATGATTGCAAATTAGGAGTAGTATTGTACGGGCAACTATGATTTCTGGAAATGAACTTTTATTCTCTTTTCCTGGAGGTCAAGAAGGTACAGGTAGCACAAGTAGGCTATTCCACATGCCCCAAAATATGTACGTTTTCATCATTTCAACTTATTCTCTGATTAAATCAGGAATTTATTTTAGTTTAAATGTAAGGCTTATTCTCAAGGTACCTAACTCAGCAACTGTATGAGAACTATACAAGTGAAAATACACAGTTACTCAGGTAAAAGAAAATGGATGATGACAATTACATATTTAGAAGAACAAAGCAAACCACTTGTCCCAGCATGTATTTTACATCAAATTGTAAACTTGAAGTATACCTATAGAGTTTCAAGATGCAACTTTTATCAAATGTTGTTATTGCTATCCTTCTAATAAATGTTATGCACTTGCTTCTTATAAATAAAAAAGACAGTCTCTCTTGTCTTCTTTATGCATTCCTACTTATTTTTGTATTTTTTAAAATTTTGAGTCTCCTGCAGAGATCTTGGAGCTCAGAGAATGAAACATCTAAAACAAAATTTCCATAAGGCCTAAACAACAAGGCATTAGATTTAATCTTTTTCTCAAAAACTACAGTTCATATGATTACCTGTACTTACCATAAAGATGTCTTTTCTGAACAGTTTAGGTATCTGTCAAATTCTCATGTTTCCAAATAATATTAAAACCAAGGTTTTATTCAAGATCTAAAAGAGATGTACAGGAAGAAAACAGTTTTGTTTTATTCTCTCTTATTAAAACTAACTAGCCTGAGACAGTTTATGCTATAAATTACCCTTGCCTTTCGGAGAGATGATTATTACATTTAACAGCGAATGCTAGACAGATTTTTTGTTGCATTTGGAAGAGCAACAAAAACATATGGTCATGCACAATGTAATAGTCATAACTGTGAAAAAAATTAAAACACTAACCATTAAATACTAGCAGTTTTACAGTTGTTGACATTTAATAGTGCATATTTCCTAACAGTTTTCAGAGGCATAACCGAGGCTACATTAATTTTCACTTGTTCTCTACAAAACTATACAAATTAATATAGCCTTGGCTTGGCCTCTGTTTTGAGGGTGTACTCTCTTTTGAGGAAAAAAAAAAATAAAAAAAAAAACTTCCATATTTAGCAAAGTTTTTTTTTTGTTTTTTTTTTTTTTCCTATGTCAAAGAGAAAGCAGCAGAGCACAGCTGACATATAGTAGTGAAAGTATTATTCACACAGGAGGTCATACATTGAACTGTCAGTTATCCCTCTTCAGCCAAGTTTTCTCTGTGGAGTGTTGGCCCTGGCAGCAGGTAAATCTCCACTCAGTCTCCTGCTTGCTTCCCTTCAGTGGAATGAGGTTCAGCAATAATAAGAATAACTGCTGAAAATTCGCAAGTTAAGATAAATGTGGTTTTATAGGTGAAGCAAAGCTGTATGTAAAAGCAAAGTAAAATATGTAATTTTTATTTACCACTCCCCATGGAGCAGAAATTCCAATCACTGCCAAGTATTCAGGGCCTCGGCACACATGCTAGCTGCTTGGGAAAACAAACACCATAACCACAGACATTGCCCTCCTCCTTCTCTTCTCCCCAAGATTTTATGTCTGAACATGACATCATATGGTACGGGATAAATCTTTGGTCAGTTTTGGTCAGTTGCCCCAGCTCCGTCCCTCCCAGCCTGAACCTGCTCACTAGGGAAGCCAAGAGAGAAAAGCACAAAAAAGAGGAGACATCAAGCTGTGCAAGCACTGCTCAGCAACAGCCAAAACACTGTGTTATCAGCACTATTACCACACAGGTTTCTGCTACAGGTGGAGCCATCAACATCTGTCACCAACTGGAGTAGGTTGCTATGGCACCTGATGACTGGCTGCCACTGTAGCTGTGGCTCACAGCCACCCCCACTAGAAGGTTCTCCACTTTGTGGCAGTTGCCTCAGCAACTCATATGTTGCCTGTGCTCAAGGCACAACTGTTTCCTTATGGCCAAGCTATTGCATGCTCTACAGCGTCCAAGTTAACTCCTCCTAATCTGGGTGAAGGACTTTCTGGCTCAGTGCAAAACATTCTTGTGTCTAAATATTTTTGCCTCTTTCTTTCTTTGTGGTGCTCTGGTATGGTTTAGCTAGGTCTCCTGATAAAGGACATGCATCATTCTTCTGCATTTTGAAGATTTGTGATAAATACTACTTTTTCTGCTACCATGTCAATTGCTTATAAACATCTGGAGAGTCCTATTCAGTTTTCAAAAGACCTGTAGGAAGCACCTGACAATGAAGATTGCATAGAATTGTAAACAGACCTGTCTTTAGTTTGTTACCTTCCCCTTCCCCTCCCCCTTCCCCTCCCCTTCCCCTTCCCCTTCCCCCTCCCTCTCCCTTTCCCTTTCCCTCTCCCTCTCCCTTTCCCTTTCCCTTTCCCTTTCCCTTTCCCTTTCCCTTTCCCTTTCCCTTTCCCTTTCCCTTTCCCTTTCCCTTTCCCTTTCCCTTTCCCTTTCCCTTTCCCTTTCCCTTTCCCTTTCCCTTTCCCTTTCCCTTTCCCTTTCCCTTTCCCTTTCCCTTTCCCTTTCCCTTTCCCTTTCCCTTTCCCTTTCCCTTTCCCTTTCTTTCCCTCTCCCTTTCCCTCTCCCTTTCCCTCTCCCTTTCCCTCTCCCTTTCCCTCTCCCTTTCCCTCTCCCTTTCCCTCTCCCTTTCCCTCTCCCTTTCCCTCTCCCTTTCCCTTTCCCTTTCCCTTTCCCTTTCCCTTTCCCTTTCCCTTTCCCTTTCCCTTTCCCTTTCCCTTTCCCTTTCCCTTTCCCTTTCCCTTTCCCTTTCCCTTTCCCTTTCCCTTTCCCTTTCCCTTTCCCTTTCCCTTTCCCTTTCCCTTTCCCTTTCCCTTTCCCTCTCCCTTTCCCTTTCCCTTTCCCTTTCCCTTTCCCTTTCCCTTTCCCTTTCCCTTTCCCTTTCCCTTTCCTTTTTTCCCATCTTCCCCTTGATTTGCTTTGCCTCGTTTTTAAAAATGTAAATAAACTATTACAGATACATTTAAAGCATTTGATTTTCTAGATTTAAGAAAACTGAAAAAGTAACAGCAAACTGAGAAATTTTCCCATACCATCTGCTTTTCTTTCAGATTTCAATTAATTATTTTATGGATTTGAAATTATTATAAATTTTATATTGCTATTATATATTCTGTTAATTAATTCATTAGTTATAATCTGTTGTTCATATGAGGTATTTCAGGAACTTCCCTTTTGCTATTTTACACTCATCATAAACTTGTTTCAGAAAGTACAACTGTTATTTATTTATTTTTAATTCTGTAAATGATTCCCCAGCTACGTGATTAAATAGCCTTTAACAAAAACCTAATGGTTTTAACTAGTTATTACCATTTTGTATTTTCTACTGGGAGATTAAGCTTCATTTTATCTTCCTTTATTGCCAAACAACATCCAATATTTCCTGTGTTTCTTCTACAAGCTGAAATCCCATCTGAAAATAAAAAGAACTGTATATTAAAATGCACCTAGAATTAACAACTAAAATATGAAATATCTGAAAAGGATGTTGCAATTATTCCTAAACAAGATAGTTTAAAATAAAAATATGCCCACAATAGTACTTAAACCCTGTACTCCCAAATTCCTGGTCTATTATTTTAAGATGTATGTTCGGACTACTATAAACGTGCACTCCAACAATGCTGTTACAAAAACAATAGGCCACACTAAAATGTTTTTATTTGTGACTTCAGTTTGTGTTGAGCTTAAATTGTTGGGTATACTTTCAAAATATTTTTGCCTTTTGTTAATCATAGAATAGATTGTTAATCATAGAATAGATTGTATTAGGAGGAATCTAAAAGATTAACTAATTCATCTAATTCCAATAATCTGACATTTAATTTTAGTTAAGGGATATATCTGAGTCTCTAGTTCTCCAAGAAAAGTCTAGCTCCAGGATTTCTGCAAGAAAACAAAACAAAACATGTCACAGATATTAAATTTAATAAAGATATATATTTTATTTTTTACAGTCATTGATTCATCTGGAAATTTTCAGAAGATTTAACTGCAACTTGACTGTATATGCCATATATGTTCATATATGATAATGTTCATCTATACATTTTTATGTGTATGTATATTATTTCCATTTTATGCAGCATTTAGACATTACTGATTGTGTTTTCTATGAGTACAATACAAATACTCTTGTCCAAGTACATTGTGTTATTTTTAACAGGATATTCACATTCCTGTATCAAAACACGTATAATGCTAAACTTCAAAAACTTGCATGTAATGATCCTGAATTACTGTTAAAGCTATACAGATATATGGTGAAAGCATACTGTGTTTCTCAAAAAAAAAAAAAAAAAAAAAGTAGTAAATATAATAGCTTCTTTTTCTCTTCAATTCCTTTTCCTTGAATGTTCCCCATGGACAACATAAACTTATAAATTGTCAAGTATAAGATGTATTACAAATCATGTTCTGTCCACATGTAATAAATTACAACAAATGTTTGAAAGTAATAGAGATACTAAAAAAAAAAAAACACATAAAAAGGGGGAAATATAGATACAATAAGCACAATGTTTAAAATACTGTCTTTTAAATAAGCATGGACTCCCAACTAGAAGGTATTAAAAAATTTTAGGAATTACAGCTGGGGAAAATCTTTACCAGTGACTTGAAATTTTCAAGAAAAGTGTAACTCATCTATCTATAATTTTCCTTCTTCCTTTTATATACCAAACTTTTTCCCTAATTTATATTTCCAGGAGTTAGTTCGTAATATAGGTGACAGGTCTCATAGTGAAGTAACCTGGTGTGGTGTTTTTACTTTGCTGGACATCTAAACTCCACTACGACCACTCTCTCTCTCCCTCTCCTCAAAGGAAAAGGGTGAGAAAATATGATGTAAAGGGCTCAAGGGTTGAGATAAGGACAGGGAGAGCACTCAAAAAATACCATGGGCAAACCAGATTCAGCATAAGGAGATTAATACAATTTATTGCCTGTCACTAACAGACTAAAACAGTGAGAAACTAAAAGCAAACTGAAAACACCTTCTTCCCCCATCCACCTTTTTCTTTTCCTCCTGAGCAGAACATCGGAACAGGGAATGGGTCTGAGGTTGGACCATGACACTTTGTCTATGCTGCTCCTTCACGGTCAGTCTCAGCCCTTGCACCAGGGTGGGGTCCCTCCCATGGGAGGCCATCCTTCCTGAACTGATCCAACATGGGCTTCCCTCTTGGGAAGAGGGTGCTCATGGGCAGCTCTTCAAGAACTGCTCCAAATAGGAGCAGGGTAACATAGGGTCCATCCTTCAGGAGCAAACTGCTCCAAAATGGGTCCTCCATGGGAGGCAACTCCCACCAAAACACCTTCTCTTGCAGGGGCTTTCCATGGGCCACAGCCTCCTTCAGGCCAAATCCACCTGCTCCACTATGGTCTCCTCCATGGGCTGCAGAGTGGAAATCTACTCTGCTCTGGTACCCATGGGCTGCAGGGGGACAGCCTGTTTCACCATGGACCTCTCTACAGGCCACAGGGGAACTTCATCTCTGGCACCTGGAGCACCTCCTCTCCCTCCTTTTTCACTGACCTTGGTGTCTGCAGGATTGTTTCTCACTCCTCTCTCCCCAGTTTCTGTTGTGTAGCACTTTTTTTCCCTTTCTTAAATATTCTCTCACAGAAGCACAACTAACATCACTTATTGGCTCAGCTCTGGCCAGCAGTGGGTCCCTTTTGGAGCCAGTTGGATCTGGCTCTTATCTAACATGGGGAAGCTTCTGGACTCTTCTCACAGAGGCCACCCCTGCAGGCCCTCCGCTAGCAAGCCCTTCCACATAGAGCCAATACACGTAAAAGAACAAGTAACATTTCCCTTGATGGTAAGACAAGTATACCCAACAACTAGAACAAATTTTCTTTCAAGTAGAAGCAGCTAATTTCATTCACTCCATAAAGCAATCTACATTACCATGTTATAAGGCAAACAAATCTCTATATTTTGTGGAGGACAGCAAGTTTTACTATATATGTATTACGCAGTGAAATGGTATACTGAAAAAAATGTATAAATTTTGCAACATATCTGTAAAACGTCATGTTATTTTCTTATTCAAGGTAAAAAAAAAAAACAAGCAAACAAACAAACAAACAAACAAAAACATATGTCTCTCCCCATGAGAAATCCGAGCAGAATCTGAGAGGTGAGCATTCACACTTATGGTGGCATAGTTGATGTTAGATGACTACTATTCATAGATGAATATTTCTATCATCACAGTATTAAACTTATGAATCCAAGTATTAATTCAATAAAAGAATTATCTGGTTATGATTTATGTAAAGATTTCATCTATATTGAAAGATACAGAAAAAATAAAACCGTATATTCACAGATTCACAGAATCACAGAATGGCCAAGGTTGGAAGGGGCCTACAAAGAGAATCTATTCTAACCACCCTGCTGAGCAGGATCACCTAGAGCACATTGTGCAGGATGGCATCCAGGTGGGTTTTGAATATCTCCAAAGAAGGAGACTGCACAGCCTCCTACAGAGAGACAGAGATTTATTCCACCAGAAGTAAACCAGATTAATTTACTTAGCTGCTTAAATCCAAAGTTCAGATCCTTCACACCTTTGCTTACCTAACCTAAGGATATCTAATAATCAAAAACGCTTGTGTTTCTGAAATTACAACTCTTAGGAAATTAAATACCATTTTTTCTTGTAAGTACTGTAGTCTTAATCCTGCTGCTGAGACCAGACTTACAGTTAGCCTTATAAACCTGTTGGAGACATATATGTAATGTATTTTTCAGTGATCTGTTACCTTGCTAATTTTCTCGGTACTCTGTAGAAGAGTGGATGGCTTTTAATCCGACTGCCTGAAATAATGATCTCACAGTGAGTCAGACTTTGGAAGCTGAATTCTCCAACTCCTCCTTCGATTTATTATCTTCTTCTTCATATTTAAGGGCTAGTCAATTGAAGTAATCAAATAATTTGATTAAAACATAATAAAATATTAAAAAATATAGACCCAAATACAAGTGAGGATATTGACAATCATTTAGTACATTGACAGTTTATAGGACTTATGCAAACTCCAGTAATGCTACATTTGAAAGAAATATCAAATATGGAATATTGCCTATACATTAAGAAAGTATTTCTAGTAAGTGTTATGTAATGGACAAAAGGAACAAGTCATGACTTTGTAGGCAAAAAGAGAAAAAGAAGCAAAAGTTCCAAGCAAACACTTTTCACAGAATCACAGAATCATCTAAGTTGGAAGAGACATCCAAGATCACCTAGTCTAACCTCTGACCTAACACTAACAAGTCCCCCACTAAACCTTATCACCAAGCTCTACATCTAAACGACTTTTAAAGACCTCCAGGGATGGTGACTCAACCACTTCCCTGGGCAGCCTATTCCAATGCCTAACAACCCTTTCAGTAAAGAAGTTCTTCCTAATATCCAACCTAAACCTCCCCTGGTGCAACTTTCGCCCATTCCCCCTCATCCTGTCACCAGGCACGTGGGAGAATAGACCAACCCCCCACCTCTCTACAGCCTCCTTTAAGGTACCTATAGAGAGCGATGAGGTCTCCCCTGAGCCTCCTCTTCTCCAGGCTAAACAACCCCAGCTCCCTCAGCCGCTCCTCGTAAGACTTGTTCTCCAGACCCCTCACCAGCTTCGTTGCCCTTCTCTGGACTCTCTCAAGCACCTCCATGTCCTTC
Source organism: Anser brachyrhynchus (assembly GCF_964034855.1). Lineage (NCBI taxonomy): Eukaryota > Metazoa > Chordata > Aves > Anseriformes > Anatidae > Anser > Anser brachyrhynchus. The sequence continues at coordinate 40,813,743 of NC_137697.1, forward strand.
TTGTAGTGAGGGGCCCAAAACTGAACACAGTACTCGAGGTGCGGCCTCACCATAGCTGAGTACAGGGGGACAATCACCTCCCTAGACCTGCTGGCCACACTGTTTCTTATGCAAGCCAGGATGCTCTTGGCCTTCTTGGCCACCTGAGCACACTGCTGGCTCATATTCAGCTGCCTATCAACTAGTACTCCCAGGTCCTTCTCTGCCAGGCAGCTTTCTAACCACTCATCTCCCAGCCTGTAGCGCTGCTTGGGGTTGTTGTGCCCCAGGTGCAGGACCCAGCAGTTGGCCTTGTTGAACTTCATACAGTTGACCTCAGCCCATCGGTCCAACCTATCCAGATCATCCTGCAGAGCCTTCCTACCCTCGAGCAGATCGACACACTCACCTAACTTGGTGTCGTCTGCAAACATACTGAGGGTGCTCTCAATCCCCTCATCCAGATCATCAATAAAGATGTTAAAGAGAACTGGCCTCAGTACCGAGCCCTGGGGGACTCCATTTGTGACCAGCCTCCAACTGGATTTAACTCCATTCACCATGACTGTTTGGGCCCAGCTACCGAGCCAGTTTCTAACCCAATGAAGTGTATGCCAGTCCAAGGCATGAGCAGCCAGTTTCTTGAGGATAATGCTGTGGGAAATGGTGTCAAAAGCCTTACTGAAGTCAAGGTAGACTACATCCACAGCCTTTGCCTCATCCACTAAGCGTGTCACTTTGTCATATAAGGAGGTCAGGTTAGTCAAGCAGGACCTGCCTTTCATTTTGCACAGATGCTTCCCATATTTTACTATATGTGAAATGTTTTCTAATCTTTTTTTTTTCTTCTTCTTTTTTTTTTTTTTGGTATTTCTCTTTTCTAAGTAAGAAATACATTCATACTCATTCATTTACAAACCACACATAAGAAAGAACTAAAAAGTAAAACGCGTTAACATGAAAATTACAGATTTAACTTTCTGTTCTATTAGACATTGTCTTATTATGAGATATTAATTGACCTTAATTGTTTTACTGTTGACTTTAGAGTGAATGTCTAAAACTATATTACAATATTAGTGAGTACAATTGATCTTCTAGGTTCTACCTTCTGATATAGAAATGTGCTATCAGAGCATGAATTACATTTTAAAAAGAAACTTTGTCTCTGACTTATTGATGTGTGGTGTATCCAATACACTGCCTGACAAATAGTTCTTTTTGAATGATTTTTTTTTTCAATAGTCAAATTAAGAGCAACCAGCTAGAATTTGCAGTGCTGTTAGGCACATCGGTGTTGACAGAGGTAATGAAGAACAGAAATCTGATTAGCTCAGATCTGCCACCATTCAGTTTTTCTTGACAAACTTGTCAGCAAATGTAAATCATGCCAAAAGGCAGGATGAGAGAGAAACAGTTAAGTAGTGTGTTAAGAAACAAAAAATACTACTAGTACTATGACTACTACTACTGCTACTACTAAAACAGAAATGAAACAGAAGAAATCATGTGTTTCTGAAAATTAAAAAAAAAAAAAAAAGAGTCAAAATCCAGCAAAGATTTGAGGAAACATAACACCAAAAAAAAAAAAAAAAAGAGAGTGAGAAATGGAAACTACCAACTCAGTAACTCAATTAAATAATCTAGTGGACTCAGTAATGAAAGATGTTATTACTCAACCAATCTTTATAAGGTTGTGGGAAAACTGTTAAAATCTGTAGGATTTAACTGATTTATACAAAAGACATACATACTGGAGACAGTAAATATTGATAGGGAGATATCATTTCTGTTCCTGCATTGCTAAAGGAAAAAAATGTGGTTGACTACTGGGAAAGAGTTTGCACTAACTGCTGAAGCAAAAGTTCCCATATGGTTATCCAGACTAGGTTGGTATTGTCTGTGGAAAATTGCATTGCAAACTTAGGTGTATTTATTTTCTGTGGTAATGATTTTAAGTGTCGATGAAATCTTAGGCATGGTTTCTGTCAGTCTGACCTGTGGGTCTACATTTGTTATGTTGCTTTACTACCCACAGTTTATTTATTTATTTATTTATTTATTTATTTATTTTCTCCATTTCCTTGGCTGGAAAATTTATACTAAACCCATCTTTAATAATGAAAGACAGAGAAAATTTCCTAAAGCAAAACAATGGAGATAGCAATTAATTTATCTGAGTCTATTTACACCTGTTATAGAAAGTCATCTTTACCCCAGTATTACCCTGTTGTCCAGTTATAGAGCATTAATAAACTCTGGCACTGGGAGAGTGTTACTCTGGGTCATAATGCCATGAGTCAGCCGTCCAGCAGAGACAATGTACTGATGTCAAATTTTTTCAGGTGATCCATGAGAATTTTAACTTGTACAGGAAGAATGTTGCTTCTTAGCGCAAAGACTATGCTTAATTGTCCTTGTAATAACTTTCATTGGGTAGTTCTAACTCAATTAGAATATTCCTGTGTACAGGGAATACAAATAATCGCACAATAAATAGTTCAAGACACCTAAAATCAGCAGTAGAACAGTACAGAGAAAACCAAACCACAAAACAAAGCAAAGCAAAGCAAAACAAAACAAAATAAAACAAAACAAAAAAAAAGCCTAAACCCCAGAAAATCCTAACAGGAAGTAGAATTATGTATTTTATATCTATATATCTCTCTATGCAGAGAGATATATGATATACCATGAATACTCCTCAGACAATCCTTCAGGGATATGCTAAGTCTTAAGTAAATATATTGATCTGAATTTGACTGGTGCTCTGTGTGAATATATTAAGGGTATTGCATGTCTTTCATAATCTGACAAGATCCTATGAAGTATTTGTGGTGGTTTTGCTGTGCTAGGCAGCTGAACAACACAACTGTTCTCTCACTCCCCCTCCTTAGATAGAAAGAGAAGAAGTAAAGTAAAGAACAACTCATGAGTTGAGATAAGGATGATTTAATTAAAGGAAAAAAAATAATTATTAAGGAAAGATAATTATTAAATAAACAATTTAACTAAAAAAAATAACTAAACAATTAACGATTTAACTAAAGGGGAAAAAAAAAAGGAAAGGGGAAAAGGGAGGGGGAAAGGGAAAACTAAACAAAACAAGTAAAGGCTATGTGGAAGTGCAGAGGAAAGAAATTAATCTCTGCTTCCCACAAATGAGCGATGCTTGACCACATCCTTGAAGCAGGGCCTCAAAGCACGTAGCTGGGGTTTGGGAGGAGGACAGATGTTTTCACGAGAGCCCACCCCTCCCCTCTTCCTCCTTTTTCCACCTTTTATTGCTGAGTGTGACATCATATGGTACGGAATATCCCTTTGGTTGGTTTAGGTCAGCTGCCCTGGTGATGTTTCTTTTCTCACATCTTTGCCCACCCCTAGGGGGGTTAGAGAGAGTCCTGATGCTGTGCCAGCACTGCTCAGCAGCAGACACAACACTGGTGTGATACCATTGCTGTTTTAGCTACGAGTGCAGAGCACAGCACTGTATGGGGTGCTGCAGGGAAAGTTAACATCCCAGCCCGACCCAGTACAGTATTTACCAAGCATGACAATTTAGAGATGTGAAAACTGCTATTAGTAGGATGTGTTGCATTTACAGACCTAGTTTTTTTTTAGTTCTGGATCTGGATCTGTCATTGCTGTTGTTTTCTAAATGCTATAGAATTGCCTTCTTGTTCTACAACAACAAAGAAACAAACAAAACAATGCATTGTGCTGTTTTACCATTTGATGGTCTCAGGTAAAGTACAAGATCAATATTTTCTACTTAACAGTATTTATTTAAAAAAAAAAAAGAATGTCTGTGAAAGACAATCTGCAGCCAATAACACAGACTCAGGTGAGTATCAGTGAAGTAGCATTTTTATTTGTGATTGCAATGGTGGGTGTCCTGCAAGAAGGAACACACAACAGAAGTATATCATAAACTTATATCCCCTATTACCCGGCTTGATTCCTCCACCGTCTCCTCATTGGCTGAGTAATACAGGTTCACAACCTACTTACTGCCTGTTACTATACCATATATGTACAATTTTATTTGACCAACCTTTAATTCCTTTTTTCCCCCTCATTTTTTAATTCTTCTCTTGTGACAGGAGGGGCCTGTGATTGTTTGTTTTTGCTGATTCTGCAACTCCTTGATTGTTTCTCTTAGCCATACTCCTTATTTTGGGACAGTGGGACCTCCCACAGTCCCCTTATCTGCTTAACATAACCCTCAGTGTTTTGCCACTCATGCCTGCACAATCACTTTTGAATTTGCAAGGTTAGCGGAATTTTCCACTACAAAACCACAACTTTATTTCTCACATGTCCTTGCATAAAGAATTTTATCAATAAATGAAAACACCTTTAAATTCCATTAGTAGTAGGAATTTTGCATATAGATTTCATGGCTGAAGAAGGAAAGAGAAGGCATACAAATGAATCTTTACTTCCATTTGAGAGATCAATGATGTAATTGAATATTTGTTATTCACACTCTAATTTGGGACTGATATTTTAGTTATATAAAAAGATTTATTATACTTCGGAATACACATATGTAGTCTCTGGTTCTTTAAAGATTTACATTTAGTAATAATTCTCTCCAATCTGAATAATGTGTTGTAGATTGATTAGTTCTATGAAAATCCGGGAAAGAATTCTAAGTTACTTTAGTTGCAGTATCAGAGCCAATGTCTCTTAACTCATTCACAATGGACCTATGCTTCTATGATTTCATACAAGACCTAGCATTCTAGAACTGAAGTCTAAAGTACTATTCCTTCAGTACAGAAAAATGTACTTTTATCTGAAAGACCATACGTATACAAATAAATGTGTCCAGAATGTTAAAGGAGTGGGAAATATCAGAAAAATGTCCTTACATTCTTACTGTGAATACTTATTATTATATGAATAATAAAATGTAATTTGCTCTCCCATTGGGTTCACATAATTCTCTCATAAAATAAATAAAATAAAAATATAGTTTTCTTCCACTTTCTATTTTAAGTCTTAACTCTAAAATATGTAGGCAATCCTACTTTTTGTTAAATTGTTCACAAAAATTGAAAAAGGTGGTCCAAAATCTCAGTATGTTCTTTCCATAGCCATTATAATTTCTGAAAATGTTTACTCCTTTTTTTTCTCTCTTTTTTTTTTTTTTTTTTTTAATTAGTATTGTTACTTTTAATTAACATTTCCAGAAACTCCAAAACCCTTGATCCTGAACATCAGGTTCAGGCTTCTGTGAAAGTTCCAGTTTGAATAGATTAAGTATGTCAAAATTTCAGTAGCATATTTGGTAAGCTTAACTATAGAAAACACTTTTTTCTGCTCTGCTTATTCATATAAATATACACTTACAGACTCATAGAATTTTATGTATATGTGACTTTCATACATGAAAATATTTTCAGAGTGATTTGGATTTTAAAATCTTAGACTTGAATTTCAGTGCTTCAACTTTCTTGGTGTAAACTTCATCTGTTTTAGACACAGGTCAGAAATGGACTTTGTGACTTATTTGAAGTTCTCTGGCTTGTATATAAGGACAATGCCCTATAGGCTGAGCTGCACATAGAATTTGCTGTAATCCTAACACAATAATGCCTCAAACTGGAAAGCATCTAGACATAGTCAAAATGCACAGGTAGTACAATATCTGTACATTCACTGTGGAGTAATTGCCTAAAGTGACTAGGAAAATTAAACTAATATTCACATTTTAAAGAAAATGTACAGCATTGAAAAAGCTTTCAGGGTGGAGGGTAGCTGCATTGCTTAAGCGTTCCCTAGGTTTCCAACCTTGGATGCTATTGCACTAGGGGAACTTGGTGTGCTGACTCTAAGGAAGAGTACGGAGTGTAGAGTGGAGTGGAGACACCAAGGCTAGGCTCTGTGTCAAGATGGGGACTTGATTTTTCTTGTGCACACCGAGACTGATAAGCTACCCTGACTGATTTGCTACCCTGAGCCAGTGACCTGTCATGTTTCTGACATAATGTTGTACTCTAGTGAACTTTTGTTCACTGTAATATAGAATCATAGAATCATAGAATATCCTGAGTTGGAACGGACCCATAAGGATCATTGAGTCCAACTCCTGGCACCACACAGGTCTACCCAAAAGTTTAGACCATGTGACTAAGTGCACAGTCCAAACACTTCTTAAGTTCAGACAGGCTTGGTGCAGTGACTACTTCACTGGGGAGCCTGTTCCAGTGTGCAACCACCCTCTCGGGCAGAACTTCTTCCTGATGTCTAGCCTAAACCTCCCCTGCCTCAGCTTGACAACATTCCCGCGGGTCCTATCACTGGTGATTAAGGAGAATAGGTCGACACCTGCCCCTCCACTCCCACTCGTGAGGAAGCTGTAGACTGCGATGAGGTCTCCCCTCAACCTCCTCTTTTCCAGGCGGAACAGGCCAAGTGACCTCAGCCGCTCCTCATACATCTTTCCCTCTAGTCCTTTCACCATCTTCGTCACCCTCCTCTGGACACTCTTCAACAGTTTTACATCCTTTTGTACTGTGGTGCCCAGAACTGCACACAGTACTCGAGGTGAGGCCGCACCAAAATACACCAAAAACTACCCATCACTAAAGTGCAACCACCTCTCACTGAGCATGCACTCTGAATTTATCAGAGACTATACGTTTAAAGAAAAGAGAGAAAAAGTTTTACCAATAATAACCAAGATATGCTTGACTAGAGTCACTCAAGCTCCACCTAAAAGATAGAAAATAATATAAATTGGCTTAAAAGAAAGGGGTTAGTAGAGAAGATACCAGCACAAAGGATACCTTCTGACTTCTGGGATCAGTTGACAGGCTGAGCCTCTCTTTCCCCCACACTGGGACACCGTGGGGTGAGATTTGGACACCTGGTTATACCAGGTGTCTCTGCAAATACTTACAGATTTCTAGAGTCTTTGTGCCTTTTAATGTGTTAAGAGCCAGACTGTGTACTTGTGTATTTCATGCATGCTAGCTTGCTTTTGCAGACAGTAAATTTATCTCTGTCAATCCAAAGAACCTGTGTACCTGTTGCTGTAGTAACTGCACTTAGCTGCGTCGTTCCTAGCCATGATAGTTCTCATTGAATGTGACTAGAGTGAGGGCATGCTACATTCTTGGTGAATCTATGACCGTGGTAGTTCAGTACCCTGAATCTGACAGGACCCGTATTGGTTAATACGTTATTGGTGAATCTGTGACCGTGATAGTTCAGTAGCCTGAATCCAACTGGACCCATAACGGTTAATTGGCTACACCCCTTAAAACAACATTCACTTGACTTTGTTTATAACTTCTGCCTTTTCTCCAAAAGCAAAAATATAATGGAAAGATCACATGTAATCTAGGACTAAAAGTCAGCATTGACCAAAATTGTACCATTTCTGATAGCTGTACAGGATATTGAAGAAAATTTATAAAGTATTTATCCAGAATCTCTCCTTGTTTACAAGGAGCAGATACGTTTAAAGCAAAAGTCACCTAAAATTCTGCAGTAAATAGTAAAGTAAATATTTGTTTGATTAGAAATACATGCTAGGAGGATGTTGTTGTTTCAGATAAGGTCTTAAATGTTTTTCCAGAGGATCTGTCTTTGTGACACTGAAAAGATGATTTAAACCATAATTATTTTAATTAAACCTTTCTTTGCATAAACTGTTTTATTCATGTTATTATAATTTGTCATATACTGCTAACAAAGCCAAGGCTATTTTGTATTCCATTTCATATTCAGCTATGACTGATTAGTTCAAGAACATTGCAGGATCATGCATATACATTGACACGTTTTTCATAATTTTTTCTTCAGATCTGGCACATTTTGTCTTTGAGGTAGACAATCTTAACTAATAAGGTATACATTTCTTTGTGTAAATCAAGGAAAAACAGCAGCAGCAACAACAACAAAAACATAACAACAAAACAAACAAACAAACAAAAAGAACATCCTTAATCAGAAATCTGTCTAACCCTATGCAATTCACAAAACTGCAGGACTAAGTCTTAACTTGAGATTTGCTATTTTTTTTAGGCAGTTCTGTTGGAGAGTAGTCAAGAGTTGTAACCTCTTTTCAAAATAGATTTTCAGGCAATAAACACTGTAAAACTAAACCAGCAACTTTCACTGCTGCAAGTTCAAGTCCATATGACCTGGCTGCATATTACAGAGGGAGAAACAAAGGATTTTATCCTGATAAGGGTTTTAAATAGAAAATAATGTAACAGGGCAAAGGTAATAGAGTTGTTGTTCAGTAGAATGAATTCAGTACTGTCATGCTCTGCAGGAGGATCTGGATAGGCTGGACCGATGGGCTGAGGTCAACTGTATGAAGTTCAAAAAGGCCAAGTGCCAGGTCCTGCACCTGGGGCACAACAACCCCAAGCAGCGCTACAGGCTGGGAGATGAGTGGTTAGAAAGCTGCCTGGCAGGGAAGGACCTGGGAGTACTGGTTGATAGGCAGCTGAATATGAGCCAGCAGTGTGCTCAGGTGGCCAAGAAGGCCAACAGCATCCTGGCTTGTATAAGAAACAGTGTGGCCAGCAGGTCTAGGGAAGTGATTGTCCCCCTGTACTCAGCTATGGTGAGGCCGCACCTCGAGTACTGTGTTCAGTTTTGGGCCCCTCACTACAAGAAGGACATGGAGGTGCTTGAGAGAGTCCAGAGAAGGGCAACGAAGCTGGTGAGGGGTCTGGAGAACAAGTCTTACGAGGAGCGGCTGAGGGAGCTGGGGTTGTTTAGCCTGGAGAAGAGGAGGCTCAGGGGAGACCTCATCGCTCTCTATAGGTACCTTAAAGGAGGCTGTAGAGAGGTGGGGGGTTGGTCTATTCTCCCACGTGCCTGGTGACAGGACGAGGGGGAATGGGCGAAAGTTGCGCCAGGGGAGGTTTAGGTTGGATATTAGGAAGAACTTCTTTACTGAAAGGGTTGTTAGGCATTGGAACGGACTGCCCAGGGAAGAGGTTGAGTCACCATCCCTGGAGGTCTTTAAAAGCCGTTTAGATGTAGAGCTTGGTGATAAGGTTTAGTGGGGGACTTGTTAGTGTTAGGTCAGAGGTTGGACTAGGTGATCTTGGAGTTCTCTTCCAACCTAGATGATTCTGTGATTCTGTGATTCTGTGAATTTGGAGCACATTTTAGCTTAAATATGTTTTGTGATAGTCAGATTTTGGTTGAATTCCTCTCAATATTGAGAACATTCAGATCTTTTTCTGCTATTGTTCCAGACCTGGGTAGGTGTTTTTTATTTTTTTTTGTTGTTGTTGTTTTGTTTTGTTTATTTTTTTTTCTTCTTCTTCTTTTTTTTCTTCTCCTCATTTGTTCTAGGAACATTTTTTTTTTGAGTTATTTTTTATGTCCTTTGTGTACTATTATAAAATTGGAATTTCATGTAAAGCTTAGTAGTTGAATTTTGTTTAATTTAATTGAATGTCTTTACATTTCTCAGAAACATATTCCAAAAATAATTGAGGTATTTGATCTCTTGGGAATTTGTCTTTTTTTCCTCTTTATTTATTTTTCACTTCTAATTCTAGCTGTCTCACATAGGTGTTTAAATGTCTAACATTAGTCAAGGTTCTGAATTTTTTTATAAGTCATTTTTATTAGAGTGACTGATGTGAGAAACAGTTAGTGCTAGAATCAAAGTCATGGAATAAAGTTTGAATAGACATATCCTGACTGACTAATGCCAGATATACGAAGTATAAAAAAGTAGATAGAAGTCTCAGTGCAGCTGTACTGCAAAGTACATGTAGAATCATAACAAAAAGAGGTGGAATGGATGTTCAGAAGCCCCAAGCCAAGATGCCACAGCCTCTCACATTTTTCAGCTTGTAGCTTAGTATTGCTGTGGTTACTTTTCTATTATTCTCTTGTTATTTTAAAACTTTCCTCATTTATGGGCATTTATGGGCTACAGTCTTGCCATGAACAAATAACAGTCTAAGCAAATAACTCTAGACCAATCAAAAACTTTTATACAACTCCTTTCCCATAAATTTCTAAGTCTAGATATACATAAACACCTGAAGAGAGGGTGCAAAGATGACAGAATCAAACTGTTCTTAGTGACAGTGAAATGGGCACAAACTGGAACACAAGAGGTTTCATGTGAACATTAGCAAGCACTTTACTGTATGGCTGATTGAGCACTGGTAGAGGTTACCCAGGCAGTAGTGGAGTCTCACTCCTTGGAGATTTTCAAAAACTATTGGATATGGTCCAGGACAACATGCTGTATATGTCCCTGTTTGAGCAGGGTGGTTGGGCCAAATAATCTCTAGAGGTCTCCTACAATCTCAATCATTCTGTGGTTCTGTGATTCTGTGAAAATTTTCCTTGGTGCAGATTTTGCCTTAGCCTCGCAATCACAATCACAGAATGCTGGGGATTGGAAGGGACCTTGGAAGATCATCTAGTCCAATCCCCCTGCCGGAGCAGGAACACCTACATCAGGTCACAGAAGAAAACGTCCAGGCAGGTTTTGAATGTCTTTTTGAATGGAAGGAGACTCCATACCTGTCCCAGACAGCCTGTTTCAGTGTTCTGTCACCCTCACTGTGAAAAAAGGATCTTATATTTAAGTGGAACCTCCTACATTCCAGCTTGCACCCATTGCCCCTTGCCCTACCATTAGATACCACTGAGAAGAGCCTGGTTCCATCCTCCTGACACTCATCCTTTATGTTTTTATAAATATTGGTGATATTTTATATTTTATATTATTTAAGATATATTTTATATTATTTAAGATATTTTATAAATATTAATAAGGTCACCCCACAGTCTCCTCTTCTCCAAGCTAAAGAGATCCATCTCCCTCAGCCTTTCCTCATATGGGAGATGCTCCACTCCCTAGTGGCTCTGTGCTGGACTCTCTTGTCCTTCTTGAACTGAGGGGCCCAGAACTGGACGCAATATTCCAGATGCAGTCTCACCAGGGCAGAGTAGAGGGTGAGGAGAACCTCTCTCAACCTACTAAACACACCCATTCTAATACACCTCAGGATGCCATTGGCCTTCTTGGTCACAAGGGCACAGTGCCGGCTCATGGTCATCCCACTGTCCACCAGGACCCCCAGGTCCCTTTCCCCTTTGCTGCTCTCCAACATGTCAGTCCCCAGCTTATACTGGTGCGTGGAGTTGTTCTTGCCCAAACCCAGGACTCTATACCTGCCCTTGTTATATTGTATTAAATTTCTGCCCAACCAACTCTCCAGCCTGTCTAGGTCCTGCTGGATGGCAGCACAGCCTTCCGGAGTGTCAGTCACTCCTCCCAGTTTAGTGTCATCAGCGAACTTGCTGACAGTGCACTCTATTCCCTCATCCAAGTCAATGATGAATATATTGAAAAATACTGGTTTCAGTACCCCAGCCCTTGAGGGACTCCACTAGATGCAGGCCTCTAACTAGACTCTGTCCCATTAACCACAACCCTCTGGCTTCTTCCCTTCAACCACTTCCCAGTCCACCTTGCTACCCAATCATCCAGACCACACTTCCTCAGTTTAGCTGCAAGGATGGTGTGGGAGACGGTGTCAAACGCTTTACTGGAATCAAGATAGACCATGTCCACTGCCTTTCCATCATCTGTCTACCTGGTTATGTCCTCATAAACGGCTATCAGGTTGGTCAAGCATGACTTCCCCTTGGTTAAGCCACGTTGACTGCCCCGAATGACCTTTTTATCCTTTAAATGCCTACGGAAAATGCCAAGGATAAGTAGTTCCATCACCTTTCCGGGGATGGAGGTGAGGCTGACTGGTCTATAGTTACCCGGGTCCTCCTTCTCGCCCTTTTTGAAGACTGGAGTGACATTTGCTTTCCTCCAGTCCTCTGACACCTCTCCCATTCCCCACAACTTACCAAAGGTGGTGGGGAGTGGCCTAGCAATAACTTCCGCCATCTCCCTAAGCCCCCATGGGTGCATCTGACCAGGACCCATGAAGTCATGGATGTTCATCTTACTTAATTTTTCCTTAACCCAGTCCTCATCAACTGAGACAAACTCCTCTTTTATTCTAACTTCCTCTGGGACCTCAGGGGTATGGGGCTCCTCAGGACAGCCTCCGGCAATACTTGCAATAAAACCACGTTCATCATTGATGGTTAACATTTATAAATTTACCCTTAACAGACAGTTTTACTTGCAAACTTACTTGAAAAGTGTCAAGCTAAAAAAGTAATTTAAACATTCAATTAGTTGATATTTGAGTTACAGCAAAATATCAACTTAGAAGACTAGGAAGTTTGGGGGAAGTATATGGATATCTCTGGATTTTATATGGTGAAGGTAACAGTATAACATGGTGTGGTATTGTATGGTATAGTGTGGTATGGTCTGGTAGGGTAGGGTCCGGTAGGGTAGGGTCTGGTAGGGTAGGGTAGGGTAGGGTGGGGCAGGGTAGGGTGGGGTAGGGTATGGTACGGTATGGTACGGTATGGTATGGTACGGAACAGTAGGGTACAGTAGGGTATGGTATGGTATGGTACGTCTTATGGTACGGTACATTACAGTATGTTATAGAATCATATGGTATGGTAATGGTTTCTTAACAAAATGTAACTAGTTGGTAAGTATGTTTATTATACTTTCTTTGAGTTCTTCATGAGATCATTCCAACCACACAGACAAATTTGAATAGAGATAAACATCAGAGATTTTATTCAGTCATTTGAATGAATAACTACTGTATTTTATTATATTGTACTGTTTTGTTCTGTATTGTATTGCCAGTGTAAGCACTAAATTCATATTGATGGCACATTCTGGAGTAAAAGTGGTTAACTTCTGCTTTATAAACTTGCAAAACAGAAGTTATGGGTTAAACTGTAAATTTGCAGTGGGAACCAGTTGTATTAATTGCCACTAGAATTCCTTTCCAACAAAAAAAGGAGGATTTGAACACTGGAACTGTAGCTATACTCTAAACTGTGTTTATTCTTGAAATCTCTATCTACACTACAATGCTTTCGTTACCCATGTTAGCTTCTGATTCACTGTTCTGCACAAACAGTTAAAAGGATTTGTAATGTACTTTTCATTCATAACACAGTTGCTGAATGTCAGCTTTCATTTATTTTACTTTCTCACCCATCCTTGAAATTTCATCTTTAGCTTAAACAAAGGGTTCAGGAATTACTCAAAGTTTCTGCTGGATTTTTCTTGGCCTCATACTTCATTATTATAATTACTGTTGTTGTTGTTGTTGTTATCATTATTATTATTACTACGGTCTAAGAATATAAAATAGAAAATTCTGAGGTTTTTTTTTGTTTTTTTGTGAGGATCATTCTTCAACTCTAAATTATAAATGGTCTATTCATAAGACTAAGCAATAATTTTCAGAACTGTAATTTTACATGACATAGAGTAAGAAACATGAGTAAAGATAAAATGTAAAACATCTAACCATAGCATTAGGATTTTTCAATGACTCATTAAAATTAGATATACTTGTATTAATTATTTTGAAGAAATCGATTTTTGACCTCACTGAGGCAAGAATGCATCCTCTAAACAATGGAGACATCTGCAGCCAGGAAAGACTGATGATGAATTTTAACGTATTACCCTCGCTAGACTTCTATTCTTACTTAGATGTTGGAACCTTAAATTACAATGTGCTTTCTTGTGTGTTATTTGAAACAAACAAACAAACAAACAAACAAACAAACAAAATATATGTATATGTATATATAAGGTATAAATCAGATTTGTGGTAATGTTGGTAATTGTAATTCAAAGATTATACCATCTTAAGCCATTTAAATTAAAAAGCCTATTACAACAATATATGGCATTCCACCATATACATTATTTTGGACATAATCACTAAAGCTTTTGGACAGCAACATCAGTTATGAATATTTCTGTTCAGAAAAGTCATTGCTCTCTTTTTGTTACTCTATCATTTTCTAGCATACATAATCAGTTTGACATTAGAAAACATAAAAGTAGAGGATACTTTCAGCTGAATTTGTATACATAAAAAACTATGTGGTGGTTTTACTCGGCTGGGCAGCTGAGCTCCACCACAACTGCTCTCTCACTCCCCCCCACTCCTCAAAGAGGAATGGGGAGAAAATACAACACAATGAGGTCGAGGTTTGAGATGAGAATGATTTAATTAAAGGGAAAAGGAATGGGGAGGAAAAGAAACAAAAGAAACAATAGGGCCACGCAGAAGCACAGAGAGAAAGAAAACAAAGTTATTCTCTACTTCCCATCAACAAGTGATGTTTGGCCACATCCTGGGAAGCAGGGCCTCAAAATGCGTAGCGGTTGTTCAAGAGGACAGCCCCCTCCCCCACGAGAGCCCTCCTTTTTATTGCTGAGTGTGACATCATGTGGTATGGAATATCCCTTTGGTTGGTTTAGGTCAGCTGCCCTGGCGATATCCCCTCCCCATCACTTGCCCACCCCCAGCCTGCTGGCTCTTGGGGGTTTGGAGGGAGTCCTGATGCTGTGCCAGCACTATGCAGCAATAGACACAACACTGGAGTGATACCAGTGCTGTTCCAGCTACGAGTTCAGAGCACAGCACTGTGTGGGCTGCAGCAGAGAAAGGTGACTCCATCCTAGATAGACCCAACACAAACTAACAACCTCTTTCTTTTCTGATGCTTCCTCATTCATATTATTCTACCTGAGCAGTGGGGATCTTTTCAGGATATATTCAGGGCTCTTAGCTATTCGAACTATCTTTGCCTGACTGCAGAAGTTGTTAAAATGTAAAAATGCATTTCTTGCCTTTTATGCTGCAGGTCAGCACTTGCTGTTTCATTACAGATTCTTAAATTAATGATGACCTGGGCAGTTTTATTTTGCTTTTAGTTTTTTGTTATGTTATTTTTTCTTTTTTTTTTCTTTCTTTTTTTTTTTTTTTTTTAGGGGTGAGGTGAGGGGTAGGAGGTGGAGGAGGAGGTTGTGCAGGAAAGGAAAAGAAAGGACTTCTTTTACTTATTTTCTTTGATCCTTAAATTCTCTTTTATCCTTAGTTTGGCAGAACATTATCAATTTTTCATGTTTGAAGTAGTTTCTAGCTCAGATCTTTCCAAACTTGCAGTGGTAATAGCTGCTAATCTGTGGGTTACATTTCATTCTGACTAATCTAGTTGCATTAACTTTGCTTTTAATGCTTCTGAAACTAGCATAAGACACAACTTTTGGAGATGACACTTATTTCCAAGGTTGAAATCACCTTTCATTTTCCACATGAAGTTTAGTTCCTTAGGAACATTCTCTATAGTTAATGATTACATCCAGTCTGGGCTCTCAATGGATCTTATAAATGTGTGAAGTGGAGAAAAGGAACAGAAGCAGAGTGAGAAGAGCAAACTGAATAGATAGTATTACTGAATCAAAAAAAAATTTTTTTTTTAAATGAATCTTTTTAGAATTCATAAAGAAAGTCAGGAAGGTTATTACAGTCATGATATATTGCATATGATTTTCTTTTAAGTAAGAAAAAAAGAAAATGAAATTCATGCTTTTTGAAATGCAACTTGCCTAGTGTTTCTTTGTCTTCCAAAGTCATTTAGCAGATTTCTGTCTTTTGAAATGTTCTCAAGCTTCTTACTATCCTTTTGCTTAAAAAGTAAATAAAAATAAATATTTTTATAGCAGTGCACTTTTCATGTGGTAGTGATCTTTTCTGTCATTTGTTCTTTATTGCATTCTCCAGCATACAGTACCATGACTTGCACTATTAACATGTCAAAAATGCATGAAATTCTTAAAAAAAAAAAATTGAAAACTTCTTTGCAGTGCCTCAGTTTGGAAAGGTGTATGTTTAAATTGCAAAAGCAGATTATTTTACGTATATGCTTTTCTGAATGAAGAAAGAGGAAAATTTGACAAAACAGTTTAAATATTTTCAGAAACTTCCCTCAGAAATAAAAATCTGAGGAAACACGGTAAACATCAAAGGAATTAATATCAGTGGTGCATAAGTCAAATTTGTAATGCACTAACTTTGGAAAAAAAAATAATCCTGGATTTATTATTTTTTTTTTTCTTAGAAGTATATGAGTTACACTATTTCTCATCATTACACTGAAAACAGTGCTGAATTTAAAAAAAATAAATATACTTTGTTATAAAGTGTTGTAAGGTAAAAAAAAAAAAAAAGAAAAAAAAGTTTTATGGAAACAACAATTTTAATAACATTTTTACTGAGAAATATACTTGAGAAATATGAAATACATGGACAAACTCTTGAGAGAGTAAAAAGAAACAAAAACATAAAACAATTTCTTGACATCTGGAACATTTCTGTGTGAAAAGCCTGATATATTCTCATTCTTATTTATACATTTCCTTTTTTTTTTTTGTTTATACGTCAGATCTAAAGATTTGAGTTTTAATATGGAACAGAAAGCTTTCTCAACACAAAAGCAACTAAAATCTCAGATTTCAATGAGAAAATTTTCAATACACTTTCTCTTTCTTGATTCTGATAACTCTGATTATCTAATTTAATGATCAAGTGCATTAGGCTCTAGAGACTGTGAGTCTGATTGTGCTGGGTTAGTCTGGCTAACAGCCAATGCCCACCCAGCCACTCACGCACTCTTCCCTGTGACTCAGCAGGATGATAGGAAGAAAATAGGATCAAGAAAGCCTGTGGGTTGAGATAAAGACAAAGAGATTGTATACCAGTTACTGTTATAGGAAAAATAGACACTGTTTGGGGAAAATAAAATTACTTTAGTGACAATTAAAAGAAAAATGTAATTACTGATTGGGGTTGTTGGAAACAGAAAGACAATAACAGAAATGTAGAATATCCTGAGTTAGAAGGGACCCACAAGGATCATCAAATCCAACACCTGGCTCCACGCAGGGTGGAAATACGTCTGAGAGCATTGTGCCAATACATGTTGAACTCTGGCAGGCTCAGTTCCATGACCTGAGGAAGATGAATGTGTTCCATGACCTCCCCTGGGGATCCTGTTCCAGTGCCCAAGCACCCTCTCAGTGAAGAACCTTTTCCTAACACCCAGCCTGTAGTTCCACGTCACACTTTCATGCTGTTCCCTCATTTCCTGTAGCTGGCACCAGAGAGAAATCAGTGCCTGCCCCTCTGCTCCCCCTCATGAAGAAGCTGCAGATTATGTGTGACAAGGTTTCCTCTCAGTCTCCTCTTCTTTAGGCTGAACAAACCAAGTGACTTCAGCCACTCCCCATGCATCTTCCCCTCTAGACCCTTCACCACCTTTGTTCTCCTCATTTGGACATGCTCAAATATTTTTATATAATTCTTATATTGTGGTGACCAAAACTGCACACAGTAGTCAAAGTGAGGCCACACTACCACAGACAAATCTTAAAACAGACATTTCCCTCATGCTTTCTCATGCTGTTGTGGTTTAACCCACCCGGGAGCTAAACACCACACTCTCACTCACCCTCCCACCTCCCTCTCTAGGATTGGGGAGAGTAACGGGGAAGTGAAGCCTGTGAGTTGAGATAAGGACAGTTTATTAAGACAGGAAAATAATAATAATAATAATGATAATAATAGTACTACTACTAATAATGTGTACAAAACAAGCGATGAACAATGCAATTGCTTACCACCTGCTGACCGATGCCCAGCCTATCCCCAAGCAGCTGGCACCCACACCCCGGCTAGACACCCCTATATATTGTTTAGCATGATGTCAGATGGTATGGAATACCCCTTTGGCCAGTTTGGGTCAGCTGTCCTGGGTCTGTCCCCTCCCAGCTCCTGCTGCACCCTAGCCTGCCCGCTGGCAGGACAGAGTGAGAAGCTGAAAAGTCCTTGGCTTGGTGTAAGCACTGCTCTGCAACAATTAAAAACATCACTGTGTTATCAACACTCTTCTCATCCTAATCCAAAACATAGCACCCTACCAGCTACTAGGAGAAAAAGTAACTCTGTCCTAACCGAAACCAGGACACATGTTTATCTTCACTCCTTCACTCCAGACACAGCTACCCTCCTCTTGCTCTGACCTTGGTGTTGTCTGTTCTGTTTCTCACAATTTTTGTTCCCTCTTCATCTGCCTATCTGACATTTTCTGCCCTTTCTTGAATGTTTTTACAATAGCACCATACATGTGGCTGATGGTCTCTCCAGTGTCCTGCCGTGTGTTCCTTGGAGCTGGCTAGAGTAGGCTATGTCCAGCATGGGTCAACCCTTGGACTCCTCACCTCTCCAACAACCTCTGTGCCAATACCTTGTCATAGACATTTCCAGCACGGTGACTTAAAATGGCAATTATGATACTGTTTTCTTTGTCTCCATTCACGAATGACTTTTTTTATAAATATTAGTTGAAACTAAAATGTCTGAGCAAGTTTGGATGTCTTTGAAGACTGGATGTATTTCATTCTCAAGCTTTGATTTGGACTGTCTGTAAACTTTTAATGTAATATGTTTATGCACAATCAATTACAAGAAAAAATAAAATTGCAACCCCATCATCATCACATCAGACTTCTGAACTTTCTAATCTAGACTCCTTCCAATGGTATCATCACTGAATCCTACCAAGGTACCAAAATGAAACCATAAACTATAAAGGAGCTTATTGAAATATTAATTTTCAACTCTGTTCATGAAAAAGAACAACAACAACAAACAACAAAATACATTTATTAAATAAATCAATAAATACAATTACAAATAAATACTATAAATACCACTGCAATCCCATCATCACATCAGACTTCTGAACTTTCTAATCTAGACTCCTTCCAGTGACATCATCACTGATTCCTACCGAAGTACCCAAATGTAATAATGAGCTTATTTAAATATTAATTTTCAACTCTGCTCAGGAAAAACAAAACAAACAAACAAAAACTATTTTTAAAATAAATCACTGCTTCAATGCATCATACGCATACATTGCCATTCAGCCATATGCAAGCTATTGTCCTTGAAATGACAATATGAATTAAACAAACAAGCAAACAAACACACACACAAAAGCAAAGCAAAACAAAACAAACAAACAAACAAAAACTTTAAACTAAAAAAGCCTTTTGAAATCAATATCTACTGTAAAGCAGAAATAATTAACATTAGACTTCTGGACTTACATGAAGAAGTGTAAATACATACTTTATTTGTAGATAAAATGAATTATTATTGCTAATAAAGCATAACACTATTACACGTATGACACATCAAAATTTAGCTGAAGGAATGAAATTATGATTACTGTGTCTAATCTGTCTTAGTGTTGTTTAGCCAAGAAATTTCTAATCTTTAAAAGTCTACATAATAATCTAAAATCTTTGAGTTACTAACAAAGTAACTGCAGTACCTGTTGTAAGTCAGAGTCTAAATGAAATCCCAGAGCTATATAAAGTAACCATAAGGAAGAGTAGTAAAAATGTAGTAAGTAAGGGGAATTAAATAAATAAATAAATAAATAAAAAGAGTAAGAGTTGAACATAGACATGACTGAAACTTATAAATCTTGGAATACTAAGAAAATCAAACTTTACTTGTACATTTACTGTGAAGACAGAACTGGATGTGTGGCTGTGAAGGTTATTATTCAAATAAAAACTACATAATAATTCTTTTATTTCCATTAAAACAAAACAACAGAAAAGGAAACAACAACAACAACAAAATCCACAAACACACAAAATCCAAACAACTAGCTGACCAACCAACCAAAAAGGTGAATTGTAGAGGAATGATACCCTCCAGAATTTCAGAGGTAAGAAGAAAAATAACCCACAGTGAGCAGAGTATCCAATTTTGAAAGACTGTGGAATTAGCTGTCCTGAATTGGAATGGTGACACCAGAGCAACCACAAACATTTCAAGGAAAAGATTGTGCTATATTTAAATAATTGGTGCAATACTATGTATCACCTCATCTGTTTTTAGACTTATGTGATCCTTTGAGTTAAGAACAGTTTTTTGTTTGTTTGTTTTGTCATGAGACCTTTTTTATATTGCATACTTGATGAGAATGAAAGAAAAATATATTAAAATATTCTGTAATATGTGATGTACCTGTCTTCCTAACATTCATTCTCATAAGCATATTACAGTCTGTGACTATTCCTAGAAAAAAGCATGAGATCAGATGTCTCTGTGACACTGAAAATCCTATGATAAAATAGCTTTTAGATAGCAACCACAGCACTGCAATGGTTAAAGGAGGTGCTTTGGCAAACAGAAGCCAGAAAAAAATATGCTGACTGTGTAGAACACATAGTAACTGATTACAATGGACTAGGCATTATACTAGGAATAGTTTCCTGGGTTAAAAAAATCGAGGTCTATTTTAAATACTGGTATATGTTATGTTATCATAATTTTTGTATGGTAATACATATATACATATTTTTTCAACACTACAGTATATACAGAAAGAAGAGTCAAAAAGCTGAGAAGAACAGATTTAAATAGAATCATAGAGTCATAGAATCATTAAAGTTGGAAAAGACCTCCAAGATCATCTGGTCCAACCGCCCCACAACCACCAATATTACCCACTAAATTATCTCCCTAAGTACCATGTCCAACCTTTTTTTAAGCACCCTCAGGAATGGTGATTCCACCACCCCCCCGAGCAACCCATTCCAATGCCTAAATAGAATCATAGAAAAAGATGTTCGTAAGTAATTTAGAAGGAACGCTCCTGTCCTTAATGGGAGTCAAACACACTGATGAAGAACATAGTAATTGATTGTAAAACAATTATATTAAGAATCAAATCCCTGGCTGAGAATTTTAATTTTCAAAAAGAGCTTCACAGATGCTTAAGTTGGGAGCTCCCTGGATATTTTTAAGCATACTTACAATTATATCCGTCTTGAGGAACGGAGAGCAGAATAGTACTGTATTTTCTTAGAGTCAGTGGGGATATTGGCTTTCCTTTTTGCCTGTTAGTTTTGTGTTTAGTTAGTGTAGTGTTGTGAAAGAAGTTTTCCTTTCTTGCTCTGCTACACAGATATCATGGTTGGAAGTTTACAATATAGGCTGGAGTTGTGTTCAAACAATTTTTCACAGTTGTCCCACAAGTATGATAAGCGGGATTTCTTGTCAGATTAACTGTTACGCAGACTTTGTCTATGAGTCTCAATTCAGTCTAAGCTCCTCTGTAAAAAGGTGTCAATACTTTTGTTTTTGTTTTTGTTTTTGTTTTGTGGGAGGGGAAAGAAGCTTTTTAATAAAGAAGCGTTTTTATGAAAAAAAAATAATTTTGAAAATGAAGCTTAGCTTGTTCTTCTTTTTTTTTTTTTTTTTTTTTAAGTTCTTAATCCTTCTTGTCTCCCTTCCTCTTCTCACTTACTTTTCCAAGTAGCGAGACAGGAAAGATAATAGTGGGAACAAAGCAAAATAAGAAAAAGAAACAAAAGAAGAGTACTTAAATGGAGCCTACAGGAAACATAGGGAGTGACTCTTTGTCAGGGAGTGGAGTGACTGGAGAAGGTGTAATGGTTTTAAACTAAAAGTGGATAGGTTTAGATTAGATTTAAGGATAAAGTTCTTCAAAATTCTTTACCCTGAGTAAACAGTGTAACTGTCCTCTAGGAACAGGTTTTCTAGAGAAATTGTGGATTACCCATCCCCGGATGTGTTCAAGGCCAACTTGGATGGGGTTTTGAGCAAGGTCCACCTCATCACTTTCTCAGTCTCCCTCCTCAACAAAACAGGGGGAGAAAACATGATGAAAAACAAAAACAACAACAACAACAAAACTTGTTGCTGAAGATAAAGACATGGAGATCATTCACCAATAAATACCATGGGCAAACTAGATTCAGAATAAAGGAGACTAATATAATTTATCACCAACTACTAACAGACTAGAGCAATAAGAACTAAAAGCAAATGAAAAACAACTTTCCACCGGCCACCCTCTTTTACTCCCTCTCACTGAGTGGTGCAAGGAAATGGGGGTTGCAGTCAGTCCCTATGTCCTGGTTTCGGTTAGGATAGAGTTAATTTTTCTCCTAGTAGCTGGTAGGGTGCTATGTTTTGGATTAGGATGAGAAGAGTGTTGATAACACAGTGATGTTTTTAATTGTTGCAGAGCAGTGCTTACACCAAGCCAAGGACTTTTCAGCTTCTCACTCTGTCCTGCCAGCGGGCAGGCTAGGGTGCAGCAGGAGCTGGGAGGGGACAGACCCAGGACAGCTGACCCAAACTGGCCAAAGGGGTATTCCATACCATCTGACATCATGCTAAACAATATATAGGGGTGTCTAGCCGGGGTGTGGGTGCCAGCTGCTTGGGGATAGGCTGGGCATCGGTCAGCAGGTGGTAAGCAATTGCATTGTTCATCGCTTGTTTTGTACACATTATTAGTAGTAGTACTATTATTATCATTATTATTATTATTATTTTCCTGTCTTAATAAACTGTCCTTATCTCAACTCACAGGCTTCACTTCCCCGTTACTCTCCCCAATCCTAGAGAGGGAGGTGGGAGGGTGAGTGAGAGTGTGGTGTTTAGCTCCCGGGTGGGTTAAACCACAACACCCAAAGGCTTTGTTTCTGTGATTCCTTCAACCTTATTCTCTTCCGCCACACCAGTGTGGGGTCCCTTCCATGGGATGCAGTCCTTCCTGAACTGATCCTGTGTGGTCTTCCAACAGGCTGCATCTCTTCAAGAATGGTACAGGTCAATACCATGCGGACCAGCCTCCAGGATCAGACTGCTCCATGGGCTGCAGCCTCCTTCAGGCCATATCCATCTGCTTCACCATGGGCTTCTCCACAGTCTGCAGTGTACATATCTGCTCTGATGTGGTACACCATGGGCTTCAGGAGGACAACCTGCACCCACACTGGTCTTCTCCATGAGCTGCAGAACTTCTGCTCCGGTAACTGGAGTACATTCTTCATTGAGTTTGGTTTCTACAGAGTTGTTTCTCTCTACATTTTCTCACTCCTCTCTCCCAGTTGCTGGTCAGAGTTTTTTCTCTGTCCTAAAAATACTCTCCCAGAGGCAACACGAATGTTAGTCATTGGATCAGCAACTCTTCTTTAAAATGGAACAGCTTCTGAACTCTTCTCAGAGGATACAGCTGCAGCCCTCACACAGCCAAAAAATTGCCACATAAACCTAATACAGTTATTCAATTTATTAAGGTTTGTGATCTTTATTTTTATTTTATTTTTATTTTTATGTTTATATCTATTTTATTTATAAAATTATATAATGGCATATAAATAAATTATATTTACAAATATAACTATAAAGCTTTTCTTTTTACATTATTTTATTTATAAAAGTATAAACTTTTTAAAGCTATTAAGTTGATAGATTTGGTTGATAAAAATAATAATTAATTGCAAGCCTTAATGAAAAGTCGTGGATACAGCTATAGAATATTAGTCAAGGAATTCAATGACCACAAATAAAACAGATTTTGAAATTTGTGTGTAAGAATATAAGTAAATGATTTGTGTTTCCGAAACTTCAGTTTTCACTGAAATCAGTGTAAAAAAAAATAAAAATACTTGAAGTAATTTTAAGGTTGTAAAACTTTGAAGGAATGGTAGGATTGAGATTAGTGGTGGTTGGTCAGCTGATTCAGGAAGCTCTAAGATGATTCTGTTAGATCTTTACTGGTAACAAACATTATAGGTATTGAGCTCTGTCACTTGAAATAAAGACAAATTGACCTTAAATCTCAAAGCTTCAGAGTACTATAACAGGCTCTTGAAAGAACAAAAATCCATCTGTTTTTGCTAAGATGACCAAAAAGAAAAAGTATGTTTTGGACACTGTAGTTGGAAGGCAGCATTTAGATAAAAGGTTTAGGATTATTTTTGCCAGAATTTATTTGCATATATATTCTATTAAAGAATTATGAACTGTCCTTTTAAGAAAATATAGGCTGCCTCAGTAAATGGCCATACATATCTGTCAGAGATATTGTTGCCTGATGACTTCAGGAAATAAAGACAATACTGTGTATCAGAAATACACAGTAATAACAACAATAATAATAATAATTTAAAAAGTCGGTGGATGTGGTGAAAAGGGGGTGAAGGTCAAATCTTTGTTTTCACCATCTTCTTATTTTACTAGAGATTTTGTTTTTTTCCAGTTACCTAAAATGTGTATATAACCGATATAAGCAATCATATACATAAGGATAATAATTATGTTTTCACATAAAGAAGTATACTTTATATAAATAATATAATATAATATTCCTATAATATATTTTATATATGCATATAATACTATAAAATGTCATGGAATTAAATTTTATAATGCTATTAATGTATTAACAGTATGCTTATTTAAGAATAGTAAGTATATCACTGAATATATCCATATGTCTGTATGTCTGTATATGTGCACAACTGATATACCTAAGCTTATGTTATGCCACAGTTGCATATCTTTCTTTACAAGATTTAAATCAGTGCCTGAATGAGACAGTAGCACTTATTTGACCACTTTTTATTAAATAAATAATTATGACTGATTTTTGTTATTTAATAATCCCTGCATTGTTTCAAAAGGAGAGTTTGAATACCATTATCATGGTAAATCTCCTCTATATTGGCATGGTTGCTATCATTTAACTGTTTAACAATAATTACAGCATGCCTTTGTGAAATATTTGATGCTTAATGAGATATAATAGACCACTGCTTTAGAGCTTTACTATTTTAATAATATTTTTGCATTTCTATCATTACCCTATTGGAATTTTCTCTCTTCTTTCACTTAGAGATAGTTCCTCATCTCTTTTATCTCGGTTGAGTTTTTGAAGATTGTGAAGAAGGTAGATGCATAGTCTTTCTCACCCTTTATAATGTGTGCTCACCAACAGCTGAAAATATATCTGTAATAGAGTGATAAATACTAATAAAAAGAAAATAAGAAGGTATTTCTTTTATTATAATAGACCTTTCAATTCAGTTGAACATACTGTTTTAACAGGGTGTTATTCAAAAATAAAAATAAAAATAAAAAATAATATTTATATCCAAATAAAGTTGATAACTGGGCAACAAAGTTGTACTACAATTTAACAGAACACTAATACAGTATAGGAAAATAATATTAGACATAATCTTTCAATTTCTATTGAGAAGTCAAATTAATTTGTGTATAAATACAATCTATGTCTAATTCTTGTTAATTTAAAAGTCATTAATTTAAAAGGCCAGCCTTTAAAAGGAATGTAAAGGTGGAGAAGATAATGCAGGATATTTATCAGATGGGGTATTGTATCACTTCCTTAAAAGTAAAAACTGAACAATATTTTGTAGGAGATAAAATGTCACGGAAATCTTGATTAGCAACAGGCCTTCAGGAATTTTCATTGCTCTCACTTTGTTTTAAGTGAATCTACTAAAGATAACCAAATAAACCAGTATTTCTGTACAAGCAAATTAAATCTAAAAGGACATAATTCACGTAACTTCTTGTTACTAATTTCTATAGTTACCCTCCTTTGATATTTTTTTTCTAATTGCATGGTACCTCAAAGATTATTGTCATGTCAATCTCCACTGCATATATATTGGTCCCTGAATTTTGGTATATTTCAGTGAAAACAACATGGATTCACGGAACTGGAATTTGGTGAAATTTCTTCAGCAACTTTTCAAAACAAATTAAGATGTCATCTTCTATTTAGATTTATGATACAGGAATAAATGAGTTGCCCATGCTTTTCCAGTACTTCTGAGCAGCCCGGCATATTTTGTTTTTCAGTGAACATTTTAAAGGATTATTGTTTCCTTTTAATATTCAGCAATCAATTTATATAAGTGAAATAAGGAAATTCCTAAGAATATTCCTCCATGTAAGGAGAATCAAGATGAGAATTAGATCAATTTACTCAAATTTTAAGGTATGATTTCAGGAACATCTTAATGAAAAAAAACAAAACAAAACAAAACAAAACTCTATTTCTTGAATTTCTGTTTCCTTTATCTTTAGACTCTCTATTACAGTGATTTTCTTAATTCTTTGCTTTTTACTTTTTGCCTCTGCTTTCTTCTCAAATATTTTATGAGAAACAGAATTTGTGAAAAAATGCAAATAAAGTAGTATGTCACAGATGAAAAAAAACCAACAAAACAAACAAACAACAACAACAACAAAAAACATGCAGGTCTTTGAATATCAAAAATGAGAATGTCATATGATATATGCTATTAAAATGAGAAATCATTCGCTACCTGTATAATTCACAAGATGTTAGCACATTTAAGAGTTTAAAACAAGGCATTAAAAAAAAGTATTTTTTTTTCTTTTTCTGCAGCCTGGCAGATGTACGACTAAAAATGTCTTTTAAAAGAAGAAGACTACAGTATGATTTATACATTAGAGCCTCTGGTTTCTGAAAATAGTTACAAAGATCTGGACGACTGACTATATTGAATCACAGAATCACAGAATCACAGAATCACAGAATCGTCTGGGTTGGAAGAGACCTCCAAGATCACCTAGTCCAACCTCTGTCCTAACACTAACAAGTCCTCCACTAAACCATATCACTAAGGGCTACATCTAAACATCT
Organism: Anser brachyrhynchus; assembly: GCF_964034855.1. NCBI lineage: Eukaryota > Metazoa > Chordata > Aves > Anseriformes > Anatidae > Anser > Anser brachyrhynchus. The sequence goes on from NC_137697.1 coordinate 40,840,233, forward strand.
CTTAAAGACCTCCAGGGATGGTGACTCAACCACCTCCCTGGGCAGTCCATTCCAATGCCTAACAACCCTTTTGGTAAAGAAGTTCTTCCTAACATCCAACCTAAACCTCCCCTGGCACAACTTTAGCCATTCCCCCTCGTCCTGTCACCAGGCACGTGGGAGAACAGACCAACCCCTACCTCACTACAGCCTCCTTTAAGGTACCTATAGAGAGCGATGAGGTCTCCCCTGAGCCTCCTCTTCTCCAGGCTAAACAACCCCAGCTCCCTCTGCCGCTCCTCGTAAGACTTGTTCTCCAGACCCCTCACCAGCTTCGTTGCCCTTCTCTGGACTCTCTCAAGCACCTCCATGTCCTTCTTGTAGTGAGGGGCCCAAAACTGAACACAGTACTCAAGGTGCAGCCTCACCAGAGCCGAGTACAGGAGGACAATCACCTCCCTAGACCTGCTGGCCACACTGTTTCTTATACAAGCCAGGATGCTCTTGGCCTTCTTGGCCACCTGAGCACACTGCTGGCTCATATTCAGCCGACTATCAACCAGTACTCCCAGGTCCTTCTCTGCCAGGCAGCTTTCTAACCACTCATCTCCCAGCCTGTAGCGCTGCTTGGGGTTGTTGCGCCCCAGGTGCAGGACCTGGCACTTGGCCGTGTTGAACTTCATACAGTTGACCTCAGCCCATCGGTCCAGCCTATCCAGATCATCCTGCAGAGCCTTCCTACCCTCAAGCAGATTGACACACGCACCTAACTTGGTGTCATCTGCAAACTTACTGAGGGTGCACTCAATCCCCTCATCCAGATCATCGATAAAGATATTAAAGAGGACTGGCCCTAGTACTGAGCCCTGAGGGACTCCATTTGCGACCGGCCTCCAACTGGATTTAACTCCATTCACCAGAACTCTTTGGGCC